>NW_022103901.1:41886062-41887202 GCF_000313985.2 Echinops telfairi | reverse complement strand
ATCTGGTGATATCTAAAACAGATGGAAATTGAGCTACCATATGACCCAGCAATCCCCCTACTGAGCATACACTGACAAAACGCAAGAAACAAACCACAGTAAGACATCTGTGCTCCAATGTTCATCACGGCACAGTTCTCAATTGCAAGGAGTTGGAAACAACCCAAAATTCCATCAGCTGATGAGTGGATTAAAAAACTGTGGCCCAGGGAAAGAGGGACCAGATTTAAAACCAGTGCCAGATGAATGCAGCTTGTGGGCAAGGAGTGGGGAACCAGTGGAGGGGTCTAAGGGCTCAGCCCCCATGCCAGCTACATGGACAACTGCCCCTCCCTCCAGAAGAATCTACTAGAGAGGACGGCAATGAAGCTGCAGCTAAAGGAGAGGGGCATGTCTGATCAGAGCAAATGGGAGCACTTAGGGGGAGGTAGAGAGAGTGGAGCACATCCTGACCTACCAGGCTTGGAGGACGACAACCCCGCTCTGAACAGCCAATGGACAGAGTGGACAATATGGTTGATCCCACCACGAGACACACCATCCCTTGATGGCCCTGGGCTCTAAGGGGGACAACACTGGAGACTCAGTATCGGGACTGGCCCAGACTGACCCTGAGACACTGAGGCAAACCACAAAAAGCGTGCAGCAGAGCAACCGTGGGAGCAGAGCAGAAAGCCCCCGAGGGAGTACAAAGGACCGACTCTGGGGCCAGAGCATAGTACCCCATCGATCCTGACTGAAGGACATGCCTAGAGACCAAAAATCAGACCTTGATCTATTTACAGGTTTTTCTTTCTGCTTAAATTTTTTTTCTTTTAATTAATTTATTCTTCTGTGGGTAATTGATTTCCTTTTTTGTTGCCATCATTGTGTTCTCACTGATCGCCTGTCTTGCTATGGCTTGATTTTTGATGCATATTATCATCTCTACATATCTATCTAGATAAGATAGATGAATAGTCTGGAGGAGAAAACAACGAGACCAACGGTTCCGGGGGTACACGGGAAAGGGGGAGGCGGGGGTAAGGAGGTGGTGCTGACCAACCCAGGGACAGGGGAGCAACAAGTGATCCAAAAACAGTGGCAAGGAGGGTGGAAGAGGCCTGGTAGGGATTCAGCAAGGGCAATGTAACCGAGAGA
>NW_022103901.1:41883317-41884554 GCF_000313985.2 Echinops telfairi | reverse complement strand
CTGATATTAAGGGCTAAAGTAGAAGGCAAATGTTTTGAGAATGATGAAGGCAACTAATGTACATATGTGCTTGACACAATGAATGTATATATGGATTGTGATAAGAATTGTACGAGCCCCCAATAAAATAATTAAAAAAAACAATAACAACAACAGCAAACTGTGGTCCATACATACAATGGAGTACTACACATCGCTAAAAAGCAGTGATGAATATATGAAGCACATCGCTGCATGGGAAGAACTGGAGGAAATCATGCTAAGCGAAGTAAGCCAAGCACAAAAGGACAAGTACAACATAAGTCCAAAGAGGTAAGCTTAAAAAAAAATGCAAAAGGGGCATAGGGAAAAAGCTACTGTATACAAACATACCTGGGGCAAGGACCAAGTAGTATGGTAGGGGCCAGACCAAATCCAGGGATACACATGGTAGCCAACTAAAAAGGAGGGGGGTGGGAAAGAAAAAAAATTAAAAATAAATGGGTAGTCGGGGAACAGGGCACTAACCCACCTACGGGGAGGATATTGTTTATATCTCCACAGGGAAAGATGGACCAGACCAACCCGGAGCTTCAAGATGTGAATGCAAGATGCCTACATGGAGTAGGGAACCAGTGGAGAGGTCTGAGGGGCTGGCCCCAATCCCATTTATGTGGACAGCTGCCCCTTCCCCCAGAAGAATTTATTTCAGAGGACAGCACTGAATCTACAGCTCAGGGAGAGGGACATGTCTGATCAGAGCACATGGAAACAAATGAAAGGGGAGGAAGAGAGAGTGGAGCACATCCTGCCCCACCAAGCTTTGAGGACGATATTCCCACTCAGAACATCCAACCACAGAGAAGACCATATGACTGGCCCCACTATGAGACATGACATCCCTCACTGACCCATAGCCCTACTGGGGACAACACTAGAGACACAGTGTGGGAATTTTGCCCGATCTTATACCACCACACCAAGGCAAAACACTAAGGACGTGCAACAGAACAGCAAGGGGAACAGAACAATGAAGTGCCCAGGGAATACCAAAAATACTTTGGGACCAGGGTTTGGTACCCCATCAGACTCTACCAGAAAACATTCCTAAAGTCCAACAAACAGTCCTTGAACTAACTACGAGCTTTTCTTTTTTGTTGTTGTGTTGTGGGGTTTTTTGTTTTGCTTTGTTTTGTTTTTGTCACTGGCTTTTTGTTGTTGTTGTTTTCTTTTCTTTTCTTTTCTTTTGTTGCTTGGT
>NW_022103901.1:41864725-41882072 GCF_000313985.2 Echinops telfairi | reverse complement strand
AGATAAGACAAAATAATAATTTATAAATTATCAAGCGTTCATGAGGGATAGGGGTGTGGGGAGTGAGGGGGAAAAATGAGGAGCTGATGCCAGGGGCTTACGTGGAGAGCAAATGTTTTAAGAATGATGAGGGTAATGAATGTACAAATGTGCTTTATACAATGGATGGATAGATGGATTGTGATAAGAGTTGTATGAGCTCCCAATAAAATGATTAAAAAAGAGAAATATTTATAATGAAGTCAGAAGAGTGAAGAATAAGCAGGCTTTGGATTGTCAGCAGTGTGAATAATGACAACGAGCAGCTAAACCAAGCCATGGATAGCCGCGAGGCTTCCTGTGAACTTGTCCTTAGGACCACATCTTATGCACAGCTCTGGGACCGAGAAATTCCGACAGAGTGGAACTGTTGATCAGAGCTCCCACCTTCATGAAGCCTCAGGAAGGACTCGTGTTCAAGAAGAAATCCCTCCACCTGCACAGACATTGAAGGAAAGCCCCACCCCCTTTCCACTTTAATGAAAACCCGAAAAGAACCACGGCTTTTATGATCCATATCAGCATTCACTATCAAAAGAGCCTGAAACTTCACTTTGTGTGGATAACTACTCTCCAGCTGACAATTTCACTCAATTTAAATTTCATCAATGATTATAAACAGCAGTAAAAACACCATGCCTTTGAAGAAACCCAACAGTGTGAAAAAGAATGTCAAAATACCTGAACAGTAAATTAGTGTGTAAAGGAACAGTTCATGCACTCAACTAGAGATGACTTTTTAAGTTATCACATCAATAAGGATAAACAGACTGCAAGAGAAACAAAACAAAACAAATCTAGCAACAAAACAAAACCAGAACTCTTTTGTTCCCCCTCAGTTTTGGTTTGCCTCATTTTAAAGAAACTAAATAAATCATTTTACTGGGGGTTCTTACAACTCTTATAACAATCCATATATCAATTATATCAAACACATTTGTACATATGTTGCCATCATCATTTTCAAAACATTTTCTTTCTGCTTGAGCCCTTGGTATTAGCTCTTCTTTTTTCCGTCCTTCCCCAACCCTCCTAACCTCATGGAGCCCTGATAAATTATAAATTATTATTTTCATATCTTACACCATCCACTGTCTGCCTTCACTCATGTTTCTGTTGTTCATCTCCATGGGGAGGTGGGCTATATGCTGATCATGGTAGACAATTCCCTGTTTCTCCCCCATTTCCTCCCACCTTACCCCTACCCTCATGGTATCACTACTCCCATTACTGTTCCTAAGGGGTTTATCTGTTCTGGATTCTGTGTGTCGAGAGCTCTTATCTGTGCCAGTGTACATGTTCTGGTCTAGCCGGATTTGTAAGGTAAAACTGGGGTCATGATAGTTGGGGGAAGGAAGCAATAAAGAACTAAAGGAATGTTGTGTGTTTCTTCAGTGTTATGCTGCACCTTGGCTGACTGGTGACTCTTCTGTGAGAGAATGTCCAATTGTCTACAGATGGGCTTTAGGTCTCCTTTCTGACCCCCATCATTTGTATCAATATATTTTTTGGTTTGGGGTCTTCTGAAGCCTGTTACCTGATCCCGTCGACATCTCATGATCACACAGGCTGGGGTGCTTCTTCTATGTGGGCTTGTTGCTTCTCTGCTAGATGGCCACTTGTTTTGACTTCAAGCCTTTAAGACTCTAGATACTATATCGTTTAATAGCCAGGCACCATCAGTATTGTTCACCACATTTGCTTATGCACCCATTTGACTTCATTGATTGTGTAGGGAAGATGAGTATCACAGAATGCCAAGTTATTAGAACAAAATGTTCTTGCATTGAGGGAGTACTTGAGTAGAGACCCAATGCCCATCTGCTACCTTAATATTTAACATTTAAATAAATGTACATAGACCTATATCCCTATTAATATATTTACATATGTGCTTGCCTATATTTGTACCTCTATAAGTGTATTTTGCCTCCCAGTTCTTTCCTCTATTTATTTCTACATTCCTCCTGTCTCACTATCATGTTTAGCCTTCATTTGTCTCTCAGTACTTTCTCTTGGCTACATTGCACTTGATCACCCCCACCAGGCATTCCACCCCCTCCTTGCCATTGATTTTAGATCTCTTATTGTTCCCTTGTCCCTGGGTTTGTTGGCTTCCCACTGCCTTTCTCCCACCTCCTCCTCTCCCATGTCTCCCTGGAGCCATCGGCCCCATTGTTTTCTCCTGGGGATTGGTTGTGGATAGACATGAGGGGGAAAAAAGACATGAAAAAAAAATCCTTTAATAGTTCCAGGTCTGTCTGCTGATCCTTCTGATTGTTTTTCAATCAGATCTGGTGAATTGACATGCCCTGCCCACCAACTCCAAAGTCTGTATTTGGGATTCCTGGGGGACTTCATTGCTTTGCTCCCCTTGCTGCTCTGGTTTGCGCTCCTTTAGTGGTTTGCTCTGGTGTGGGGGGTCAGACCAGGCACAATTCCCACACTGTGTCTCCAGTGCTGCCCCTCTTAGCACTGTGGGTCAGTGAGGGAGTATCCTGTCTCATGGTAGAGCCAGCCCCTTGGTCCTCTCTGTGCATTGAAGGAATGCCGTCCTTGGGGCTTGGTGGGCCAGGATGCGGTTCTCTCTCTCTCTCTCTCTTTCCCTCTTAGTTTGTGGGGGGAAATTGTTTTTAAAAATAATAAAAGAAAAATGTCTAGAAGTTAAGGAATGGCTGACCAGAAAGGATATTACATACTGCACATCCCATATCATCAGGGATATTACAATTATTCAGCAAATTTTTCAGATTATTCAGATATATAATTATTCATATATTAAAATTATTCAGCAAATTTCACTGAGCGACCTGTGGGTCAGGTACTATGTTCAATGCACTGATGAAAAAGACAAACATCACATTTAAATGTATCCTGTGACCTACTCTGAATTCCAGCCATTAAAGGAGATGTGAGGCTCTTTGGCTTCTGGCTATGAAGGAGTAACTGGTACTACACCAGTCTTCACAGTAAACAAACATAAACCAATGTTAATGATAAAACTACAAGGCAACAGATTTCACAAGCTGGTAAATAAGTGAATGCAAAACGGTAATGTCTGAAATAAGAGAAATTTCTTTGTGCCAAAAGAACATTCTAGTTGGATTTCTTTTAAGAGAGATGCATTTGGCCCGTGGTTTATTCAACAGTCTTAGCTGACTGTCTCATGTATTTCTGGCAATTATGAGGAGCAACCAGTCCACCTGCAGAAAGAAACCAGGCTTTGTAAAGTGTAAGGTCGGCCAGAAAGAGGAAGCCTGTCAATGATATGACTTGATAAAGTGGGAACAACAGGGGGTTCAAAGACAGCAATGATCGTGACAATGGCTCAGGACCAGGCAGTGTTTTGTTCTGCTATACACAGGCATGCTATGAGTCAGAACTGACTTGATGGCATTCAATCACAACAACCGTCAACACCACTGTCCCAATGCAGCAATTATTCCTTCGTGCTCATTGTTCGGCTTTCATGAGCATATGCGGACTGAAAAACGATCAGATGTAGCTTAGACATCGAAGTGACATCTTTGCTCCTTAAAACTTGAGAGAAGCCTTTTGCAACAGATTTGACCAATACCCTATGTCGTCAGGTTTCTTGTCTGCTGTTTCTACGGACCTCGACTGTGGATCCAAGGAGAGCGAGATCACTGACAACTCCAGTTGCTTCTTCATGTGTCAGGACGTTGTTTGTGGATCCACTTGTGAGTATTTCTGTTTTCTGTCTGTGCAGGCATAACCCACACTGAGGGCTGGGCTCTAACTTTTCATGAATAAGTGCTCCCGTCAGCTTCATTGTCAGCAAGCGAGGCCGTGTGGGGCGAAGGCTGCAGGTTGTACGTGGTCTCTCGATGCCGCGTTCCACTGCACGTAGAACAGCGCTGCAGATGCTGTGTTCAGGGTGCAGATTCACTGAGGAGAAAGGACACAACTCCAATCTGGACTGCCTTTCAATTCCAATTCAGCATGTCTATTTTTATCAGTCAAAGTCACCACGAGGTAAAAAATTACGAACACTAATCAAGTATTATAAAAATTTAGGCAATTGCCTAAAGCAGCAGTTCTCAACCTGTGGGTCACGACCCCTTTGGGGGGGTTGAACAACTCTTTCACAGGGGTCGCCCGATTCATAACAGTAGCAAAATTATAGTTATGAAGTAGCAACGAAAATCATTTTAGGGTTGGGGGGTCACCACAACACAAGGACTGCATGAAAGGGTTACGGCATGAGGAAGGTTGAGAATCACTGCCCTAGAGGCTGCCCTGGAGAACAAGTAAGATCAGGAAGAAAGTGAACAGGGCTCTACACCTAGAAGAATAAATTGGCACTGAGTTAGATTTCCTACCTGTGATGTTTCTGCTTGTTTTGTTTTTCACTCTCTATCTGAGGGGAGCTCAAGGTAGTGTCATTCTGTGTGGTCGAAAGTGAGACAAACATCAAGACTCACACGGAATGCAAGAACCTAGAGGACTGAGTTTGACACAACCACCGCAGCTGCAAAACGGAAAGAGAAGATCCTGACAGGAAAACAGTCAGAAGTTCTTTACCTGCTCTGGACAAACCCGGATGGGAGCTGCAACGCATGCAAGAGCAAGTCGGACTCCAAGTCTCCCAGCTGTGGCTGACGGAACTGCACGGAGAGTTCAGTTCTGCCTACCGCTAGAGAGAGCGTTTGGAGGTCATATTGATCGAAGTTAGCTGCCTGTGAAGCTAGAAGCTCATTGCTCTTCAAATGAACATTTGTAACCCAGAGACCCTAGTATGTATAATTAACAATGTCTCTGAAAAATCTGCATTTCCGATACATATAAAGAAAGAAACAAGCAAGCAAACAAACAAATAAATAGAAATTATACTCAAGAGAACAGGTAATCAATAAAGACTTGTCATGGGTGGAGTATAACTCAAAAACCAAACTCACTGCCACAGAGGTGATTCCAACTCTTGATGCTACAGGATACAAGAAAACTGGCCTTTGGGATTTTCTGAAGTTGTAAAACTTTACAGGAGCAAAATGCTTCGTCTTTCTTCCTCGGAGCAGCTGGTGGGTTTGAAGTGCTGACCTTGAAGTTAGCAGCTCAACATAAAACCCGTTATACCACCGGGGTTCCCTGGTGGAGCTTACATGGAGCAAGGTTATGAAAACATCTTAAGATGTAACCAAACACCTTGAAGGAATGAGTTCCTAGGCCTAAAGGATCAGAACCATAGTCTTAGGGGACACCAAGACTAGTTGGCATAACATAATCCATCTTAGACGCAACTATCAGTCTCTCCCTGTCCAGAGAAAGAAATGTGATGAAAACCGAGGTCGACTGAAAATAATCAGTCCAATAGGCTCATGGACCATGCAAACAAGCTCTACCACCCTGAAACCTAGACGGTTCCCAGCTACCATACAAACTGCTCTAAAAGGGATCACATTAAAAGGTCCTGGACAGTGCAGCAAAACAAGAAAAGGTGGTAGAAACTGTAATTATTACAAGCAAATTAAACTGCCATGTTTCAGATATATAGAAAATTATGTGACTGTGAAAATTCAGAAAGTTCAACCAACAGCAAACCTCCTAAAACGAGCAACCAAGGAGAAGGAGACAGTCAGGTAGAAGATAAATTTAAAACGTCAACTCTTTTCCTAGACGCTAGCAATGAACAATTGATATTTGAGATATTTTGAATTCCATTTGAAATAGCACTCCAAAAGGGAAATACTTGGTAGTAATCTATTCATATTCATAAATGCCATATGCAGAGAATTGTGCAGGGATGCATTGTTTAATAAACATCCCACGTTCTGTGAAACAGGACAGTATGACTTATAGACAAGATGCAAATACCTGTGTCTGTGGGCGCAGAGCACCTGAGTGCACAAGCCTGGGGGGTTTGCAGCACATGTCCTGGGCAGCTCCCTCAGCTGGGCATTCTGTAGAGTCCTTCCCAGCTGTGGTCACCTTCTCTGCTAAGGCAGGTGTAAGGAAGGGCAGCTCATCCAGGTGAAACCTGTCTAGGGAGGGGGTCAGTGTGGGCTAAGGGCCCAATGCACATTAGCTAGCATTGGGGTACCGAGTACATCTTATAGGACCACACTAGGCAAAACGTGGGGACTGAGCCCACTGAGTCTCAGCAGCTGAGGGAGGTCAGGGTTGGGAGTTTGTATCTGGGCCTCATCTGTGCAAACTAGGTAAATTCTGGGCCATGCTTGGCAGTGGGGCTCAGATCTGAAGATGAAGTTTCAGGGTCCTGCCACACATACCTGCTTGCCTCTGCCCACATCCATCCATGCAGCTGCTAAGGGATGTAAACCTGTCTATAAAACCTAAATGTTTATAAAACACTAATGGGAAAAATCAAAGTTGCAAATAAATGAAACAATATATTATGTTCCTGGTTTGCAAGATTCAATATTCTTGAGATGTCAATTCTTCCCAATTTGGTGTATTATTGATTCACTGCAATCCTAATCAAAATCCCAGCCTATTATTTTGAAGCTATCAATTATGTGATTCTAAACTCTCTATGTGTTAAAAATAAAACCCTCGTATTAAGTTTAAGATAACAATGAGTTGAAGTTTATTGAAGATACAATTTGAAAAATCAGGGTAACATTTCAACTAGAAAATGAAATATATTCCAAAAAAGAAAAGAAAATCTTTGAGTTTTCTGCTCCGTTTTATCAATATTGCTATGGAAAGGGGCCATACCAGAATAAAAATGTACGAATGAAACAACTTGTGGTCAGGGAAGAGCTCATAGAGCGTTGTCTTAAAGGGGTGTTAAAATTATGACTGATTTTCCCTAAACTGTGGGTCTCGTCTGACCTAGGGAGCTTCTCTAGAAAATGCATACAGCTCATTTGTTTACAAGAGCACCACGCTCAAGGCAAAACTCCTCATCTAGACACTGATCACCTTACAACCCAGTATACTATGGGCTTGACACAATGGACGATGGGCGGATTGTGATCAGAGCTGTCAGAGCTCCCAATGATATGATTTTAAAAAATAAAACAGTATTCTTTTTCAAAACTTTAAATTGTAAATTAGGCCAAGATTTACAGAGCAATCATGAGTTGCACATCCAATAACTCACATGTATTTTGTTTCAACTCCTCCATTGCATCAGCGCCCCATCCCTGATCCCTGTCCCACTTCCTCCCTGTAGTCCTTCCATCCCTTCTTCTTCCCTAACCATCTGTACTTCGTCTCTGGGTAAATGCTGCACTTTTGATCTTAAGTGGTTGGTGAGTTAAGTTCCAGACCCCAAGGGTGACTACAGGCCACAGTGTAAGGACTCCCGTATTCCTGGATCTGATTGGTAAACTTGGCCTTTGTTTGTATATGTGTATGACTGAATTTTGTTCTACATTTTTCTCCCACTCTATCCAGGACTTTCCCTGTGTGATCCTCCCCAGAGCAATTGGCACGATTGATATTTAGGCAAAAGTTTCGTTGATCATCTCGGGATGATAGCTTAGGTGGATCACCTCAACCTCCATGAATTCCAGGAATAAAACTCCATTTCTCATGCGGAAAGGGAAAAGACCTAACTAGAGTAGCCCACACAATGCTGAAAAAACAAAGTCGGAAGACATACTACTCCATTTTAATAATTATTTAACCCATTGTTATTCGGCCACTTCTGGTTCATGGCAACCTTACATACAGGTTTCTGAAATGGAGTATCTCTGTTGGGTGGGGCAGACAATCTCATCTTCTTCCCTTTGCGTGGCTGGTGAGTTTGAATTGCTGACTTCGGGCTTAGCAGCCCAAGGCCTACCCCCACAGCACACAAGAACTCCTTCATTACTTTAAGGCCACAATAATTAGGGAGCGAGGTATTGCAGAAGAGACGCAGATCACTGGAACAGCATGGAGAAGCCAGAAATAGATGCATATAGATACAACCAAATGATCATTGACAAAGGGACAAGGGGACCAGTGAAGAAGTCACTATTGACACAAATTTGAAATAAAATACTAAAAATTTTCAGGAGAAAGAAAGTGATATTAAAAAGAAAGCAGATCTATATTGACCTTAGACTTTTCATCACTACAGCAATTGTCTTATATAATGATCCTGTTTGTTTCCACATTGACACACAACTATACTGGGTGCACTCTCAATGACATAAAAGTAAGAATGGAATATGCACGGAAGAAATTCACACACAAACATTAACACAGATCACTATCTGAATCTATGAAAGAAACGATGTATATTGAGCACATAAGATGTGCCACCCATCAGACGTTATCCTTCATCAGCCTTATGAAACTACTATTATGGGCCATGGCATTGATTCAGACTCATAGCAATCCTAGCGGGCAGAGGAAAACTTCCTGGAGGGTTTCCAAGCCTGTAATCTTTATGGAGGAGCCCAGGTGGAACAGTGGTTAAGGTCACAGTTAGCCAAAAGGTCGGTGAACCAACCCACCAATTGTTCCACTGGAACAAGATGTGGCAGTCTGCTTTGATCAAGATTTCCGCCTTGGAGACCCGATGGGGCAGTTCCACTCCAGGGGTGCGATGAGTCATAATAAGAAAGCAGATGGCCACATCTGCTGCGGGTGGGTGGTAGTCAAGTGCTTAAACACTACAGCCCCAAGACACCTTTCCCCATGAGATAGGGATGACTGCTTTTTCCTTTTGGCCCAAGCTGGATAAAAGTAATAATGGATATAGATCCATGCCTTTGGAATGGGAGGGTGAACGACTGAATGCCTTGATGCAAGATCTGAGGAATTTTACTTACTATCGACAGATGCTACTGCATCAAGCACTCATTACCCCAACACAAAGGCAGACCCAACAACCAGTGCTCTGGGACAGACTTCCCAGGCACCTTGGAGATGGGTGCTTGATTATAAGACAAGGAGACTCTGCACACTAGATATAGGTTTCTGGGGGCAGTGTATCCGGGGGCAGACAATCTCATCTTCCTCCCTTGGAGTGGCTGGTGAGTTTGAATTGCTGACTTCGGGCTTAGCAGCCCAAGGCCTACCCCCACGGCAGCACAAGAACTCCTTCATTACTTTAAGGCCACAATAATTAGGGAGGTTTTGCACTGTCAGGTTTTCTGTCACAGGGGATACATGGGACTTCTGGAAACCAGATTGATCCCAGTAGGTTTCCTCCAAAGGGATGGCTCTCACTAATAAGTGCTCTTCTAACTCCCAGGCAACAGGATGACTAGTTCAAGCTTTCTGGTTCTACAAAGTCGTGGAACTTGGACCACTCGACATCACCAGGAGCTGTCTCCTCCCCCCTCTGCTCAGGGTCAGCCAGCAGTAATGTGGCTCCCTTCTGTCTGCCCACACTCTCTCTACCACAGGGAATTAACAACCACAGCTGCTGGAGGCTAGAATCATTAATTAAATCTCAAAATAAAGCCATTTCCAAGCGTTGGAATCTGAAACTAGAGACGTGGGTAAACGCTTCAAGGCATTTCATATGATTAGCAAGGGAAAGAAAAAAAAAAAGAGTTCAGCAGAATAAAGGTCATTTCATACCTATATACATATCTATATGCATATATATACTATAAAAGCTGACATTAAACAAAACAATCTTGTGAACAACTAGACATTTATCTAGAGCATCTAAATGGATTCATTTAGAGAGAGTTGAAGAGAGCTGGGATACATATTACATAAGCATCGGTGGGGGGGAAAAATGACTATTCAAGGTGTCAATTGGTTCATTTCCACCTCTCATCGGGGACTCCAACAACTGATCTGGCCCGCCATCAGCTGTGAATCTCCACACGGAGACAAAGCTTGCCGTTGTTGCTGGTTATGGGCCTCAAGGGGAGTCCATGTCTAACAGCAAAATGTTGTCTGGTCTTGTGTTACCGTCATGATTATTGGTATGTTGGAGTGAATGGTGCAAAAGCAAATGGGTAGAAACTCATTTTTATGGTTTGATTTTATTAAGTTTCCAGCAAAAGGCAAACTGATAGCATAGCTTGTTGTTAACTGCTGTTAAGTTAGCTTATGGTGACTCCATGTATAACATTTTTTAAATGCCATCAAGTCAATTCTGACTCATAGTGATCCTGTACACAGGGTAGAACTGCCCCTGGATGTTCCTGAGACTAGACATTTTAATGGGAGTAGAAAGCCTCATCCTTCTCCTGAGAAATGGCTGGTGGTTTTGAACTGCTAACGGAAATATTATCCATCCCCGAGCTTTCAAACTATGGGCTTCAAAGATTCACCATAATTTATTACCCAAAAGTAAACCCATAGAGTTGATTCTGGTTCAGTGACTCTATCGTAGAATTTCTCCTTAGGAC
The DNA here is from genome assembly GCF_000313985.2 of Echinops telfairi. NCBI lineage: Eukaryota > Metazoa > Chordata > Mammalia > Afrosoricida > Tenrecidae > Echinops > Echinops telfairi. The sequence goes on along the minus strand of NW_022103901.1, from coordinate 41,871,741 downwards.
TTCCAAAACTCAGAGTAGAATTGCTCCTTAGAGTTTCCAAAACTGTCAATCTTGACAGGAGCAAACAGCCTCATCTTTCTCCTGCAGGGTGACTGGAGGGTTTGAACCTCCGACCTTGCCCTTAGCGGCCCAACACTTAAGCACTGTGCCACCAGGACTCCATAAGAAGACTCCAGAGAGGCTTCATTTTCTAAGACTCAAGGAAGAGGTATGGAATTTCTAGAACCTCTATTCTGTACTTGGTGCTGTGGCCTTTTTGCATAAATCTCATTAATTTTTAATAGCTATTAATCTTCCCAGAAGCAAACAGCCAGCTCTTTCTTCACAAAGCAGCTGGTGAGTTTGAATAACCAGCCTCTCCATTAGCAGCTGAGCACTTTAACCACTGTGTCACTAGGGTTCTTGTTTTTATAGCTGCCTTACTAAGTATTTGTTCCATCCTAGAGAGGTAAGTGACTTGTCCACATCAAGCAGTATTTTGACTGATGACTTGAGCTATCAAAGCGCCTTGATTTTCAGCACATCATTGAGATAGGGGTCTATCCACCTATGCTTAGATAGGGGTCTTTTTTATTGCACTGGCATGGGAAAAGAGGGAGATATCGCAGCCAGGTCACCTATTGTCATGGAGTTGACTCTGTGATCCTAGTGACCCTGTAGAGGGTTTCCAAGGTTGTAAATCTTTACAGAAGCAGACAGACTCATCTTTCCCCCGTGATGGGTTGGTGGGCTTGAACTGCTTACCTTGTGGTTAGCAAGCCAATGTATACCCCACTCTGCCACCAGGGCTCCCTCACAACCAGATACTGGGTCCTTAATAATAAATCTCTAAATGTGGCCCAACAAACCAAATGTTCCTTAGCAGTGACGTTGGTGAGACTTCCGTTCATTTATCTTGGACACATCACCAGGAAAGACAGAGCATTAGTAAAAGGACATCCTGTTCGGTAAAGTAGAGCGTCAATGAAATTGAAGGAAACCCTCAGTGAGATATATTGACATCACACCAAAAGTGGACTCAAAGATCATGTCAATGGCACACAATCACACGCTTTGTTCTGTCCTACATAGGGTCTCCAGGAGCGGGAGCCGACCCCGTGGCTATTCACAACTACAAACCCGCCCCATCCGGAGGCCAGGGACTGATGCCACGCCTGCTCAGCCAGATCCAGTGAACCCACTGGCACCACTTCTGACCACAAACAATTGGAAACGTGGGTAAGACTTTGTCACTGCTATCATTCCATGGCTTCACAACTTCAGAAAATGAGAACATGCCACCCCGGCTCCCCCAAGAGCTTAAAATTCCAAATAAAACAGAAGGAGGGAGAGAGACAGGTGGGAAGGAAGGGGGCAGGCAGGAGAGAGAAGCAGTGAGCCAATCAGGATTGGCTTCAGCATTAGCAAAGGACTTTGGGGATCCTCAGGGGGGACCAGGAGTACCGGAATGCGCCAGCCATGTAGTTCTGATGGGATCAGATCCGAAAGAAATCAAACAACAGGCTTTTCTGGAAGGAGGACAAGGAAAGCTCACGCACCTCTGGCACCTGCCAGAGTATTCTACCCATCATGCATCGTCGCACTCAATCCGCACAGAGCTGGCATCCAAACCCACTGCCACCATGTCGGTCCTGACTCACAGCAACTCTATAGGACACGGCGGAACTGCCACATAGGGTATCAAAGGCTGTCACTGTGGTAGTTAGATGACTTTCCGTCAACCTGAATTTTTATGAAATTGTAGTGGTGGAGTCCCACCTGTCAATCAGGTCATGTCTGATGATACCTCCTGGGGGTGGGGGTGGGGTGGCCTTCTTAGAAGAAGAATGGGGAAAGAAACGTCCCTTTCTTTCTGCCTCTCCAACTCTGCCTACCTCCAGGGGCAGCCCCATATGGGTAGCCTAGTCCTGATAGCCGCCAGCACCCTACCATGTTGCCACCGACCTTGGATCCACGGGACCCAGCACCCCCCAGCCTATAACCTTCCTATTTCTCGATTTACCACTCTGAAATCAGCCTTCAGCTATGTGAGCCTGAAGAGGAACTTATGGACTAGCCTCAGACTTACGGACTTGAGTTGGACTTGGCTAGGTTACCTTCTTGATCTATAATTACTTCGTGATATAAAGCTCTTAGTAGCCCTGGTGGCATAGTAGATACCAGTTGGGCTGCAAAGCACAAGGTCAGCAGGTTGAAACCAGCAGCCTTTCCATGGGAGAAAGACAGACTTTCTTCTCCTTAAAGAGTTACAGTCTCAGAAATCCCCAGGGGCAGTTCTACTCCGTCCTATACGGTCACTATGAGTCAGAATCAAGTTGGTGGCAGTGAGTATAATGTTCTTTCTCATACATAGATGAGTGTCACTATTTTGTTTATTTCTCTAGACGACCTGGCCTGAACACAGAAGCATGTGTTTCCGCCTATGGGGTAGGTGATAGGTTAAAACCACTGACCTTTCCGTTAGCAGCTAGGCACGTAACCACTTTGCCACCCTTCACGCTACTATTTATATCTTTGAGTCCTCATCTGTCTTGTTAGGAAATATTTGAGAGCCATTTCATGGACTTCCCTAATCAGTCCCATACACACCAGAAGAAACTCGGGTTTAATGCAGTCTGGTGGTGCTTTGAGTTGAGAATTGAGCTACAAACATCAAGCTGGGTAGTTTGAACCCCCTAGACACTGTGAGGAAGAAAATGGAGGCTATTTGTCCATACAGGTTTGGAAACATTGTTGCTATGGGAACCACTCACTGACAGTGGGTTTGGCTTTTTGACCAGTTTTGGCATCCAATAGAGTCATTTGTCCACTTTCCACACTTAGGCAGAGAAAACAATGGGTTGTAAGCAATTTTATACCGCCATTGCTTCTCACTGCCTGGCGTATTGTTTAAAAAACAAAACAAAATTTTATTGAGGTGTGTTTACTTATAATAAAATTATTCCATTTGAATTTCATACTTCAATGAATTTGTCCCAACTCTTTTCCCTCCTCACAGTCTCAGGTCGGTGTTAACTCTTTCCTATTACACCTTTAAAACGCACAGGTCTGAGAACATTCTCCTTTCCACAGATGAGGCACCATTTAATCTCGTTGCTGAGATAGGCTGCAGTCCCTACCCCAGTGATTCCACGGGCTGACCACCATCCAAATAGTGGTTACCTTTGGAAGACATCCTAAGGTGGCTGATGTTTCCTCATTTCCTGTGTATTGTACCTAGTTTTCTATTAATAAGACAAAGAAAAAAACATATGCAAAGACAGGTGAGGCATAGCGTAACCTGCAAAATCATCCCACGAGGTAAGGATATTACTATCCTAATTTTCAGCGGAGGACAGTTGTTCTCAGAGAGGTTAATTGGCCAAGGTCACGCAGCTAGTCATTGCAGATCCAGCGGTTTAACTCTAGCCTTCTTGACTCCAAAGCCTGCGCACTTTCTATACAATTTGTTGGCTTCTTTCCACCTTGTGTCTTCGCAGAGCAAGGATTTCAGCATTCCCTTAAAGTGCAATTTAGTTGTAAATAAATTCTTGCAAAACTCATTCTATCTCTCTCATTTTCTCTTTTCCTTCCTCACTCTCCTAAGAGAGATTCATTAGGACAGGACACACTGTTTTTCAGGCGGCTTTGCAGTGAACAAAAGATCTCCTTCCAACATTTAACGGGATTGCCCGGGAGAGTTGGGGCAGTGTACGTGGGCCCTGCTATTGGCTCTATACAGCCCGAGAGCTACAGGCCTGATACCACCAAGCCCTCCTCATTAGTTGTGCCAGCAGACCCTCACCAAAGGCAAACTATTCTTCTCATCAAAGCAAACAGTGGGAATCTAGTGAACAAGGTAAGGCATTGTATCACTTAAGCTCTTAGCAAACACTTCTTACCAGACAGGCTGTTTTTCAATTTTCCATGGAAGGAAGCATGATGGTGATTGGGTCGGCCTATCGGAGGTCTTTCCCCAATGTCCTTGCATTCAACTACAGAGTAGTGTTGGCGAGTGCCCAGCCTGGCTACTGGGGGAGGGGATTCAGCTTTCACAGTCTCAGACACCCAAAGGGGGCCATCGCCTCCATGATGGTGAGTAGGTCTAGTGACAGGGTCACAATGGACTGAACAGCAACTAACAACATGGTGAGTGCAGGCCCTTTCGATGTAGAAAGGTTAAATTCAAGAAAGGTGAAAATGGTGAACATGCTCAGTTGCTAATTGGAAGGTTAGAGGCTTGAGTCTACAGGCTAGCACCTGGGGAAAAAGGCTTAGTGATCCACTTTTGAAGACTCAGCCACTGAACAGTCTACGAGCACCGCCCTACACCAAGAGCCAGAGTCGACTCACCAGCCACTGGTTCTGGTTCTGGTTCTGGTAAGAGCATGGGGTTTGGTTTTCTAGGCCTGAAATCCAGCCTCCATAGATCCCGTTTACCAAGTCTGTGACCTTGAGGAAATTACTTTACCTCTGATTCCGATTCCTACCTACATCCAGGACTTTGTTTCTCATCCTGGCTTCCTGTATGCGTTCTCCTTATTCAGATCACTCAGGGCCTTTTCATAGGATGGCGCTCTCTACCTAGAACACACGTGGCAGATTTGGCCATCGTGTCTGCCTCCCTCGTTTCATAGATGAGGAAACAGAAAGAAGAAGCGATTTCCCAAGACCACCCAATGTATCAATAGCAGAAGTGTACGTGTGGTAGGTGTCCCTTGCTAAAAAAAAAAAAGGTAAAGCAGAGGTAAGCAGAGAGCTGAGGAAGCAAGAATATTCCAACTCTGGAGAAGTGCTTTCTGTTTATGAAGCAAGGGAGGACCATGTGGAGGAAGGACCAGTTCTGGGCAGCATGCCCCTAGGATAGGAATTGCTTTGCCCATCTTGCATGTGAGGACATGGAATCTCAGACCGACTGAGGAGCATTTCCAACATACATAGCTGGCAGTGGACTGAACCATGATTTAATCTAGAGTTTTCTCTGTCTTCAAAGCCATGCTCTACACTGCATGTGTAGAGGAATCCAAGCATTTGAATAGTGGTGCTGGAGAAGAATGTTGAAAGTACCATGTAGAAGCCTTTTCTACAGCCGAGAAGGATGCAGGTGTGCTGCACCGTCCTGACATGGCTTTACTTTTCAATGTCCATAAACTTCTTCCTCACTCAAAGTCACCATCTCCTGACCAGAACGGCAACTCTGTTCTTTGTTTGTGGGGTTCACTGAACCTCATGTTACGGTTACTTGTTCAGCTCAATAATCGTCATCATGTGTTTTCACTTACTGTGAAACAAGGACACATGAGACTGCGCATTAGTTTCCTCATTCATTCAATGCAGCACTAGGATACTGTTGTTGTTGTTGTTGTTGTCATTGAGTGGCATCAAGTCAGCTTGGGTCCATAGTGACCCTGTGCACAACAGAACAGAACACTGCCTGGTCCTGTGCCCTCCTCACCATCGTGCCTGTGCCCGAGCCCATTGCTGCTGCCACTGTGGCCGTCCAACCCATCAAGGCCTTTCCTCTTTTTCGCTGCCCCTTCCCTTTACCAAACATAACATCCTTCTCCAGGTACTGGACTCCCTTGACAATATGTCCGAAGTATATGAGGCGAAATCTTGCCACCCTTGCCTCTAAGGAGCGCTCTAACCTCCGTCCACTACAGATTCATTTGTCCTTTTAGCAGTCCACGGTACTTTCAATATTCTTCTCCAGCACCACAGTTCCAATGCATCTATGATTCTATGGTCTCCCTTATCCAAGGTCCAACTTTCACATGCATATGGTGCATAGAGGATACCATGGCTTGGGCCAGGTGCACTTTGGTCCTCAAAGGAGCATCCTTGCTCTTCAGTACTTTTAAAAGGTCTTGTGCTAATGCAACTCATCTATTGATCTTTTGATTGCTGCTTCCAGCATTGATTGTGGAACCAAGTAAGACAAAATCCTTGACAACTTGAACCTTTTCTCCCTTTATCATAATGTTACTTCTTGGTTTAGTTCTAAGGATTTGGGTCTTCTTACACTGAGTTGTAATCCATACTGAAGGCTAAATTCCATGGTCTTCATCGGCAAGTGCTTCCAGTCCTCCCCACTTGCAGCAAGCAGGGTTGTGTCATTTCCGTACTGCAGGTTGTGGAGAAGACTTCCTCCATCCTGATGCCATACTCTTCCTCATATAATCCAGCCTCTCGGAGGGCTGGCTCAGCATCTATACTGGTCTACGAGGTATGCCAATTACCCAGATAGCTGGTTGCCATCGAGTTGATTCAGACTTACAAATGTGACCCAGAACAACTGAGTCCATAGGATTCCCAACGGCTGTGATTTCTCAGAAGTAGATTACCAGGGCTTTCATCAAAGGCTCCTCTGTCGAATTTGAATGGCTAAGCTTTTCGTCAGTAACACAGCACTCACTTGTCTACACTACTCAGGGATTCCTTAATAGATACACATGTAACTAGTAATAGATTCTACTGTTCTTGAAGTTCCTTGGTGGGGCAAACAATTTGCACTTGGTTACTAAATGAGAGGTTAGCATTTCAAAGCCAACTGATGGAATCATATAAGAAAGGGGTGGCAATCTGCTTCCACAAAGATTACAACCAAAAACAAGATAAAAAAGATTATTTCAGGTTCTGATGAAAAATTCGTTCACATACTGTGAGCATGTGATCAGGAGATACCAGTCGCTGGGGAAGGAAATTCTACTTGGTAAAGTGAAAGGGCAGTGGAAAGGGAGAAAACCCTCAATGAGATAGATTAACACCGTGGCTGCAGCAACGGTTCAAACAATCATTGTGAGGATGCTGCAGGACCGCGCAGTGTTTCTTTCTGTTGCACACACAGTGGCTAGGAGTCAAAATCAACTCAACCACACCTACCAACACTGTGAAAAGGGGTACTCTATTTAAAAACCTAGGAGACATGAGTAAATTTCTAGCAGCACAGAAGCCACCTAAACTAAGACAGAGGTAGACTAAAGTAGACTCATATCTAAAAAAGGAAATTGAAGATCAAACCCAGGGACAAGTGATCC
>NW_022103901.1:41861438-41863620 GCF_000313985.2 Echinops telfairi | reverse complement strand
AAAAATGAGGACCTGATGCCGGGGGCGGGGGCTTAAATGGAGAGCAAATGTTTTGAAAATGTTGAGGGCAATGAATGTACAAATGTGCTTTACACAATTGATGTATGTATGGATTGTAATAACAGTCGTATGAGCCCCTAATAAAACAATAAAATAAAAAAAACACTCCCAACAACAGCAAAGGCTCAGTTCCGGTTTCTTCACAGGCGAGTTCTACCAAACATTCAGAAAAGTGCTGATACCAATTCTACTAAAACTATTCCAGAGCATAGAAAGGAATTCATTCTGTGAGGACAACATAACCCTGATAACAATGACAGGCAAAGATACCAGAAGAGAAGAGAAGAGAAGACCATAGGCTCATTTCTCTCATGAATATACATGTGAAAGTTCTCAAGAAAATGATATCCAACGGACTATAGCGCATACCAAAGATATCACACATCACGGTCATGTGGGAGTCATACCACTGATCCAAGAGCAGTTCAACCTTACAAGAGCCAAACCAATCAGTGGGGTTTACCACATCAATAAAACAAAGGAAAAATGACTATCTAAATCGATCTGCTTTTCCTAATAAAACCTCTCACTAAAACAGACAGAAGGGAAAGTCCTTAACACAATAAAGGCACATATATAAAAGCCACAGCCCACGTGTTTCTCAGTGGAGAGGGATTGAAAGCATTCCCCTTGATGCGGAGATAAGGATGCCCATTACCCCGCTCTTCTTCAACGTTGCACTGAAAGTCCTAGCCAGAGAAATAAGGCCGTGAAGAGAAATGAAAGGCATCCAAATTGATAAATAAGTTAAAGTATTCCTTGCAAAGGATGATCATATACATAGAACATCCCAGAGTCCCCAAGAAAGAGACTTACCCAAATTGAAGGGTGCAGTAAAGTGGCCGGATACAAGATCAACATTCAAAAATATCTTGGGTTTTCCTATCCTATCAAGGACAGCTCTAAAAAGGAAATCAGGAAAGTAATATCACTTACAATAGCCATCTGGAGAAACAAAATAAAGGAGTGGGGGCAAGGCAGCATCTGATCTCCTGCAACTTCACGAGGAGGGAGAGAATCAAACTCCGTATCAACCCAAAGCCGATTCCTATGAGGCTGAAGTCAGACATGCCTCCACCCTCCAGCTTCCTTTACACTACTCTGATACTCCTTCTTTGCAAGGTTCGGTAATCTATGGCAATGGCCACTCGGAATCCACAGTCAACTCTCATTATGGTTATGGTAGGGCTTATCAGGAAGCTAACCAACAGGTTACAAATGCTCAGGATATAATTACTCAGACAAGACAGTCTCTTCCCAGTTGTGCTGTAACTCTTTCCGGTCCTTGGCCTCCAAGCCACATGGCCCCTTGCCCTCTGCCCTGCTTAGGCTATATTAACAGCTCTTCTATGGCTGCAAATAAATCCCAAAGGGCATGCCACTCTGCCATTGGCCTCAGCTTAAAGACACTCAGCTCGACCTCCATGGGTCAGCAACTCTACCTCCCACAATGGAGTGCATGGAGGCACCTGACCCCACCAGCCTCCTCCTGTCGAAGGTACACAACTGCACTTGAATCCTGGAGGGGAAGTGCACTGCTCGATCTCATGCCCTGGCTCTGGGTGCTGCCTCTGTTGTTCCTCTGCGGTCACTGCTGTCTCCTGGATCAAGAAGGTTCAATAGGTAGGCATGTCAGGATATGCCCCATTTCTATCACTTATCTCTTGATGACAGTCAGATCTTTCCTCCTGCTTCTGAAGTGGCTCATTCTATACACAACAGGATGGCAATCACAATTAGCCCTGCTAACAGTCATTTATAACGGAATAAAATGATCCTATCAGGAGCGACCCTCTTCTTTTTTTATCCAGACTCATCAGGAAAAGAGTCATTTGGAGAGTTACTGAGCATATCTCCAGAAGAACCTTATCGAGTAAATGCCTATACCACGCCACCGAAAAGTAAAATACCTAGGGATAAATCTTACACAACTACAAAAACAAAAGTATAAAACATTACTGCAAGCAACCAAAAGAGACCTATGTGGTAGACAGGGTTCTCTAGAGAAACAAAACCTGAATGCTAATAATTTTATATATTTATACAGATAGATAGATAGGTAACATATGAAATAAAGTTAATTAAATTATAAAGCAGTACAAATGGCTCAGTGAAACTCACT
>NW_022103901.1:41858934-41860475 GCF_000313985.2 Echinops telfairi | reverse complement strand
TTCTTTACCTCCATTATGTAACACCAGTCCAATTTCTCCTTGGTAATGAGGATCAATCACACCACTCAGTACAGTGACACCCTTCCTGACCTGCTGATCCAAAGGCATGAGAAGCCCAAAGTGGCCAGGGGTCATTCTCAGCTGCCAGTTCCGTGGAATCCATGCTGTGTTTCCAGGTGGGAGAGTTCCTTCCTTTAGGTCCAGGACTTCCAGGCCTGAGGAGCACAGGGTTGTTTACCTCAAACTACATAAATGAAAAAAAAATTCTGGCTCAGATGATCGAAGACTTAATACTGTCACAATGCCATTGCTACCCAAAACAGTCCACATATATAATACAATTCTGATATAATCCCAACAAACTTCTTTAACAAAACAAAAAATCAATCTTCAAATTTGTGCGGAAAGGAAAGAGGCCCCCAAATATTAAAGCATCATTGAAGAACAAAATAAGAAGCCTTACTCTTCCAAATCTCATAACTTACTATTCGGCCATGGAGGTCAAAACAACCTGGTATAGATTAACTGAAGGAACTGAATTGGGAACCTAAAGTGAATCCATCCAGCTATGAACAGCTGATCTCCGACAGAGGCATTTAAAAACGGGGAAGAATGGTGCTGCTGGCACCAACTGCTGGCAAACAGCATGTGGGGCACAGTTATGGCAACTTCTTAGACACATCTAACCACTTTATGGGGCTGAGTTACTGGCCTTGAAGACATCTAGGTCAATTGAAATAACAAAGGTCATAAAGATAGCTTTCTATATCTAGCTTGGGGATTAGTATGTGGGGGCTTAAGAAGCTGTGATCAGCAATCTCATATACAACTACAACTATTGGTCCCATCTAGAGGAATGGAGAGTAAAAGAAACCAGAGACTCAAAGTAGCAATTAATCCCCAGGACGAATGGCCCACATGAACCACAGCCTCCTTGAACTGCAGATGAGAAGGCGTAGATGATGCCCAGCTAGTAAAAGTTCCACCCACCCAGACCAGGGACGCCAAAGAATGTCCAGGTTAGAAAGGGAGAAGAAGAAAAAGAACAAAATTCAAATCCATAAAACAGAGCAAACTTACTACACTGATAGAGAATGAGGACACCTCCAGACTGTTAATCTAAGACAGTGGTTCTCAACCTTCCTAATACCTCAGCCCTAAAATACAGTTCCTCATGTTGTGGTGACCCTCCAACCCTGAAATTATTTTCTTTGCTACTTCATAACTGTAATTTTGCTACTGTTATAAATCGGGAAATCCCTGCGAAAGGGCTGTTCGAACCTCAAAGGGGTCGCAACCCACAGGTTGAGAACCACTAATTTAAGACATCCTTTTCTGTCTTTCTTTTTTTTAAATCATTTTATTGGGGGATCATACACTTATCACAATCCATACATACATCAATTGTATAAAGCACATTTGTACATTCGTTACCCTTATCATTCTCAAAACACCCGTTTTCCACATAAACCCCTGGCATCAGCTCATTTTCCCCCCTCCCTCCCTGCTCCCCCATCCTTCATGAACCCTTGATAATTTAT
>NW_022103901.1:41849208-41858038 GCF_000313985.2 Echinops telfairi | reverse complement strand
TTCCTCTATTTCCTTTTACTTTCCTCTTGTCCCACTATCATGCTCAGCCTTCATTTGGATTACAGTAATTCCTCTTGGTTACATTACTCTTGATCATGCCCTACCAGGCCTCCTACACACTCCTCACCACCGATTTGGATCACTTGTTTTTCCCTTGCCCCTGGGTTAGTTAACACTACTTCCTTTCCCCCGACCTCCCCCTCTCCCATGTCCCCCTGGAACTGTAGGTCTCGTTGTTTTCTCCTCCAGATTAAGAAATCCTCTTCATCTAGACCTGAAATCACTCCCAGAAGTCAACATTTAGCCATATACTAGATTGGCCTATAAAACACACAATTACACCCATTAGGAATGTACCCCTTAGAACAGTGAACACTGTGAAGTCAAACTGGCAATATTTGTTCAGAAGCAAAGAAGGCAGGGAAATTGGAGGGATAGAATGGGAGAGTGCTGACACATTGTGGGGATAACAACCAATGTCACGAAGCAATCTGTGTGTGAATTATTGACTAGAAAACTAATTCGCTGTATAAATTTTCACCTAAAATAATGAAATGTATCTAAAATAAAAAGATATCGGCCAAGAAAACCCAATGACACACAGTTTTAATCTGACACACATAGGGTTAAGTCAGAATTGACTTAACAAGTGTGTTCTTGGTTTGGTTTGGTAATAGGTAATGAGGAATGACTGCTATTGTGCATCCAGTGGGCACAAAATAGGTAGTCAATGTGTAACCATCCCAGAGTTAATGATGATTACCATCTCCAGGAATTGTCATTCATTTTGGCTGCATGTTGATTTTTTTTAATTAAAGGAAAACAGGATTGATATAAAGACATTTAGCTTATTGGAAAGGAGCAATTACGAGGCAGCATGGCTGCCATATTGAAAAAGGAAAACACGCTGACAGTGAGGATAGAAACAAGACCGTTAGTGCTGTGGAGAGGAGCTCCTTCATTTCCATTTAACTAACATGGAAAGCAGTACACGCTGCTGATAAACCTGCACAGTGCGAGTAGCACAAAGAGAATTTCCACTACACCGAAGGCATGGCATGTCCACTGTGGCATTCACAAACATCGCCCCAGCCTACCAGTCCAAGGGTTTAGCACAAAATTCCTATACAGTTCCAAATGAGTTGGAAGTGTCACAAGAATCATGGTGACAGGCAGGCTAGTAAGGTTTGTAGACATCCTTGAAGCTCTCCCCCAGGGACTTGTATAATAGCTGTGCCCAGATACATCTGCCCTGCTGCCCAACGCCTTTCTGAAGTCTTCAGACCATTTCTCTGTTAATGTTTCCTTGGTGGAACTCTCCAGTGACAAGAATCCTTTGCCTCTTCGGAATGTGTATCCCAACAAGCTAAGAGGGCATTTCTAGGTGCTACATCAGTACTGAGAACGCAGGAGAAGCTCCTGGTCAAAGAACACCTTAAGGACCAAAGGTTTAGCCAGATACCCTGCAAACTTTCATTAGTTTAATTTTTCTTTTATCCTGCTATGTTTTGTTTTTTAAAATCATTTTATTAGGGGCTCATACAACTCTTATCACAATCCATACACACATCAATTGTGTAAAGCGCATTTGTACATTCATTGCCCTCATCATTCTCAAAACATCTCCTCTCCACTTAAGCCCCCGGCATTCGGTCCCCATTTTAACTTTTACAGATAGGTTCGAGTAATCAGAAATTTAAGGCAGCATTTCCAGGGGAATCAGAGGAGGCAAAGCTGGAAAAGGATCCAGGTTGGTCTGACTCACCACTAAATAGGTCTGAATGGCTTGAGTCAGTACATTCCATCGCTTATTTCCCCCTTCTTGGGGGAACAGAGAATGCCTTCTCCTCTTCACCATTGTCCTAACACAGCACTGAAGTGGTGTGTGTGTGTGTGTGTACAAAACAACAACTTTGGCTGCATTTAGGATTGTTGTCTTGGAAGTAGAGTAGTTGAATTAAAAAGTGTGGATATTTTTAAGGCTCTTGAGATACCTTGATTGCTAAGTTGCTTCCAAAGGTCTGTACAAGTTCCCCTGTATCTGGCAGGGCATGAATGTCAGGTTCACCACACCTTGATCAGCTGGGACATTCTCATCTTCTGGAGATGTTGTATATTTGCTAGCTGAAATTAGTACCTCTGTTTTAATTTGCATTTCTTTGATTACTAGTCAGGGTGAACATTTTCCCAAGTGTTTCTGAAGCACTTGTGTTTCCTCTTTGTGATTTAAAAAAGTATTTCCCGTCTATCTTAGCTTTCAGAATTTCAGTGGTTTTATCGTAATGATTGTATGAGCACTTTTATGTTAAAAATAACAAACCTTGGTTTGTCTATCTTTGCTTAGAATCTTGTCTCATTTTGCTCCTTTTTTAACATTTTCTTTTTAAATCAAAGGACTTTTTTTGAAAAATACAATGGAGCACATCAATCTTTGATCCTGTGATTTTTATCCATTGAAAATCCTCTCATCTCCGCAACTTGATAAATCTTCAATTTTAGCTTGGTGCTTATTTTTATTTTAAAAAATGTAAGTATTTTACTCTAGTTGAAATGTTTCTTTCCTTTCCTCTTTCCCTCCCTCCCTCCCTCCCTACAACTGAACCTGCTGTAAGGAGGAATATGACTTTTTACCAAATTCCTAACCCTTTGTCCCAACAGAGCATTCTGAAGGTCCTCTTGCTTTTCAGAGGCTGGTCAGCACATATTCAACTCCTGTTCCTGAGAAGGGTTATTTTCTATTCTTTCCTTCTCAGCCCTGTGCAAGAGCCTCTATACAAGTTCTCTCTTCCCCCTGTTCCACCCACCACCACCTACTCCAGTCCTCCTCGATTGGGGTCCCCAGAGCTATTCCTGGACTTCTGGCCCAATAGCTTCCCATCCTGGAAGCGTTTGCATTTGCAATGCCAGCCTGCTTTGCAGGAGGCCTGGGTTTCCCTGAGCAATTCCACCTGGGAAACTGCAGCAGCTAGTGCTGGTGGGAAGGCTGCTTGTGGGCTTAACCCTGTCGGCACGGCCCCATCAAAGCTCTCCCTGTCTAGCATGAACAAGCCTGGGCCGGGTGGCAGCCTGCAAGGAGCCCCAGAGACAGCTGTGAGAACTACAGAGCACTCATCTCAGCCTGAGCAAAACCAACTCACATCTACCCAGCCCACTTCAGCTCATCAATAACCCTTCTTTACTGAAAAATACACCCTCATGCTTCTCCCTTGGAGTAGTCCGTGGGTTTGAACTGCTGGCCTTATAGTTAGTAGCCCATTGCCTAACTCAGTGCCAATAGTGTTCCTTTAGTCCAAGGATTTGGAAAGAATATACCCTCATCTAAGAACCCTGATAGGATTGCGGATTAGACATTGAGCTGCTAACTGTAAGGTCAATAGTTCAAACCCACCAGCTGCTTCAAGGTAGAAAGTAGCTCCTGAAAAATTTACAGTCAAAGAAACCCTATATAGCAGCAGTTCTCAATCTATGGGTGGTGTCCCCTGTGGGGGTCAAATGATCCTTTCATATGGGTCACTTGATTCATAACAGTAGCAAAATTACAGTTATGAAGTAGCAACGAAAATAATTGTATGTTTGGGGAGTCACCACCACGTGAGGACCTATATGAAAGGGTTGAGGCATTAGGAAGGTTGAGAACCACTGCTATGTAGGGTCACTATGAGTCAGCATTGACTTAAAAGCAGTAGTTCGGTTTTGGATTTGGGGAGATAACTATATACCTATTGGCCTAGAGAGAGATAAATAACATCTGGCATGAAAAAGTCACACACACACGTGCGCACATGCGTGCACACAGACACACACAGAGACGCACATATACACATACACTCACTTAGCAAAATACAGAACTAACTCTGCAGAAGGAAGAGCTCACCACTCAATGTCTTTGCCCCTGTGGGTGGGTGAGTGTCGTGGGGCATGGGAAGTGCAGAGACAGGATGATTTCTGCCGTTCCAAACGCAGATTGATATTTTTAACTCAGCACACACAATTACTCTGATATAAAACAACACTGTTAAAAAATCATCCACCGAACATGACCACACAAAACCAAAATAAAGTGGAAAAATACATATCTACTTTCTAGTCAATATTTAACCATTTCAAGAGGTAGCATATGATCAAGAACCCATATTAATGGAAGACATCCAAACTGTACTGAGGACATTAGCAAAAAAAAGGACTCTGCAGAAACCGATGGAATGCCAATTGAAATGTTTCAACAAGCTGATGAAGCAATGGAAGCACTCACTCACCTCTGCCAAGAAATTTGGAAGTCAGTTTCATGGCCAATCCACTGGAAGAGATCCATATTTGTACCCATTCCGAAGAAAGGTGACCCCATCGAATGCACAAAGTACAGAATAATAGATGCAAGTAAAATTTTGCTGAAAATCATTCAACAATAGTTGCAGCAGTACATTGACAGGGAACTGGCATGAAATTCAAGGTAGATTCAGAAGAGGATGTGCAACTAGAGAGATCATTGCTAAAAGCAGATATATCTTGGCTCAAAGCAGGGAATACCAAAAAATATTTACTTGCATTTGATTGATTATGCAAGGACATGTGGATCACAACCAATTCTTGATAACATTGAGAAGAATAGAAATTCCAGAACACTACCCTGTGCAGCTGTGGAACCTATGCATGGGCCAAGAGGCCGCCGTCTGAACAGAACATGGTTTAAAATCAGCATAAGTGTGTGTTGTGGTCGTATTCTTTCCCTATATTCATTCAACTTGTGTGCTGAACAAGTAATCAGAGAAGCTGGGCAACAGGAAAGGATGAGGCATCAGGAAGTCGCAGTAACAATTTATGATATGGAGGCAACACAGTCTTACGTGCTGCAAGTGAGGAGGGCCTCAGGCATTGCTGATGAAGATCAAGATGACAGCCTTCAACACAGATTATGACTCCATGTAAAGAAAACGAGATCCTCACAACTGAACCAACAGGCAATAGCACAATGAAAATGGAGAAAAGATGGAAATTGTCAAGGATTTTGCCTTGTTTGGATTCACAATTAGTGGTCATGGAAGCAGCAGTCAATAGAGTTCAAATGATGCATTGGGTTGGATTAATCTGCTGTCCAGTATCTCTAACATGTTCAAAAGCAAGGATGTTACTTTGAAGACTCAGGTGGGCCTGGTCCAAGTCATGGTATTTTCAATTCCCTCATGTGACTATGAAAGATGGACACGGAATTAGGATAACCAAAGAAAATTTGATGCATCTGAATCAGGGTGCTGGGGAAAAATATTGAAAGTACTATGGACTTCCAAAAGAACAAATAAATCTGTCTTGGGAGAAGTACAGCCAGAATGTTCCTTAGAAGCAAAGATGGTGAGACTTCATGTTAGGTATGCTGGACGTGTTGTCAGGCGAGACCAGTCGCTAGGAAAGGACATGACATTCGTAAAGTGGAGGGTCAGCAAAAAGAAGAAGGTCCTCAACAAGATGGACTGACACAGTGGCTGCAACAATGGGCCGAGGATGGTACGGGACTGGATAGTGTTTCATTCTTTTGTATACACAGGTCACTAAGAGTTTGAAATACTATTTTTTGCTTTATTTTGAGTCTTTGATGCCTGATACCTGGTCCTATCAACACCTCATGATCACACGGGCTGGTGTGCTTCTTCCATGTGGGCTTTGTTGCTTCTCAACTAGATGGCTGCTTGTTTATCTTCAAGCCTTTAAGATCCCAGATGCTATCTCTTTTGATAGCCGGGCACCATCAGCTTTCTTCACCACATTTGCTTATGCAAGGATTTTGTCTTCAGCAATCAGGGCAACGGCACAGTGGAGACCCAAAGCCCATCAGTAGTCAATTGGACATCCCCTGTCATAATGGCCACAAGGAAGAGATGAGCCAGTCAAGGTGCAGTATAGCACAATGAAAAACACAATTTTCCTCTAGTTCTTTAGTGCTCACCACCCTCCCAACTATCATGACCCAGTTCTATCTTACAAATCTGGCTAGTTCAGAACATGTACATTGGTACAGATAGGAGCTCAAAACACAGGGAATCCAGGACAGATAAACCCCTCAGAACCATTCATGAGAGTAGTGATGATACTAGGAGGAGAAGGGAATGGGGGTTGGGGGAGAAGGGGGAACCAATTTACAATGATCGACATATAACCTCCTCCCAGGCGAATGGACAACAGAAAAGTGGGTGAAGGGAAACAGTGGTCAGTGTAAGACATGAAAAAAAAAAAAAGATAAATTATAAAGAGTTCATGAGGGAGGGAGGGGAAGAGAGGGAAGAAAAAAATGAGGAGCTGATACCAAGAGCTCAGAAAGAAAATGTTTTGAAAATAGAAAATGTTTTGAAAATGATGAGGGCAACATATATACAGATATGCTTGACACAATATATATATGAATTGTGATCAGAGCTATACGAGTCCCCAATAAAGTGATTTTCTAAAAGTTTGAACTGACTTGATGACATATAACAACATTTTATCTACCTTCTTTTTGAAGCTGTTGTCTTGTATTTGATTAAATAGCTCAAAGCCATTCTTGTGGGCTTTAGCAGTCAGCCAGCTCCCATCGCCTGAGGGCCCCCGTCTAGGTACTGGGTGTTTTGTTCCCTGGGACCTTCATCTCTGAGCCTTGGAGAGACAGCCTGACATACGTCTGCGTTTCACTAGCTCTCCACCCACAATTTTCATCTTGGGTTTGTGAAAGCCATGCACACTGGCTCATGGCCATTCTAGGGTCTTTGAAAAGAAAACCTTTGTGATCTCACTGCTGTTGAGTCAATGCCAACTTATTGTAATGCTACAGAACAGGGTAGAACTGCCCTTGTGAGTTTCTGAGGGAGTACAAAGCCCCGTCTTTCCCGTGGAGCACGACTGAGTTTTTACCTGCTAAACTGGCAATTAGCATCTCAACTTGTAACCACTACAGCAGCAGGGCGCCAGCTGGAGAAATAAAAGTTAAAAGACTAGACCAAGGACGCAGGGTTAAGGTATGGCAGTCACAGGATTCAAACACAGATCTGCCCCATAATCTTTGCATATCAGGATGATTCCCTAATGAACCGGAGCATTTATTTATTCAGAATCTTCTTTGCTCTGATTTCCAAAATAAAGTTGTTCTGTCTCCAAGCAAAGTTGGAGGGAAGGACAAGAAGGTTGGCGCTTGTGGGTGGCAGATGGCTGACTGGTGTCAAGAGCACTAAATTACATGGCCTCGGGGCTGCTTAGATGTTTCAGTCAAATCCCAGCCACCTGAAATAAGAAAATGCACCATTTCTTCCGTTTGCAAAAACTATCCATCCACACAGGGCTCGATGAGAAGCTGGCTATGCTGTTTGTGTTTGCAGAGGGCTGCTTTCAAAATCTTAGCGTTCTTTGCAAAGAAAACAACAAGTTTAGGTGGCTGAAGTCACCATTAAAATAAAGTATTTAGATCAGGGTTGATTCCAAAGAGCCCAGAAAGGGAACATTTTAGATCCCATAGGCTTCTGAGTGGAACGGCAGAGCCCCAAACATTAAGACACCATGGGCCTTTCCAACTCTTGAATTAAGGGTTTTTAAATAAAGGCTTGATCCCAGGTGGACATTCATAGAGATGGCAAGCTCTGCAAAGACATTTGGATGTTTTTCCCACAGAATCATATTTCAATGGATGGACATGACAGCTGGTGGGAAAGGTAGCCACCAGTATCCCTCACCTTCATGAAGGAGAGAGGCTACTGTTTTTGAGCACAGACCACACCCTAGATCTTGCCCCAGGCCCCACTCTGGGATGTTATCTCTTTAACACCTTGTGGGTTTGTTATTATTAGCCTGATGTCAGCAATGAGGAAATGGAGTCCCAAGGGTGAAGTAACTTGCCACATAACTAATAAGAAGTAAGCTAGATGCAACTTAGACCAACTTAATTACATTTAATTACCCTACCCAGCATTTTCCAGGCTCTCCCAAGTCACTCTCTAGAGTTATAACAACGTGCCTCACGGAAGTAGCCACAATACTAGGGGAGAAAAAAACAACATTGTCCAGGAAAAGTTTCTGTATCAAATGGCAAAATTACTCACTTCGGAAGAAATGTGATGTCGCAGGAAAAGGAGGGAAGGCAGAGAATCCCAACCCACCCTCTGTTCCTCCCCGACCTCCCTTCTAGAGCTGGGATCGTAAACATGGGTTCTGTTAGATCACTGCAGGAGAGGGATACCTCGGTCCTTGGCTCCACGAGAAAGAATTCACGCCAAAGACCGGTTAGGGATCCAAGTGAGTTTTATGAGAGAAGAAGTTTCCGGTTTACACAGACACCCACAGGACCCCTCACCCTGTGCAGCCTCCCCCGAAGCTGCTCAGAAAGTCACTTGGCCGGCTCTGGGCTCCTGCCTTTTCATTTATTCCGTGGGAGGCGTGGTGGACGACCCTGGTTGACCCTGTTGGCTGAGCTGAATTTACCTGGCCTAGGTGGGCCAATCCAGGTGCAGCGCCCACTCAGGTGTACCTCCCCTCCTGGCCAGAAACCTGAGCCTCTGAGCACGCGCAGTGTGCCACTCATTCATGGGCCAGTATGTGTAATAGATGCCCCAGTCCCTAAGCTAAACTACCTAACAGGTTCCAAGACCCCAAAGATCTCCATGGGATAAGCATCAGGGAGTCCAAAACTTCCTGCAACTCCATTAGCCATGGAGTCCCTGGGTGGCATACGTGGTTGTGTTCAACTGCTAACCAAACGGCTGGACACTTGAGATGTCCGAAAAGTGCCTTAGGAGAAAGGCCAAGAGCTCTCCTTCCCAAAGATCACAGCCTTGAAAACCCACCTGAAAACTAATGCTGTCTATAGACAACTGAT
>NW_022103901.1:41844413-41845546 GCF_000313985.2 Echinops telfairi | reverse complement strand
GGAACCCAAGAAGCAAGCGAATTTTGGGAATGATGAGGGCAACAAATGTATAGATGTGCTTTACACAATTGATCCATGTATTGTGATGAATTGTATGAGCCCCAATTAATTGATTAAAAAAAACAACAAAAAAACTAATGCTGTCAAATTGATTTTACTCTTGACACACATGGGGTCAAGTCCAAATCAACCTGATGACAACTATTTACTTTCTCACATCAAACATATTTAGTGTGTACATCTCTCTCTAGAGAAAGGGTTACTGCTTTAATCAGATCCTGAAAGAGATGGAAGACATCCTCACCTGTCAAAGAAAGGCTTTCAATCTCTAGAACTTTCAAACCAGACATTGTCCTTGGCACTCAGGGAGCTACGGACTATGAGCACTTGGAAGGAAACAGAATGTAGAAAACAGAGCATTGACATTGACTCATTCATTCCCTTCTTCACTAATTCAAGCACTTACCAGGGGCTATCAATCTAGTAGGGAAAAGCACATCGAAGAAGATACTCATTAAAAATATTGTAATAATTTCAACCATAGCTACGTATAGGTTTGAGGAAGAATATTAATTCCAGCTGGGAAGCTCTGGAAAATTCTGATTTGCGTCTTAAAGAGTGTGTAGAGGTAACTAGGTGTAGAGGGAGAGTCATTAGGGTAGAGGAAAGAGCCAGACCAGGTGGCTACAATCAAGATGAGAGACATGGCAGGTACTTCCAACAGCTCAATTTTCCTAAGCCAAGTGAAAGACAAAACCCATTGCTATTGATTCTGACTCACGGCTACTCTGCTTGTTATAGTGTAGAACTTCCCCTTAGCAGTTTGTTGGCTAGAATCTGCAGCGAAGCATTTGGCCAAGCCTGCCTTTTTTAGCACAGCAGGGTGGGTTTCAACCACCAACCTTTAGGGTAACGCTCAAATGCAAACCACCTGCACCACCCAGGAACATAAGTGAGAGGCAGAGACAAGTGCAAAGTGAGTTACGGTTGCAGGACTCAGTTGTGAAAGGCTCTTTATAGTAAAATATAAAATGTTGGCATTGCAATTTAGGTACTCTGGAGTTATTGTCATGACCTTGATTCTCCTTTTAACATGAGTAGAAGGGAGATTCCAAAAGTGCATGGAAATATGA
>NW_022103901.1:41822793-41842775 GCF_000313985.2 Echinops telfairi | reverse complement strand
GTGGGCAGCAGCTCTAAGGTGGAAATCACAAATTTATATTCCCTGATGTTTTTGTTGTTTTGTTATTTTATCAACAGAATGCTCAAACTATAGAACAATATCACATGTCACTAAAACTCTTCTGCAGGTCATTCAGTAACAGCTGCAGCAACACAGCGGAGCTTCCTGGGGTTCAGGCCTGATTAGGAGGAGGACATGGAACAAGGGATATCATTGCTGATGTCAGATGGACTTTAGGTGAAAGCAGAGAATACCAGAAAAGTGTTTAGTTGTGCTTTATTGGCAAAGCAAACCCACTGGACTGTGTGCACCATAACAGACTGTGGACAACCTTGGGAAGAATGGGAATTCCAGAATGCTTCATTGTGCTCGTGAAGAACTTGTCCATGAGTCCAGAAGCAGTTGTGTGCACAGAACATGGGAATATGCATGGTTTAAATCAGGAAAATCCTGTAACAGCACTGTATATTCTCACCTTATTTAATCTGTGGGCTGAGCAAATAATCAGAGAGGCTGGCTTAGCTGCAGAAGGATATGGCATCAGGATTGGGTGAAGGCCTATTAACAAACAGTGATCTGCAGACACAAAACCTCGCTTGTTGAAAGTGAGGAGGATTGGAAGCACTAGCTGCTGAAGATCAGGACTGTATAGATTACAACTCAATGTAAAGAAGAGCAAGCTTCTCACAAGTAGACCAAAAGGTAACATCACGATGAACAGAGAAAAGGTTGAAGTCATCGAGGAGTTTGGCTTGCTCGGCTCCAAAATCAATGCTCATGGAAGCAAGGATCAAAAGATCAAAAAATGAGTTGCATTTAGGTAAATCGTTGCACAAACCCCCACTTAGAGTATTGAAGCACAAGGGTGTTACTTTGAGGACTGATGTCTACCTGATCCACTCCATGGCATTTTCCTTTGCCTCGTCTGCATGTGGAAGTTGGACACTGAATAAGGAAGACTGAAGAAGGACTGAGGCATTTGAACTGTGGGGCTGGAGAAGAAGGTTCAAAGTATCACGGACTGCTAAAAGGACAAACCGATCTGTCTTGGAAGAAGTCTGGCCAGAGTGGTCCTTAGAGGCAAGGATGGCAAGACTTCTTCTTACCTTGGACATGTTGTCAGGAGACACCAGTCCCTAGAAAACAGTCCCATGGTGTTTGATAAAGTGGAGGGGCAGTGAGAAAGAGGGAGGCCCTCAAGGAGATAGAGGGACACTGTGGCTACAACAATGGGCTTAGGAACAACTGTGAGGAGGGCGCAGGACCGGGCAGTGTTTTGTTCTGTTGTACACAGGGTCCCTACAGGTCAGAGCCAGCTCCATGGCACCTAACAGCAACTCTCATTTAACATTCATCTGTGCACCCGTGTGTTTAAATCACCAGTAGTAAAGTTCTTTCAGTCCAAAGTTATAAATTAGAACTATGCTTTTGATATTTATTTATCCGTTTCATAAAACTCCTTATACTTTCCACGAACTACCACATTTTTATTCCCTTGTCTTTGTTACTTCAGTGAGCAAACGGATAAAGTAAAGAGAAAAAGTGTCAAACACCCAGAGGGTGACACGCTGTCATTCATTTCAGCTTTGTGTTACACCCCAAATTCCCAAGAGTTGTTATGATTGGATTATGTAATTCCTGAAAGTGTTCAAAGAAATAAAGTTATTGTCAGAAAAAAATTGCTGTAAATTCAGCAGAAGCAGAAAGGGGTTTTTCCAAGATGAATATAATACGTTCAAAGAAGAAAAGTAACCTGTTTCTAATATATCAAACACAATGACTATTGTCTAATTGGCTTACCTCTAAAGGAATGGGATCCTATTTCTACAGTGAAAAGATGGTTACGGATCAATTACACAGCACATGATGCTCAGATAAAAGTGAAGACTATTACAAGTGAGGTCACCAATGCAGAACAACATGGAAATATCTTTAATAACAATTTTACTGATTTTTATCAAGTATTATTTAATATTTTCACTAATATTTCAAAACACTTATCATCAAATTTTGAAATAATATTCTTATGAAATAATAAATTACCTTTGGGTATAACTTTTTTTCATACTTTAAAATAGTCATTAGGGCAGCGAACAAGTTACTTGAATTCCCCCCACTGCCCAAACCCACTGCCACTAAGTCAATTTTAACACCTACTGACCTGATAGGACAGGGCAGAACTGCTCCGTTCTGGGTTCCCAAAGCTGTACGTCTTCATGGGAGCAGACAGCTTCATCCTTCTCCCTCAGAGTGGATGATGGGCTTGACCTGCTGATGTTACAGTTAGAAGTCCAACTCTAAATCCACTGCTCCACCAGGGCTCAGTTCCAGCAACAGAAATTGGAAGCACCCATCAACTGAATGCGGTGGGTGAGGGAGAATTGAGATTTGAGTCAGGCAGGGCTGGGTTTTGTCTTCTGAACCTGAATGGTCTTTGGTTAGGACAACAGAAATAGGAGTACCTGCTGGTGGTAATGATGTGATATGGACTAGCTTCTCTGGGGTAAGTCTTTTGGCCCTGTGTGGGAGAGGGCGAGGGCGAGGGCGAGGGCGGGAGTGAACGGGAGGATGTGCTCTGGGGACAAACCCACTTGAGAAAGGTGGAATGGCACAGAGAGGGCCTATGAGGCGGGAGAGGGCGGAAGAGAGACTAGGAGATGACAGCAGAGGTCAGGAAGAAGGGAGGGAGAAACAATGTGCCAGGAAGATAGGGCGAAGTAGAGGTGAGAGGGAGAGAGTGGGAGAAACAGGGCCTATAGAGGGACAAAATTAGATGCAAGGGAGAGAGGAATGGAGAAGCAAAGAAAGGGTGGAGATGAAGCTACAGAGGCAGTTCCAGAAGGAACTGAGAGAGGAGGGGCTGGGAGACTGAGCGAGGCAGTGAGGGGGAGGAGAGGCAAAGGCAGTGGCCACCTGGCCAACCCCCAGGCAGGTGTCATGAAGTGGATGAAGAGGCCAGGGAGGATAGACAGAGAGGAAAAAGCAAAATGAAAGACGCTGGGAGAGGAGGAGGTCAGCCCCATCCCCTCGCAGGGCTGCTCTTACAAGCCTCTTGTTCCTTAATCAGCAGATCTTTCGGAGACACACTGCCTCGGGCCACAGCTACTGCCCCACGAGAGGGCTGTGCACAAGGAGCCTGAAGGGACTGCGCCACCATTTGCAAGTGCCCACTGCTCTCCCTTTGCCTGCAAGGTGTCCATCTAGTAAGGGTTCGCAGGGAAGCTCCAGAAGCAGGACGCTTGATGCCATGTCAGGAGGACTGGTTCTGGGCGACATGATTAAACAGGAAGGCTCTCCAGTAATTGCTGAGCAGACAGTGCATGGCAGATGATGAATAGGCAATCAGTCTATTCTTAGGTCTGCTCTTACTGCCCTTCTAATTGGGTGCCTCCAATCCCCAGGGGTCCATCAACCACAGTCGTGTTGCCAGAGGTGCCAACTTGCCACCATAATGACCCACATCAAATGTTCTGACGAGAACCGGGGACGATTCCGGAAGCAGTGACAAGCTATCCTGTTGCCTTACATCCCCTCTTCCCAAGATCTGCTGTGAATGCAGGTCAGGAAAAGTTCTTGAGTTTGATTCAGACTTGGCTTTGAATCCTGGATCTGCCAATTCCTAACTGCATAGCTTTGGGTGAATCAGTGTCCTGCCTCAAGCCTTCATTCCCTCATCTAATATTAGGGTTCACAGTGCCCACCTAATATGATTCCCCGCCCCCTGCGGAGACTCGTGCTAATGTATGCAAATTGCCTGGCATATAGTAGACTTTCAATAAAGGACAGCTATTAGTATTATTATTAGAGAGGGCATTTTTGGCGAGGATGCAGAGACTGGCAGCTTGACAAGCAAGACGCCAGAGCCCCATTTCGAAACCTCCCATCAAAGTGTGCAGTTGCCCTCATTAGAATTCTCATTAAAGCTCCGATAATGAGAAATGTGCCAGAAGACACTTCTGGATCCCCCAGGAGAAAACAGGAAGTGGGAGGACTGAAAAACAAAGTGCGGCAAGGAAAGGGGACTTCGCTGGGCAGCAGGGCCTCTCTTCTTGTTCTTGGTGGGAGTCCAGTGGGATTGGGTGAACGCTCCCTCCCTCCTGCACTCGCCAGCTGACCTCAGGGGCATGGGGTTTCAGAATCCTCTTGTCCGAAGGTAATCAGTCCCTGCCCAAGAGGATCTAGTTTACCTCCCTGCTTTGGAACTGATGGACATCAGGAGACCTGAGTGCACCAGGAGGGCGCACGGTGTTGGTGGGTGGCTTCAGACAAGAGGTTCCGGATCAAGGTTGTGAATGTCAGCATCGCTCAGGTAACCAACGAACAGCCAAGTCCGTTGCCACTGGGGTGGCCTACGGGTGTCAGAGGAGCTCTGGGCACCTGGGGTTTCCAGACGTTTTAGAAGTAGATCCCCAGGTTCTTCTTACAAGGCACCTCTAGGTGGACTGAAACCGGCACCGTTTGTTTAATAGCCAGGCAAGCAATCTGCCCCCACCACCTGGGGATTCCCCTTCCTATGGGGTTCGCCACACGGCAGCGGCACAAGGTGGAGGCTTAAAAGGACAAGCCAGGCTGAGTATCATGATGGCAGGGCCATGGACTTCGCACTGACACCAGGCCATAGGAGTTCTGTTCATGGGAAAAGCATATGCCTTTGTTTCCAAGTAGGATCCCTGGTGGTGCAGGGGGTTAAACATCAGGCTGCTAACCAAGAGCTCTGAGGCTCAAACTTACCCCCAGTGGATCCACAGGCAAAAGATGAGGCCATCTGCTTCTATCAGGATGTCCAGCCCCGGAGTGCCTACGGAGCAGTCCTTTGTCTTAAGGGAAACTATGAGTTAGAATCAGCTCAAGGGAGTGAGTTTGGGTTTTTAAAATAACTTATTTTTGTTTTACGTTAAAGTGTAGCAGAGAGCTGTCCACAGAATCCAGCCATAGCTAAAGGCACAGGCCGATCTAAAGACACGATTGAAGCCTCTCTGGTGCCACTTCCAGTGACTGTGCATCTTAGAACAAATGTCCCCAAAGCATTGATGACACCGGAATGAGGGGAGGGTAGGAGGGTACTTCATGATCCCCACCCTGAACTCATTGCCCCCCATCCACTCATTCAGCCACTACTTATTGAGTGTACCCTCTGTCCCAGGTGCTGTAGTAGGTGTTGAGAATATCAGTCATCAAAGGCTTGACAACTCATGGAGCTTCTAGCCTGCTGAGCGGACATGCAGAATACGAGTAAAACATCAGAAAATGCACCAAATCACATGTTGGAAAGAGCTAAGTGCTGTTCGAGACCGGGAGGGGTGGTGAAGAGGTGAGGTAGATGGTGGGGACATTGGCAGGACAGGGGGTGCAGCCCTATGGAGAGGCTGCTAGGAGAAGCCACGTTGAGAAGGTCAAAGATGAGCCAAAACCTGGAGAGGGAGAGAGGAAGTAGGAGAGGAAGGACGTTTTCTGAAGAGGATCCTCAGAATTTCTTGGCCTCGCTATAAGAGACGTGTAGTGAGAGTAGCCCTGTCAGGTGGGCTGGGTCGGAGCATCCTTGGCCTTTCCTTGGCAGGTACAGTAGGCCTCACCGCTGCCCAAGGGCTCAAACAGAGGCATATTTGGAGGGTTTCTGGAACCAGCAGGGTGGGCGTGGGGACAGAGTGAGGGTGAGGGGTAAGGTGGGGAGCAGAGGTAATGGGAAGAGGCCCCTCTGCCTTGGGGTGTAATTAGAGCACTGAAGGGAGGTAGGAGAGTGTCACTTTTGGTCTCAGGGGCAAGAGGAAGCTGTCAGACATCGTGAGAACTTTACACAAAGCTGGGATTCTCTCTCTCTGAAAGCCGGAGGTCTACTTACTTCCGAAAACCAGCCACTGAAATCCCAGTGGGATCCAGGGGGACCCCGGACAGCCTGGAGTCTGCCAGTCAGAGCGCCCTCAATGGCAACCAGTTCGGGTTTGGTTCTCTCTGGCCAAGCAGGGAGTGGACAGGCCACAAGCCCTCTCACTGCCTGATATGGTCACTAAGTAAGCAGCTGGTCCCCTGGATAACACTTCAGACTGAGAATGCCACTGGAGATCCAAGCTGGGCTTAGCCAGTAAAGGGAGCCAGCCTGGGGGATCCCCCAATCAGAATTGAGACCAGAGACTGCATGCAGGTGGTCATTTTGGGAAATGAGCCCAATGAAAAGGAGGGGGGAAGAGGAATACCTGAAGCGACAGAGGGAGCAGAGCCCACAGAGGCACCTTAAGGAGGGATGGTCACTGTGTCCTTGCCCGGAGCCCACCGAGAGCACTAGGAAGGACTCCTAGACTCAAGAGCATAGAGCGGGGGCTGTGCGCCTCCCTGGCCAAGGAGTGCACGCATGTCAGACAGGCCGATAAGGCTCCTGAGGTCACAGTCCATGTCAGAGGCAGAGAAGAGCCACAAAGCCTACCAAGCCCGAGTGCTCTCTGGCTCCACTTGAATAGCTGGTTGCTGCAGCAACAGCTGAATTATAAAAAGAGGAGGTGAGGGGCAAGAGGTGCCAGAGGCCAAAGCGGTCACTGGGGCATTCTCTGTCTGGGGTCCCTTTTCCTCTGTGCACCGAGAGGTGGCAATTTGGGAACGGTGGGGCTCCACCACCAAGGCCATTATCTTGCGGAGCCTCAACATTTTCCCACCTGCCATTTACATGGATGGTTCTCAGAGCAGCCTTGCAGGAAGACAGAACCTGGGGAGAGAGGCCTAGAGTGCAGACGAAGGAAGATGTTCAGAGACCTTACACAGCTAGGTTGCAGCCACATAGAGTGTAAGTGCCTGAGCCAAGGCCAGGTCTACCCAAGTGATTCTCAAACGATGGCCCACCAACCGTCTGCATCAGCATCTCTGGTGTGTGTGCCTCTGAAATGCAGATTCCCAGGCCCTTGTCTCTACTGAACTCTGGTCACAGGATTTATCCAAGTCAGTCACTCCCTCTGCGGCAGCTTCCTGCTCCTGCTAAGTCAAATGGCCATTGGAAGCCAACCATGGTTCCAGTCCCCTGGACAGAGACCTCACTCAGCCCAAAGCTAATCCTCTCCTGAGTCCTGGAAAGAAAATAGCACACGATATAAACTACGTGCCTTTAAACCCAAGGCATTCCTTCTCGTGTTCATTGTCATCGAGCGGACTCTGACTACTGGAGACCTTGTGTACAGCAAGACAAACTGTCCCCCAGTCCCGTGTCATTCTCACAACTACTAGCAGGGCTGAATCCACTGTCGAGGCTCCTGTGATCGATTCATCTTGCTAAGGTCTCCTTTGCCTTGGGGGCCCTCTACTTCGGCAACAAGACGGCCTCCTCGAGTTTCGCCTTTCTCGTGATGGGCCCCATGCAAGAACGTTGTGATCAGTAGGATTTTCTGCAGCAGCTTTCCAAAAGTGGATCACTTCAGAAGAAAATCACAAAGGAAAAAGTCTTTTCGTCCTAGCCTGTCTTAGCCTAGAAGCTCCGCTGACTCCTGCTCGTGACGGGTAACCCTTCTGGTGTTTGAAACATTGGTGGCATAGCTTCCAGCTCTATAGCAACCCTCAAGCCGCCACCGTGTAGCACCGAGATGATCGTATGAGCACCTAGTAGTTTGGGGAGAAGTAGAAGTAGAAGACATTTAAGAAGGGAGAGTTCTGGACCAAGAGGGCTGATTCTAAAGGTTTCCTGGATGCGCCCTCAGCCTCATCCGGGGAGGGAACCACATCCAAGTGCATGCGGCTTGTTCCAGAACTAGAATGAAAGACATACGTTGTCTGGCCTGGACCAGGGCTCCCGTGAGACTGCCATATGCAAAGAAGCAGGCAAAGCATCTCTGCTGTCCACATCACCAGCACAATTAGTCATAAATTCTACTTCCCTCTCCTCAAACTGCTTCGTGCACTCCAGTTTAACTCGGAGTGGTTTCCCATGATCTCAAAGACACCATTACCCCTCCTGAGGTTCTGGGTAGAACTGGGTACCCCAGAACATCATAGCCACTTGCAATCTTCAGAGGGGCTGTTGGCAAAGGGCCTCGAAGGAGCAGGGACTTGAAGGGTCCTAACTCCTAATTGAGTTGAAACCTCCGGCTGTGGTGGGAGCTGTCATGGTTATGTGCCCATTCTGACTCCTGGTGACCCCACATGACATAGTAGAACTGCCTCCAGGGGGTTCCCTAGACTATAATCTTTATGGGAGGAACTTTCTCCCATGGAGTCACTGGTGGACTTGAACCATTGACTTCTTGGTTGGCATCCAAGGATTGACACATGCGCCACTAGGTTAATGGCATTTCACCAATTCCAATTATTTAGTGTCTGTACAGAACACAGCAGAACTGTCCCGGTGGGTTTCCTAGGCTGTAGTCTTCACAGAAGCAGATTACCAGGTCTTTTCTCCTATGGAGTCCCTGGTGGGTTTAAAGTGCCAACCTTGAAGTTAGCGACTGAGGGTTTAACCAGTGTACCACTAGGGCTCCTTGCAATAAGGTAGGCAGCTGGTAGACAAGAATACAGAGAGAAAGTAAAACAAGGAAGGAACAGCAAGACCAAACCCATGGGCAGCGAGAGTGTTCTGACTCACAGAGAGGATCTCACAGACTGTAAATGTCTATGGGCGTAGACAGCTTCATCTTTCTCCAGTAGAGCAACTGGTGCCCAAAGCCAAACCCACAGCGCCACCAGAGCTCCGACAAGGAAGGAAGTGAGGTGAAAAGAAGAGGCTCCTAAGTCAAACACAGAGCAGAGGGAGACAAAGAAGGAGAGAGCCTACTGGATTCAGAAGGAAGGACAGCACCTACGGTATATGGCCTCCTCTCTAAATGCCAACGTCCTGGAAGGCAGGACTATGCCTGATTCATTTCTGTGTTCTGGTACCTAGCCCTGAGTCTGGCATGTAACAGATGCTCAGTATATATTTGTCAAATACATCAGAGCTCATAAAGATATCTCAGCCCAGAACAAACAGACACAGGGGCACTGTGATTGTTACAGGAGGAAACTCAAGTCAGACAGGCAACCCTGGCTGCCAATGAGACACGAGCTATGAAGAGTGGCCAGGCATCTTACCTTAAATCATACAGGCCCCAAAGACAAGCCACAATGTCACCAGTCACATTTTCACAGGGCAATTATCCAAGACAGCTTCATGGAGGGGCCAAGGAGATCATTGTCATTCCCTGGGCTCATTGGACCGGGGCTATCATCCCACAGAAGGTAGATCTTGGATATATAGCTCATGTGGTTGCTGCTTTCCCCAGAAGCCCTTGTAACTCATTTCCTATTTCCACCCAGCCCACTGGGTTATCAGCTCAATGCTTAACCACTATGACACCACAGTCCCTTTTTGCATTATCCATACTTACGTTAAGCATGAAACCCAGGTCTCTTGTTTGGGAAGGGTACGCATTCTAAGAACTAGCATATTCCAGGATGAGCCTTTGGGGGACATATCTGAACTTGCCCCCTTGCTTGGCTTTTCCTGGCCCCTTACCACCAATTTCTCCTTGGATCCCTTCCTTCCTTCCTTGCACATGCATCTGTTTCTGGATAATCCAACCCACACAAAAGTTCATGTACCCCATTAGCCTGGCTCCCAAGGGGTTGGAATCAGTGAGAAACAGATGCATTAGATTAATATCAGCTTCAACTGATCCATCATTCAGTATTGTGCATGACTCATCTCAAATCCTCAGCAAGTCTGCAAGGTAGTTATGTTTGTGTTCCTTCTACAGGTGAGAAAAATCAAGCTTTGAGCCCAGAAAGTTCCCCTAAAGTCACATATCTGTGACAAGGGATGAAGAAAGGAATTCATACCCAAAGGTCTCACATTTCCCCTGTCTTCCATCAACCAGTTGTTTTAAAAGGTGGTGGGAGAGGGGCGGTTCTCTCTTCAAGGACTCAGCACAATGCCTGCCACAGTAGGTGCTTCAGATTTGCGAAGTGGATGACTACATGAGGTGCTTTGAGTAGCTTCAAGGATTCAAAACATCCTCTAAACGTTCTCCCCAAATTCTGTTGACCCCAAAAGATAAGAGGAGGCAGATTGAAAAAAAACATAAGCTACACAGGAGGCAGATTCCCCTGGGGAACAAAGATATCCAGAATAAAGGCTTTAGCACCAGCCCGGTGTTGACTTTTGTGACCTTAAATCTAGGAACTCAGCAGCTGACACCCAACTGACAGCATTCTGGTACATAAAACTCAGGCTTCTTCCTTTGATAACTGGACAGCAAAATAGGAAAACAAAATTACAGCACCGAAAATGCTTCAAATCACCCGCAAATCACATAAAAGAAAATATAAGAGGTATGACTTCAAGACCTAGTTTTAAACAATGGATGCTCAGAAGTTAGAATCTGAAAGCATTAGCAACAGAGTACCAAATCAGCGCAATGGACCGCATCAAAAGTAAAACTGCTTGTTCAACCAAGAAGATATAAAAATGGCCAACGAGGACATGAAAAATGCTCACCATCATTGCCGTTAAAGCCACTGCTATCGAGTCTATTACAAGTCATAGTGACTCCACGGGGCAGGGTAGAATCCTCATTGGGATTTCTGAGGCTACATTACGGGAGCAGACAGACTCTTATTTCTCCCACAGAGTGACTGGGGAGTTAAAACTGCGGACCTTGCAATTAGCAGCCCTAAGCTCATCTCAAAAAACACAATGAGATGCCACTTCACCACCACTAAGATGACTAATAGTTTAAAAACCCAACAACAAAAGCAAAAGGTGACAAAAGTTGGCGAGGGTGTGGATAACCATCAGAGAATGAATTTCTCTTTGAGGAAGCCATACATGCGTGCTATTTCTGTTATAGCAGCACTCAAGTGCCTACGATGCCAATTGCCCATCAACAGATGAACCAAGACATAAAATGTGGGACATACGTCTGATGGAAGGCTAGTCAGCCAGAAACGGAAATGAAGTCTTGATTTGCTACAACATGGGTGGGCACAGAAATCATTATATTAGGTGAAGTCAGTCAGCAGCCAAAAGATAAATACTGTATGATCTCACTGATATGCGATATCTAGACTGAGCAAATAGATAGATACCTAAGTTTGTTAGTGTTTACCAAAGGCTAGAAGGGGGAAAGGGGATCATTGAATTGATAAGTACTGTGTATGATGATGGAAAAGTCATCAACTATTATTGATAAAGGTTAAAATACATCATTGATATTAGTACTATGACAAAGTTAGAAAGCATTGACTTGGCAAGTGAGCCTGCAAAAATAAAAAAAATCAACAAAGAGGAGAACATCAGCCACCAACACATCATAATTGCTTCTTTGGGGTCTGCTCATTATGTGTCACTTAGGGTGAAGACAATTTATTTGGATATTAAGATTTCTTAAAATGAGGTGCTTTTTATACTATTTGAAAAGGAGTATTATAACACTGGAATATAATTCAAACCTCTGAACTTGAAAAGGGGGAAAATTCAAGAAGATGTGACAAAATTATTTTAGAAACCATGACATTTCTTGATGTGAAATGCTTTCTTTGAACTACACAATGAAGCAAGAGTTAGTATTTGGAATCTGACACGAAACTAAGCAAGATGCCAAGCTGATGATGCAGACATGCTTCTTCTCTTGCAAATGTTTAACCATAAGGACTGGATCCAGAGAGTACCAGCAATTTTGGGAAGGTTAAGTGGAATAGAGGTCCTGGGGGTGAAAGTGGTACACGACTGGCTGTAAAAATTAAGGTTGGGGGTGCAAACTCACTCAGTAGTACCATGAAAGAAAAGTCCTGGTGATCTGCTTCAGGATTACAGCCAAGAAAACGCTATAGAACAGTCCTACTCTGTAACATATGGGGTGGCCATGAGTTGGAATTGCTTCCACAGAACTAACAGCAACAAATGAGATGGTAAAAACGGTGAGACAGACACATCCAGTGCACCCTCCGTGACATTGAGTTATCAATAATATGACTTCTCAGTTTGCATATATATCAAATGAGATTACTATGCCATGCAGGGTTGCTAGAAAAATTAAAGATCAGGTTCTTTGCTCAATGCTTGCCCTCCTGAAGAAATATGGGTGCGATAGCAAAGTGTGGTGAAGAAAGCAGATGGTGCCTGGCTATCAAAAAGAATCGCGTCTGGGGTCTTAAAGGCTAGTTTTCAAACAAGTGGCAATCTAAGTGAGGTGTCAGCTAAGTCCACATGAAAGAAGCACACAAACCTGTCTGATGCAAAGAGAAGAAATAAAGTCCACATCCAAAGGAGGAAATGGTACCAGAGCTAAAATTGTGAACACCCAATTTACAAAAGGCAGTGGATAACAGTAGAAACTCAAAATCCATTTGCAGGGGCTCTACATGGATTAAGGCAGAAAGACAGAGCTTTCTGTCTCTAATCCCATAAAGATGTAGATTCAAAACCCACCAGGGCACTTCTATCCTGTTCTATAGGGCTGTTAAGCATCGACTTGGTGGCAGTGAGTTTGATTTTGGTTTTACATGGACTAAACCTCTGATGAATTCCCGCTGGACAGAGTTGAGAGATGTGAATAGCCTTGCTATCAGACAGAGAATGTTATAAATGTGATCATGGAAGATGTAATTAAGTTAAAATGTGATACCTGATCATTTGATCTTCCTTTTGACCCATTTAAATTTGTTCTAGTTTTTAATACTTCCTGTTTTTCTTTGTTCTTTTTCTCTGTTTATTTTGTTATTGTTGTTGGTCTTTTGATGTTGTTGTATGTTTTCCAAAATATGAAGTCCAGGATGGGTGAGGCTACAGAGACGGTAACTGGATCAGGGACTTATTGGGGCACGGAGAGTGGCCAGAATGGGGAACTCCGAATGAATCCAAGAGGGAAGGCAATGGGCTGGAACTGCTTGTTGGGATGATTGCACAATTCTTTTAATTAGATTGAACTATGGAAGTGCACGCTATGTGAACCATATGTCAATAAAACTATATGCAACCAACAATAGTGAAGATCAGGATCTTAAAGTTGCCAATGAGTACATCCTATAATTAGTGTCAACAGTTAATGTCTATGGAAGAAGTAGTCAAGAAGTCTAACGATGTATTTCACTGGGCAAATTTGCTGCAGAAGACGTTGCTGAAGATTTTTAAAAGCACTTCATCACTTTGAGGACTAAAGGGTGCCTTACTCAAGCCACAGTCTTTTGAATTACCTCCAATGAAAAGGAAAACAGACATAGAAATGATGCACTCAAATTGTGGTGCTGTTGAAGAAGATGAACACATTGCACATTTCCAGAAGGATGGACAGTTAAGACTTTGAATAAATACAATCAGAATGTTCCTGAGAAGTGAAGATCATGGACCATGACCATGCTTACTTTGAACAGATCATCAGGAAAGATCAATCACTGGAAAGGCCATCATGGTTGATAAAGTAGAGGATCAGAGAAATGAGATAAGTCCTCTATGGGATGGACTATAATTATTAACCAGATACTGTATTGTGTTGTAGGTGTTAAAAGAGATTCTAATAAGCAAATGTGGCAAAGAAAGCTGATGGTGCCTGGCTATCAAAAAGTATAGCATCTGGGGTCTTAAAGGCTTGAAGGTAATCAAGCGGCCATCAAGCTCAGAAGCAACAAAGCCCACATGGAAGAAGCACACCAGCCTATGCAACCACGAGGTGTCGAAGGGATCAGGTATAAGGCATCATCAGAACAAAAAATCTTACCATAGTGAATGATGGGGGGAGTGTGGAGTGGAGATCCAAAGCCCATTAGTAGGCCACTGGAGATCCCCTTGCAGAGGGGTCTCGGGGAGGAGACGAGCCAGTCAGGGTGCGATGAGCAACGATGAGAAATACAACTTTCCTCTAGTTCCTAAATGCTTCCTCCCCGCTCCCACTACCATGACTCGAATTCAACCTTGCAAGTCTGGCTAGACCAGAGGATGTACACTGTACAGACAGGAACTGGAAATACAGGCGGATGAGCCCTACAGGACCAGTGGTGTGAGTGGCGAAACAGGGAGGGTAGAGGGAGAGTGGGTAGGAAAGAGGGAACCGATTACAAGGAACTATATGTGACCTCCTCCCTGGGGGACAGACAACAGAAAAGTGGGTGAAGGGAGATGTCAGACAGGGCAAGATATGACAAAATAACAATTTATAAATTACCAAGGGCTCATGAGGGAGGGGGGGAGCGGGGAGGGAGGGGAAAAATGAGGACCTAATGCCAGGGGGGTTTAAGTGGAGAGAAAATGTTTTGAGAATGATGAGGGCAATGAATGTACAAATGCGCTTTACACAATTGATGTGTGTATGGATTGTGATAAGAGTTGTATGAGCCCCTAATAAAATGATTTTAAAAAAAGAGAGATTCTAACTACTGCAAAAGATAAAACCTGAAATCTCACAGTTTAACACACTAGAAGATTATTTCTTGCTCACATGAAGTCTCACTAGTGGTGGGAAGGGAAGTCAGTGCTTCACTGCTATTCAGAGATTTTCCATTTTCAGCATGTGGCTTCTTTCCAAGGCCAACTTCGGTGTGTTAGAGAGGGTTCTCTAGAGAAACAAAACCAGGGCACTTACGATTTTATATATATAGATATGTACAACATGAAGAAATAAACAGCTAATTAGTCCACAGAGTAGTACAAATGGCTCCGTTCAATGCACTTCCATGAGACAGTTAATACACTGGCAGTCCTTCAACTCACGAGGGCTGCTGGGTGCAAGTCAAGGAAGCAGAGAGCTGAGTCATCTGTAGAGCAATTCAGGCAGTCTGGCCACAGGCAGCAAACAGCAGGGTAGGTCACCAAGAGTCAGCCAGATGACAAAGTCCGACAGTCCCCAGCTCAAGTGATGTATACACTAGTAGTGTGGTGAAGTAGGTCTTGAAGGAACCTCAAACTATAGCAACATGGTTCACAGGTTGGGTGTCCCACAGGTAGTGTAGATTGCAAGTTGAGGCAGAGAAGTAGCTAAGGCAGCCGCACACTGGTCCAGTCATCAGAGAGCAAGAGACAGAAAGGTGAGCCTCATTAAGCCATTTATCTCTTTGCCCTTCAATTAAACTGCAACCTTATTAATCGCACATGTGTTTATTGACCAGGTTGGCACAATAAACCTATCTATCACATGGGTGTTGGCTCCATGTAGAGAAAGTGGAGAGGATATGCTGGAAGGGGCTTTTATAGGCCAGGGCTAAAAGTAGTCTACATCACTTCCACCATATTGGCAAAAACTCAGTCACATGGTCCCCATCTGGATGCAAATGGAGAAGGGCTAGAAGGCAGAATTCTTGTCTGGAAACCTACAGCTCCCTAGTTAACTGTGTACCAACGGTCTTTGCCACTCATAACTTATATGTTCCATAATGCAAGCTGCGTACAATGCTATCAGTGTCGGATTGCCCAAACAACAGGGTAAGTCTAGGCCTGCTTTTAGGCGCCATTGAGTTGGTTCCAACCCAAGGGGACCCTGTGCATAACAGAATGAAGCACCGCTCAGTCCTGTGCCATCCTCACAATTGTTCCTATGCCGGAGCCCATGTTGGAGCACCGTGTCCATTCATCATGTTGAGGGCCTACCTCCTTTTCATTGCCCCGTACTTTACCGGGTTCTCCTGGTCACTTCCTTACTAACATGTAGTGAGCACTTTCACATCTTTCCATCACACCAAAGATTCTACTTCTAGGTATGACTGGCATCTGTCTCTCTCCTAAGCCAACAGTGCCTAAGCCCACAGCACCTTTCTACAGTGATAGAGATGCCACACGTCTGCTAAGGATCCTTCCACACTCACACCCCTCACACTGAGGACATTTCAAGACACTATTCATGGTAGACAGTGTCCAAGATGTCCCCAAATAATCTCCTGACATCTTGTTTTCATAGACCTATGAAAGATATTCCCCTGGAACAACTTACTTCAAACCCATAGAATACAGCAAGATGCCACTTCTGACCTTAGGTTACAAGATTGTGACTCCTATCTTGCTAGTAGACTCTCTTCCTTGCTGACTTTGAGGAAGCAGACTAACAAATTGGAGATGGCCAGGTGGCAAGGAACTAAGGGTGGTCTTTGCTCATCAATCAGACAGGAACTGTAAACTGTCAACAACTATGTAATTGAACTTTAAAACCAATTCTTTTCCCGTTGATCCTTCAGATGAGATCCCAGCCCTAGCCAACACCTTCACTATAGCCCTTATAGGGGATAATAAAACAGAAAATCCAGCTATGCTGTGCTCAGGTTTCTGATTCACAAAAACTGTGAGACAACTAAAATGTTATTTTAATCACTAACCTTCAGTGTGCAGATGACACAACCTTGCTTGCTGAAAGTGAGGAGGACCTGAAGCACTTGCTGATGAAGATCAAGGAGCACAGCCTTCAGTGTGGAATACAACTTGATATAAAAAGAACCAAAATCCTCATAAATGGACCAATAGATAGCATCATGACAAATGGAGAAAAAGTTCAAATTGTCAAGAATTTGGTCTTGCTTGGCTCCACAATCAATACTCATTGAAGCAGTAGCTAAGAGATCAAAAGATGAGTTGCATTAGGTAAGTCTACTGCACAAGACCTCCTTAGAATATTTAAAAGTGAGGAAGGTGTAGGATGTCTGGTGGGGCTTGATCATGGGCAATGTAGCTGAGAGGTATTACTAAAACCCAAATGAAGGCCTAACATGACAGTAGGACAAGAGGAAAGTAAAAGGAAATAGAGGGAACAACTAGGAGGCAAAGGGCATTTATAGAGGTCTAAATACAGACATGTACACATATAAATATATTTACATATGCATATACTTATATGTTAAGTATTAAGGCAGCAGATGAACATTGAACCTCTACTCAAGCACTCCCTCAATGCAGGAACAGTTTGTTCTAATCACCCAGAATTCTGAGATGCTCACCTTCCTGACATGATCGCTGAAGACAAAATGGGTGCATAAGCAAATGTGGTGAAGAAAGCTGATGGTGCCCGGATATCAAAAGATATAGTGTCTGAGGTCTTATAGGCTTGAAGATAAACAAGTAGCCATCTACCTGAGACGCATCTAAGCCCACATGGAAAAAGCATGTGATCATGAGGTGTCAATGAGACCAGGTATCAGGCATCAAAGACTCAGAACAAAAAAAAGCATAACCATGTGAATAAGGGACAGTGCGGAGTGGAGACCCAAAGCTCATCTGTAGACAATTGGACATCCCCTTACAGAAGAGTCACAAAGAAGAGACGAGCCAGTCAGGGTGCAGTATAACACTGATGAAGCATACAACTTTCCTCTAGTTCTTTAATGCTCTTACCCCCCACTAATTATGACACCAATTCTACCTTACAAATACAGCTAGATCACAGTATGTACACTGGTACAGATAAGGGCTCAAAACACAGGTAATCCAGGACAGATAAACCCCTCAGTACCAATAATAAGAATAGCAATATCAGGAGGGTAGGGGGAAGGTGGGGGAAGATAGGGGGAGCTGATCACAATGATGGACATAAACCTCCCTGGGGGGACGAACAACAAAAACGTAGGCGAAGGGAAACAGTAGATGATGTAAGGTCTGAAAATCATAATTTTTAATTTATTAAGGGTTCATGATGGAGGGAAGGAAGGAGGGAAAAATGAGGAGCTGATACCAAGAGCTCAAGTAGAAAAAAAATATTTTGAAAATAATGATGGCAACATAAGTACAAAAGTGCTTGACACAATGGATGGATGTATGGATTGTGATAAGAGCTGTAAGAGCCACCAATAAAATGATTTTTTTAAAAAGATGCTACTTCGAGGACTAAGGTGCTCCTGACCCAAGCCTCACATGCATGTGAATGTTGGACATTGAATAAAGAGGACTGAAGATGAATCAATGCATTTGAATCGAAGTGCTGAAAAAGAATAGTGAAAGTACCATGGACTGCTAAAAGGACAAACAGATCTGTCTTGGAAGGATTATGGCCACAGTGCTCTTTAGAGGCAACGATAGAGAGCTTCGTACATGTTGTCAGAAGAGACGAGTCCCTGGAGAAAGACACCGTGTTTAGTAAAGCAGAAGGGCAGTGAAGGAGAGGAAGACCCTCAAGGAGATGACCTGACACCGTGGCTGCAACAATGGGCTTAAGCATAGGAATAATTGTGAGGATGGTGCAGGACTGAGCAGGATCTTGTTCTGCTGTGCCTGGGGTTGCTAGGAATTGGAACCAACTCCATGGCACCTCCCAACAAGAAGCAACAGCGTGGGTGTAATTATGCAGTTACCCAGCACCAGCTCATAGGCCACCTAACTTGGGAGAGAGATGAGGTAGTATGCTCCTGGAAAGCTACAGACTTGGAAAAACTTCGGAGCGGCTCTACTACTCTGTATTGTATAGGGTCACTTTGATGCTGAATCGACTTGACGTCAGCGGGTGGATTTTATACCATCTAAAGTCAAGGGGCTTTGCTTCTAGAGTGGGCTACCTGTGAGCTGCTGACTGCAATGTCCGAAGGTTGACACCCCAGCTGCTCTACGAGAGAAAGATGAGGATGTCTGCTCCCATCATGACTTACAGTTCTACCCTGTCCTACGGGGTCACTGAGTCAGCATCAACTTGAGGGCCCTGAGTTGGCTTTTTGGAAAACCAAGGAGTCTCAAACTTGTTCACTACCATGGACTTCATTGATGATCATTTCCCTGTTATAAATAAAATCCTTTCATCTGAGCATGCCATGTTCAGTACGCTATTGTTAATTTTCTATACCATTATTTTTAAAAATATTATTTTTTCAGGCGTGTTTTCCAAATAGTAGGTATGTGTTTTGGCTCTATTTGTTATGTTTTGTGCATGGTAAAAGCATTATTCTGAGAAGGGATCCAAAGGCTTCATTAATGGCACAATAATAAAGCAGGAGCCATCAAATTAGTACATGGCTGCTAAATAAAAGGGAAGACTTTCACATAAGTCTTAGATGCCTACTACTTAGAAAATACTTGTGCTAGTTAGATAGTATGTCAACTAGATGCTCCTGACTAGGGACGGACAGAGTTCAACCTGTCGGTCAAGTGGCCACTGGATGACATCTCTTTGGGGGTGTAGTTTTTGGTATAAGAGCAAGTTCAAACAGAGGCAATTCCTCCCTGGCACTCAACCTTCCTCCACACTGGGACTTCACTGTAACTCTACATCTGCCTCCAGGGTGGTCCTATGTGTGCTACCCAATCCTGAGAGCAGTCTGTGCCCTGCCAGGCTTCCGCTGACCTTGGGTACACGTGACTGCACTCACTGGCTTGGCTTGCCATCTCCCTGCTTCCCACTTCACCTTTCGGTGTCACTGGCCTGCAGCTATGTGAGTCTGAATAGGGCCTGGTTAGCACCAGACATAAGGACTCCGTTGGACTGGGCTGGGGTGTCTTCTTGATGAAAATTTGCTTCTTGATATAAAGTTCTTTCTTATATATAGATGAGATACTATTTGCTTCTTTCTCTAGACAGCGGAGCCTAGCATAGTGCTCAATGCATAGAAGCCAAAACGACAGTGATTATTTCACAGCTGGTAAAATCCTGGTCACCCCAGAGTGAATTACATGTCGCTAGGGACTTGTTCCCATTGACTACACTAAGTATCACAGTGATGAGGAAGAGAAAGGTTCAACCAAGTAAGAGATCAGGATTAGATGTGATATACTGCAATTCCTTCCGAGGTCGGGGAAATTGGGTCTCATAGAGGGCTAGTTTCAGGCTCCAGAGTTCATGGACATGGGAGCCAACATGGCTATCCAGGTCTTCTGGGGTCCATCCTCGTTTCCGTCAGAGAACATGACTTCCCACCCCAGACATGAAGCTAGAAGGGCAAGACTCCCTCTTTCTGGAAGCACACCTCTCCATACCATCTCTTCCTACATCCTGGGATCCTCAGGATGACTTAAACCCAAACTCAACCCCCCCAACCCAACCCAAGGCTGTCAAATCAACTCCAAGTCAGTGATGAGCCCCTTGTGACTGAGAATTGCTCCCAGGGTTTTCTTCGTTGTACTCACCATGGATTCAGATTTCCAG
>NW_022103901.1:41820058-41822097 GCF_000313985.2 Echinops telfairi | reverse complement strand
GAGGACTTTGTGGATTGGTGTCAGACAAATGGGATAATGTTGGACTTGTGGGCTTGAGGAGCACTGGGTTGGGATGTTTTCTTGATGTGCACTTACCCTTTGTATAAAACTTTCTCTTATACATATGAGTTTCTGTGGATTTCTCTAATGTACCCAGACTAACACATCACCCAACTGAGAACTACAGAAAATAATGTCTAGCCTCTGGAGACCAAATACTAATTCTACCACTCACTAGTGAGTTTACTTTGGGCAAGTTATTCAAATTTTAAATAGCTCCCTCATCTCCAAAAATAATGACATCGATCAAACGCATTGTCATCAGGTCAACTCCGAGACTCACGGCAACCCCTGCCCCGTGGGGTTTCCAAGATTGTACCCTCTCCGAAGCAGATGACCAGGGCTTTCTTCTGAGGTGTTTGTTTGGGTTTGAACCTCCAGCCTGTCAGTCAGTAGTCAAGTGCTCAATTGTTTGCTCCACCCAGGAACTTACCTTATAAAGTTGGGAGGATCAAATGCAGCAATGCACATAGTCTTCAGCAATGTGTGGCACATCGTGAGTGCCTTAGTTAGTGTATACGATGGCTCTTGTTATGAGTTGTAGCCCACCAGTTCCCTTAAGGGCTATCTGTCCTACCCCTGACCAGACAGTGGCAGATTCTCTGCTCTTCTACTGTCCCCAGGAAAATAAGTGTCGGCTGCTGGGCCACTCCAGCCCCAAGCAGTTACTGGGCACAACAGAACAGCCCCTGCCTTCCAGACGCCTCTGACTGCACCACAGAACACCCTGGAGATCTACGTTTGAAAAGACCAAGTGAACTCTAGCTAAGAAAGGTCTCCACATCCCAGAGATGGCAGAC
Organism: Echinops telfairi; assembly: GCF_000313985.2. Taxonomy (NCBI): domain Eukaryota; kingdom Metazoa; phylum Chordata; class Mammalia; order Afrosoricida; family Tenrecidae; genus Echinops; species Echinops telfairi. Next base: position 41,821,237 of record NW_022103901.1, on the reverse strand, counting down.
GGTGGCCCACGCTCTTTTTATTCAATACTGAAGACACCGCTAGCGGAAGACTCATTCCCAGAGAGGTCATACCTCTCACCCCTGTCCCTCTAGGACTCGATTGCACAAGGACTGACTTCCAACTGCCAGTCGGCGCACTGCTATGTCTGTGGCTTTCTCTGAAACCACAGAGTCCTTTTCACGACAGCTCAGAGTGTCCGGAACATTGGTGTCCCCTGGAAACGATGCTCAGCTGATGTCTGAGGAGAGATGATGTGTAAATTAATACTCCAGCTCCCTCGCCCCTAGGTGAGATAATTCTGATGTGTGTAATCTCTACCATTTCCCAACCTTCTCTGCACCCTCCCCCCACCAGAACACTAAGCTCATCCCCCACAGTGGCAGCTGGCTTGATAGAGTTCCTTAATTGATTGCTCCCGCTTCAACATCTTCCTTCCTCAGAAACCCTCTCAGTTTTCTCTCCAATTCTCAAATAAGCTTCTTATATGAAAACCTGCGTCCTGGGCCTCTTTCTTGCAGAACCATATTCAGACAGGTCTCTCCCTGCAAGCTCTAGCCCAATGGGAACTAAGGCCAGGCAAGAACTACAATTTAATAAACAGGGGAAGAATCCAATTTCCCACACCTTCAACATTTGTGGCTTTTCAAATCCTGGTCACTGGGCACATAAAAAATGCAAGCTCAGCCAGTTCCTTGACTCTTAAAGATAAACTTAGTGGACGCTGAACTCCAACTCAGGTACATGTTTTAAGGCACAGAAGTGATCTTGACTCCTATCAAAAAGGCTCCAGGAAAATCTGTCTTTACTTCTGTTCATTAGAAATCTAAATCTCCTTTCCCGGCGCACTGCAGCATTAAGGGTTTAATTCTTTGTGCCCAGGGAGATTAGGGTGTAAGGTTTTGTGAAGATACATGCCAGCTCCAGCAGCATCACATATAATCAGTTTTATTGCCAGGTAAGAAATTCATATTAATATAGTGAATACATATGTTTACAAATAAACATTCTTAGAAAACAAACAAATGTTTTATTTTTGTTTTGTTTTTTCTTCAGTGTAGGAAGTATTATTGGTATCATAAACTCTGCAGTTGTTGACAAGTATTAACACAGGTTTACTTGCAGAACATACGGTTACTAAAATATTCACACATAAAATAGGCTCCATTTACACAAAAAAC
>NW_022103901.1:41807576-41817293 GCF_000313985.2 Echinops telfairi | reverse complement strand
ACTTAGGCCTTTGCTGTTGTTGGGTGGTGTCGAGTCAATTCCAACTCTTGGAGACCCCGGGGACAGAGTAGAACGCCCTCTTAGGGCTTTCTAGGTTGTAATCCTTTGGGGAGGAGATCACTTGGTCTTTCTCCTATGAAGCAGTTAGGTGGGTGTGAACTGCCAACCTTTCTGTTCGTTGCTGAGGGTGTAACCTCTGTCCCACCAGAGCTCCTTAGCTTAGACCCTTAGGGAATGACTGAAAGCTGCTCATCTTGGCTGAAAGTCTCCTCTCTCAACTCCCCTCTTCAGGCTTCCACTAAACAAACACAACTCGTAGGAACTAGTCATTCTTGGAACAAGCAAGGGCTATCGATCCCTTCAGGAAATTCTAGATGAGAGACAAATGTGTTGATGTACTTGGGAGGGCTGGCTTGGAGGGGCTATGGAATGACAGGGCCCAGAAATATAAGCCAGGCTCTGAGGCTACAAAATGGCCAGCCTCGTAGGATGCTTACAGGGTGGGGAGTAGGCAGAAGGTCTTCTCCTTAGGTACCCCTGGCTTTGCAGCAGCCCCCTTAGAGGGTGGATGGGTAGGCTCACCTTGGGGAGGAAGTATGGACATTACACACTTGCTAACTGCAGAAAAACAGGATGGAGGAAGGCTGGAAAAACACAGGTTGCGCTTGGGAAACAAGACTGTCATAAACAACAGTAACACATCGAAGGCACCACCCACGCTTAAGCCATCTTCAGTCCAAAGCAGGTGAAGTTCGGCGGCAGCGGCAGCAATGCGCTGAGGGGTGGGAAAGTCAGGGACAGCCCAGAGAGGACTCGCTTCTGTGTGTGTCCTGTGTCCTGTCTCGGAGGCGAGGGAAATCTGCTGGGAACCAAACACTTCCCTCGGGGTTCTCAGCTCACCTCCGGGAGCCTTTTCCCACGACGGATTTTTGTTGTTGTGGATGACACTGTTGAGTTCTAAGGTCTTCAAGTTCTCGGGCATAGTTTCTACACTTATTTTGTTGAGGGCATATCATTTTATATTCCTACTTTTTTTTCCCCCTTTTAGACCCACCGGGCCCTCCCTGCACCAGAGAAGCCCATCCTGCCCCATATCCAGGGTCACGGTCTTTCGGGAGAGCTCCTTGCCTTCCTTCCCTTGCTGGGTTCAGTCACGTTATGTTTGGAATGCATGTATGTCTCTGTGTTGTTTTTTTGCTTTCAACGTTGATGAAGAGTTCTGTAAATAGGATGGTTGGGGTCCGGTGACTGTCTCACTCTCGATAAAGCTGTCTGCTTGATTCTCGGATTAGAAGATGCATCTTATGTGCACACACCTTCTTCCTTAAATAAGTATTCTTTGGGGGGGGGACCCTTGCTTTGCATTCCCCCTGTGGTGAAGCCCCAGAAATTGACAGGCATGGCCAAAAGTGTATGTGCTCAACTGGTCAATTTCTCTAAATTGTGCTACTTTTGTTTGTTTGTGTTTCATCATGGATTTTGCTTTCCAGTTGGAAGAAAAGAAAACTGAGCCCCATAGTTAGGGCATGTGTGTGGCCGCCTTGGGCCTGAAGCTGCAAGGGTGTGCTTCAGACGCCCCTTTGCTGTATTGCTGAATGCCCTTGCTTCCATCTGCCTCGGCTACCCACCAGCATGTGTCTGTCAGGCATGACGCAGGAAAAGCGTGATTCCATGTCCTCAGCAGGTCTGCGATCGGTCCATGTGGAGAGTGCGTGTGGGCGCATGTGTGGGGTGAGGGCAGGAAGGGTGTGGGCAGGGGATTTTTTGCCTCTCTCAGTTGAGTGTGGTCTCCAGGATGGTCCCTTTAAGGAAAGCTCAGACAGTCACTTCTGTTTTGCTATTGGTGATGAAGTATGGCTGTGGGGGCGGGTAGTGCTGGGTGCGAGTTCCTAAGGGATCGCTAGAGCCCGACTCGGCCGTGCCCAGCTTGCCCTTGTTGCCGTAAGCTTGCCGCCGGAGGGACTGCTCGTTGGGGTCCCAGCCCTTAAAGTTGGCGGTGGTGGTGTTGTAGGCTAGCGGATGTGCAGGCATCTTACTGACGCGGGACTTCTGTCCATTCTGTTTAGCTGGACCGTGCTCCGGGCTGAAGGGCCGGGGCTCATCCTCCACTCGCACGGGGTGCAGAGGTAGGTTCCCCTTGGCAGCCAGCTCGGCCAGGTGCCGACGCTTGGAGTAGAAGTCATCACTGACCTTGTCGGCTGTACAGAAGGAAGGGTAGGTAAAGAAGTGGAGAAGAGAAGGAAAGAGAGAGAGGAGAGAGTTAAGGATTAACAGGGAAAGCGGAGGACAGCATAAGGGGGTGGGGACAACAGTTCAAACAAGACACACAGGAGAAACTGCAGCTGGAATAAGAATAGGGAAGGCAGGCTCACACCCTGCCTGCAAACCAGGCCAGGAGGGTGAGGGCATCTCTCTACAGCTTCCACCCAATGCCACTGAACCCATGCCAATCCAGGATGACCCTAAGATTGCGTTTTCTCCACTCACAGAATACCACGCCTGCCCTCCACAGGGGGTCCTCAGCACCAACCTCCCAGTTAGGAGTCAAATGTAAACCACGAAACCAGGATAATCTCTACACCCTCCCAGCCCATTACTTCTCCCCATACAGCCCCACAGATGCCTCTGAGATCCTTTACTTTCTTATCGGAAGGCTGAGTGATTCTATCTGCTCAGATCTGGCAGATATTGATCAAGCAAGGGACAGATTACCAATTAGGATGTGGATTCAAAGTCAGCTCTGCTTTTCGCCCTCATGCCCGCCCCCTCTGCCATGATTCATTAGCATTAATTGTGACCGGGCATCATGAGAAGTGGGCCCTTTCCTGAAATCTGAATGAGGAGAATCACACAAAAAATTTCTGTCAGGTTGTGAGAATGGCAGTTCCTTTCATCCAGAAGTGGTGTCCATTTCCCCACCCCTTGAAGATGGAAAGAGGAGCCGTGGGGGCATAGTGCTTACACATTGGGCTGCTAACTACAGTCAGCAGTTCGAAGCCACCAGCCACTCCTTGAGGGAGGAGTTGGGGGAAGGCGGGGATTTCTACTCCCATAAAGAGTTAGTCTCAGAGACCCACAGGAGCAGTTCTTACTGTCCTGTAGGTTTGCTATGAGTTGGCATCGACTCGATCACAGTGAACTTGGCTCCCTGGCTATGGAATGGCCTTGGAACTGCCTTTGGCCAGTGTAGTGTGGCAGAAGCCCCGCATCCAGGCTTTTCCGGCCTCTGCAGCTTCGGTCAACATGCTATCAGAACCCTGCATTTCCAAATGAAGGAAGCTAGTTGTCCATCTCTACCTTCACCAACAGCCTGTTAACTGGAATGAGACCATCTGAAATCATGCAGTCACCACTCAGCCTGCCAGCTGATCACAGGCCCTGAGCAAGCCCATCTGGGGGCAGCTAGTGCAGAACTGTCTACCTGATACAGAGGAAGAGTCTCAGAGGTGGTTGGTAGGTTCAGCCATGAAGAGCCTCTGGCTAGTACAGTCAGGGCACTCAGTTGCTAACTGAAAGGTTGGAGGTTCGGTCCACCTAGTGGGTCTCAGAAGCAAGGCCTACTAATTTCTTTGTCTCTGGTGCACACAGTGAGTCCAACATGGCTGGGAGTCAACTTAATGTCAACTGCTGTTTAGTTTGGTTTTGATGTCAAGCCACAAAGGCAGAGGCAGCAGGGAAGTCACTCAGAGCAGTGGGCCATCCTGAGAAAGGAGTGTGGCCATTTCAAGGGCAGTGAAGGAAGCAAGGGGCTGGTCCAGACCACCGGCTGTTTTACAGACTGGACGGGCTATGCATACCTACAAGTCAACCAGCCCCAGGCAGCTTAGGGAGCGCTAAACACGTACAGATTTCAAGTCTGGGACCAGAAACTATTCTTCAAAGAGCTTTAAACAAACAAAAAAGCCAAACTCCCTGCTATGAGTTGATTCTGACTCATAGGGACCCTATAGGACAGAGTGGAACTGCCCCTTCAGAGATTGTAACTCTTTACAAGAGTAGAGAGTCTCTTATTCCTCGGGTAGAGTGACCGGTGGTTTTGAACTGCTGACCTTGAGGTTAGCAGCCCAATGAGTAACCACTATACCACCAGGACTCCTCCAAAGAGCTTTAGTCACGATAATTTCAGCAACAAGGGAGTTGACAGTCAGGTGATGAACTTCTGCTGAGACCAGGCAATGTAATTTGAGGGATGTTCCCTCCCACACTATTTCTGGTTCTCTCTGATTTGGATCCAGGACAGGAGTACCTGGTCATTCTTGGCTCTGAGTAGTGTGGTCCCTGTCTTACTATATTAAAAAGCTCCTTGTGCAAGAAAGAGTGGATTCACTGAACAGCCTTGTAAGCCCCATTAATAAATGCATTAACCTACTCAGCCCTGGTACCCTGTAGGCAGATGGTTGACAGGCTGACAAAGAAACAGATGTGTAAGTTTTTCAACAACACTGGCCCTCTCTGTTTGATTTTCCATCATTGAAAAAGAGGAAGAAAGAAAGAAAAAGGTGCCTACTTTCCAATAAGCCTAATTGCCTTGAAGGAATCAGGGCTGTAAAATTAAACTGTACCTGCCTCCATCTGTCTCTCTCTTAATTAGTAGCAGACACTTGTACAGGTGCAGGGCGGGATGGAGCCACACTTCCGTGGAAATGGAGTGAGACAAGGTAATAACCAGTTTTCCAGACAGGCTGCACATCTGAGGGTCACAGCAGGCAGTCTCCCCTCTACCTTCTTTCCTCGGCCCAAAGATATCTTAAGGGGGATATTCCTGAGTGATGGATTCCTCCTGGGAAGCGAAGTTCCAATCAAAGCTTTCACCTTTGCTCAGCCACCGCTGCTTTGAGTAACAAATATGATCACAGGGACTAATCAATCTTCCCATCACGATCAAGAAGATCCAAACTCCTTGAAGTGGTCTACAAGATCACCCGCCATTGCCTGAACTCTAGCTCTAAGCCCACCCTCCTTCAGAGTTCCCTTCTTCCTGTTCCTGAGCCTACCAAGCCTACTCTCTCGGAGGCTTTGAGCTGCGTTGTTGCCAATTGTGGCCCAAAAAGGGGCTCTTCTTATGGGCTGCATCTCCGGACCCCTCTGTTGTTTGTTCCTCAGATCCAGTGACCCATTCCATGGAGCCTTACTCCAATGTTATAGGTCCAGCGCCTGTATCCCTACAGGGAATGATCCTTCCAAGTTACTAGGCGCGGTATGATGCTTGACTAGACTGTGAGTTTTAATGAAGACCAGGATCTTCTCTGCTCTTGCTGTCTCCACACGACTACCTCACTGCCTGGCGTGCCTCATAGTGTTGCTGTTAGCTGCCAGACAGCAGGCCCCAGTACATGCTGACCCGATGCACCAGGGACAGAAATGCAGTGCAGTCCGGAGTTGGCCCCATGAGGACTTGCAGACTAGGCCATGGTGAGCCACAGGGTTTTCCCTGGCTGATGTTCTGAAGCAGACTGCCAGGCCTTTCTCGGGCCAGTGGCCTCTTAGGCCAGTGGGTCTCAACCTTCCTCATGCAGTGACCCTTTCATACAGTTCCTCATGTTGTGGTGAACCCCCAACCATAACATTATTTTCATTGCTACTTCATCACTGTCATTTTGCTACTGTGATGAATCGGGTGACCCTGTGAAAGGTGACCCACAGGTTGAGAACCGTTAGTCAATCTTAGTCTGGAAACTCCACTGAAACCTGTGGTGGAGGGCCACACAACACTTACCATTCATTTAACCACCTGCCTGCCTGGCAGAAGATAAGGCTATGTCTGTGGGGAAGGATTAATCTGCAGAAACTTTCCCTCCTAAACCGAATAAAATATAGTAGGTATTATGCAGGGCAAACAAGCTTTCTTGATTCTTCCTCTTAAAATATCAGGGGTTGGGGCATGGTACACATGTAAATATCATATTCAACTTTAAAATGGGGCAAAAGGGAGATCAAATGATAGGGTCTTACATTTTAACCGAACTACATCTGCCATCTTGACTTTACAATGCTCTCTCTATTCACATGCCTTGACTATGGTAAGAAGGCTTCTCTAGAGACTTTATCCATGTTGGACCCTGCAAACTGAGTGTGGACTTACCCGCCATCCAGTCTTCTGCAAATGGAGTGTTCACAATTTAAGCTCTCTCCTTCAGATATGAGTTTTATTATTTATAGTCTGTGGGTCACAGAGGTTGGTGTGCTTCTTCCATGTGAACTTAGTTGATGTGTCACTTAGATAGCTCCTTGTTTTAAAAAGCCTTTAAGACCCCATACTCTGTTCTTTCTGAAAGCTGGGCACCAGGTGGTTTCTTCTTCACCCCACTTTGCTATAGCTCTCATATCTTCAATAATCTCTTCAAAGGGGCAAGCCTCAGGATAAAACATCAAAATGCCACAGTTGCAAGACTGATGGCGCCCCAAACACCCCCAGGCAAAAAAAAAGGATAAATCTTTTCTTCTTTAACGTGGGACAAGGGAAAGGAGCTGGTGGTGACACGGGGCCTCCCACCAGGTTCTTCCAGATGCATGCTGGCTACTGTGAACATAGGGTCTCAAACCCCTCTGAGGTGTGATGGTGTTGGCTGGTGTGCTGGCCAGCCTCAGACTGAGAGGCAGCCTCCAGTTACAGAGTTGGGCTGCATAAAGACAGCCTCCTAGAACTGAGAGGAGGGCTAGGGCTCTTCATCTGGCAGGTGTCTGCCAGGCAGTTGTTCAGTTGTATGGCATTTCATTGACTCCCGATGCCAATGAGGTAGATGTGGTTGCCTGCTTCCTCACACTATACAATAGTAATTCTCTTCCTAGCAATGTAGTAGAGTCACAGTTTGAGACACTGCCCAATATTTCTCCTGCTTATGATTCCTCTACCTCTCTGCATCATGTTAGACATGGACCAAGAGCCTTTAAGCTGCTCTGGAAACCCTATAGGTCAGTTTTACTCTGTCTTAAAGGGAAGTTGAGTTAGACTCAACTCAACAGACTTTATTACTTTGAGCCATAAGGAAGTAGTGGTGGCTCAGTAGCTGAACTCTCACCTTCTCTTAGGTTGACCAGGGCTCCATTTCTGGCCATCACATCTCAAGCACATATTGGTTTTGAATCCCATACCTGGCTTCTAGAAACCAATAGAAGAGCCCCTAGTCTTGAAAGGCAAGACTCTGGCTGTAATATTAGAAAATGTTGAGAAACGAGGAGGTATAACTATGGCCAAAAGCTTGAAAGATTCTATGCACTAGGTTGAAGCCCTCAGCAAGAATATTTGCATGAATTGCATGCCTGACTTTTGTGGCTGTGAAATCTTTTTTATAATATGCAGGCAGAGTAGATGGATCTAAGATCACATCCCAGTTCTTCCACTTACAAACCCGACACCTTAAGAAAGTGGTCTAACCTCTCCGAGTCTCAACTCCACAATAGAAAATAACTATATGTCACATAACAGGGAACTGAGAACGTTAAAGTGAATTCTGTAAAATATTAGCAATGTCTCTGCCTCAGAATAGAGATTCAACAGATGGGAGCTACTGTTATCATTATTAGAAAACAAAAAGAATATAAAATGAGGGTAAGGAAGTCTACCTTTCAGAATGTTGAGGAGAAGTAACTAGACAAGGGGCATAAAAGCACAATGAGGCATGTAGTCGGCTGTCCCTGAGTATGCTACAATTAATGCTGATCCATGCAAAGTGGAACGCAACAAAATCCGGTCCAGTCCTGCTCTATCCCCATGTCAGTTGCAGACTGAGCTGTTGTATCCAGAGGGTTTTCACTGACTAATTTTTGGAAGTAGATTTCCAGGCTTTCTACGTAGTCCATCTTAATCTGGAAGCTCCACGGACACCTGTCCAGTGTACAGTAACATCCAAGCTTCCACTGACAGATGGGTGGCGACTGTGCTTGAGATGCAATGCCAGGGATGGCCTCCCTAACAGAAGAAGGGAGTTCTAGTACTGAAACACCACTACTTCAGATGACTCACAGCAATAAAACCTGTTGAGTTCAATTCATAGCGACCCTCTAAGAGAGTAGAACAGCAGCTGGTGGATTAGAACCACTGCCCTTTTAGTTAGCAGATGGGCACTTGTGTTAGGTTGTTTGTGCCAACTTGGCCTCCATAGGAACATGTGGGTGGAGTTTAATCAGGTTGCAACTTGATCAGAGTGTGACCTAGATAAATGTTTTCCTAGGCCTGTTTCTCTCTTGTTCTCCCTGGTGATCAGACCAGCTTGCTGCTGCTTGAGCTAGTTCTTTGCCTCAACTGTGTGCTTCACTACCTGTGGGCTGAGCCAACCTGTGGATCTTGTAGCTAGAACTTGAGGCTCCTTCTAGACCTGCTTCCCTGAGCTGCTGGTACATTCATCACTTGAGCTCAAGGCTAGTGGATCATCTAGCCAGGTTCACAATCCCATCAGGGCCTGCTTTGCTAAGCTCCAACACTACCAACTGTTGTTGTCCCACTCTGCTGTCTGCAGCCTGCAGGCTGACTCTGCCTCAGGACAGACTCCATGTCTGCTTCCTTGACCTTGGACCAACAGCCTGCATAATATACCTTCAGTATATTAACTGTTCCATGAAAGTAAGTTGAACTGAGCCCTCTGTACTGCTGTGTGGACTAATTAGCCATTATAGTCCTTCTCACTGTATAAAAAACCTATCCATATATATAATCATAAGTGTCCTGGTTTTGTTTCTTTAGAGAACTCTGCCTAACACAGCATTGAACCCATGCTCTAGGAGACCACCTCCACAAAAGATAGCACAAGTCCTTAAAATGGATATCCTTTTCTTATCATTTTTTTTTTAACATTCAAAATCTTTTCATTAACAGGACAGGATCGTGGTTCAGTTTTGTAGCTGTGGCTGGCACGTCTACCTCTGGTATGATCAAACTTCTGGTCCCTGGAGTTGATATATGGTTTGGTGTTGCTGTGGGGAAGGGGGTATCTCTGGCGCCTTGCCAAAATGCCCATATACATCTCAGCCTTTGCATGGATCAGACAGCAGGACAGTGCCATAGGAGTCCAGTGCCAGCTAGTTAAAGGTGAGGATCTTGCCTCCGGCCTTGAGGATGCGGCTATGGGTCTGGCTGCTCACTCGCAGGGCACACACCTTCAGCTTGGGTTATCTCCACACGCACATCATCTGTTATGGTCCCCATGACCACAAATGTCTACTTTGCTCGGCCAGGAAGTTTCATCATCCGGATCATCCAAGAGAAGGGGCAGGTGGGGCCAGTTGAACAGCCTCTTCAACATAAGCTGGTTGAAGGTGGAGTTGATCTACCAGGCCAGAAACCTGTACAGTTTGACCAGAAGGCACAGGTAGATGTCCTGACTCCTGGGTTCCTTGCAGCCAACCTTTGGGTCCTTGTTGTGGTGGCTGTCAACTCCCATGATGGCGCCTCCTGCTCAGCCAGGTCCAGAAAAAGGGAACCAGAATGGATATTCCTTTCTTTATCTGGAAGGAACCCTGGTGGCATAGTGGTTATGCATTGGGCAGTTAACTGCAAGGTAAGCAGTACGAAACCACTAGCTACTCCCTGAAAGATAGAACTTTCTACTCCGGTAAAGATTTATAGTCTCCGAAACCCACAGGGCAGTTCTACCCTGTCCTATAGGGTTACTATGAGTGGGTATCTACTTAATGGCAGTGAGTTTGATTTGGTTTGAGTTCCTTATCTGAGAATATGAAGCACAGTGATTTTTGCCCCCCACCCCAATGCCTACCCCAATC
>NW_022103901.1:41791147-41806063 GCF_000313985.2 Echinops telfairi | reverse complement strand
GAGGTGGTAGCTGGGAACCGTCTAGTTTTTCTGACTTCAGGGTTTTGGAGACGGATGTTTGCAGGGACCATTCATCCGTTGGACTCGTTGTTTCCATGCGTCTTTCAATTGCATTGGTCTTCTCTCCTCTGATGGGGAGACGCCAATTGTGCACCTTAGAGGGCTGCTCATAAGCTTTTAAAGACTTCAGCCACTACCACCAAAGAAAGATGTAGAACGTTGTTTTTGTGAACTATGTTATGCCCGTTGACCTGGGAGTCCTTGGAGTCCATGGCTGTGAGTCCCCCAGGCCCACTGACTCAGTCCCTCAAGGTGTTTGGTTGTGCCCAAGAAGTCTCTACTTTCATTTTTTCCTTCATGAGTTTAATTAAAAATTGAAGTAGGGAGGGAATTGCAACCTATGTCACAAAACAAAATGTGTATGAAATGTTGAATGGAAAATGAATTTTCTCTGTAAAATTTTAGCCAAACCACAAAAAGTTAGAAATGGAATAAAAGGTAAAAATGAGGGCATGCTGTTTTTAAAAAAAAAACCAGATATTGCTCTCTGCCTTTGAAATCTCTGCTATAAAGGATTCCTGAGGCTGTCTCACTATGCAGAAACAAGAAAGGTAGGGCAGGAGTGACGGCTAGATTTCTACATAAGATAGGATTAGGGAGGAGAAGGTTTTTCTTGATGATGAATTAGCTCCTTTTCAACTTATTCCAGGGCCTTGCTGCAGAGACACAGAGAGGGGCATCATACTTGAACCAGGTCCTAATGAAGCATGGGCCCCAGTGGCTCCCCACAGTTGGCCCAAATCAGCCCTGAAGCCACAGTTTTGAAAGAGGGAACACTGGGAAGGGGAGCCCAGAGCCTGGCTCTTTTTTGTCTTAGTGCCGAGGCTCGGGACAAGAAGCAGCACTGTCGTGGCTGGGGAAGGCCCTGAGAGCATCCGGCTTGGGCTTGGTATCAAAGCTGTCCGGACTTCCAGACTGACACCTCAGCTGCTGGGCCCTCTGTCAACTCTGCTGCTGGCAGCTCGTTGAAACGTCAGGACCCTGGTCCCGTTTCCTGAAAGCCGTTGAACAAGGGCAGGTGGGCTGGTGCTCCCCGCCTCAGCAGGTTCCAGATGAAGCTCATGTGTCTTCACCATCTCCATCCACCACACATTGCTCTTCCGTGTTCCTATTATATGTCACTGAACTGACTCAGACTCGTAACAACCTTGTAAACCCAAACCCCAAGCCCTCTGACACCGAGTCAGTTCCAACCACAGCAACCCTATATAGGGCTTCCAAGATTTTGTGTAATGTTTAGTGGCTGGTCGCCTTGAACTGCCAACCTTGTGGTTAACAGTCAGTAATAACCCAAAAGTTCCGCCAGTGGTCCTCACAATCTTATAAATTCCAAAAACCCAACCCAGTGCCATCAAGTCCAGGCCAACTCACAGCGATCCTATAGCAACCCTATAGCAACCCCACAGGACACAGTAAGACTGCTCCTGTGGGTTTCTGAGACTATAACCCTTTATGGGAGTGGAAAACTCCACCTATAAAACAGGGCAAAACTGCCCACGGAATTTCCCAGGCTGTAACCTCCATGGATCCAGATTATCAGATGTTTTTTCCTGCAGACTTACTGTGGGCTTTGAAAGGCTGATCTTTGAATCGAGACCAGTGCTTAACCACTGCACCACCACGACTCCTTTGCTGGTCTACAGATGGAAGCATTTCTTTAAGGCATTCCAAATTTCATTTGCCTTCTGATCAAACACTGAGCTGATGAAATTTTATACAACTGGTGGTTTTGTAAGTGAAGGAAGTTAAGCTTAGAAATTGTGAGCCCTACTCATCGATTCCCCTTTTTGTGTGTAGCTTTATAGGACCCTCTAACAGATTTCGATGAGATTGGGGCCCGATGTTCAATTAAAGGAATCCCTGGATGGTGCAAATGGCTAACAGGCTAGCTACTAAACCAAATCTTGGCCATTGGAGTGCATCCAGAGGTTCCTGAGAAGACAGGACCAGCACTCTACTGAAAACCAAACCAAACCCAGCCCTGGAAGCCCTATGGACCCAGTTCTATTGGATACATGGGACAGAATTGGTTCATCAGCAACTGGTGGTTCAATGCAGCAGTGGGCTCCACTTTCCACTTCCACCCTTCTCTGTATCTTTCACTCTATATCTTTCAACTCCTCCAAAATAAGATTTTGATTCTCTACCACTGGATTCTGAGTTCATCCATGTGATTAATGAAGAGTAGCAGATATGTTACAGGCAACATTTGGGACCCTGATGGCTGAGTTTCGGTTACTCTCTTGTTCATTGGGCACATCCTGAGATAACATCTGGAGTGCCTCTCTGAGGATGAGGCCTGAGAAGCCCAGCCCAGTCATTTTGCTAAGACCAGCAACAGGTTAGCTAGCTGGACATCCATCCAGTGTCCAGACAAAGGGGTGAACCCAAATTAGAGCAGAGGACCTCTCGGCTCAACCCCAAGTCACTGACACATAGCTGTTGATCTACATCAATGCTAACTCAATAAAATCTAGGCTGTAGCATTTGAGTTTGGTTGGTACACAGCATTACTGAAGCTGACTGATAAAAATACTTCATTCATTGATCTCCTCTTTCAGGTATAAAAATAAACAAATCCACTTCCATAAAGTCAGTTCTGACTCATCACAGCTTTTGGTAGGGATCGGTTGTTAGGTGCTGTGGGGTCAGTTGAGACTCGCAGCGACCCTGCTTGTGCATCACAAAATCAAACAGGGTCCAGTCCTGCACCGTCCTCACAATTGTTGTCATGTCAGAGCCCATTGTGTCAGCCACCATGTCAACCCATCTTGTCAAGGGCTGGCCTCCTTCCCACTTCCCTCGGCTCTACCAGTGATGATGTCCTTCTCTAGGAACTACTTTCTCTTGGCTTAATATCCAAAGCACATGAGACACAATCTCACCATCCTTGCCCTTACGGAGCATTCTGGCTGTACTTCTTCCAAGACAGATTTATTAGTTCTTTTTAAAGTCCCTGGTACCTTGGATATTCTTTGCGAGCACCATAATTCAATGGCATCAATTCTTCTGTCTTCCTTATTCATAAAATACCCAAGCTTACAGGCATATGCTGTTGTTAGTTGCCATCGAGTTAGTTTGAATTCATAGCTACCTTGTGCACAACCAAAACACTATCCGGGCCCGCATCATCTTGACAATTGTTCTTGTGCGCGAGCCCATTGTTGCAGCCACTGGGCGAGGCCATTTTGTTGAGGGCCTTCCTCTTGTGCCCTGTCCTCTACTTTACCCAGCACGCTGTCCTTCTCCTGGGACCGAGGGCTCTCCTGACAACATGTCCAAAATATGTGAGACAGAGTCTCACCATCCTTGCCTCTAAGGAACTCTGGCTGTACTCCTTCCAAGACAGGTTTGGTTTTCCCTTGGTTTGTACCTTGCAGTCCGTGGTACTTTCAATATTCCATAATTCAAATGCATTTGAGGTGAATGAAAACACCATGCTTGGGTCCAACCGAAACCAACATACAAACAAACAAACAAAAACCCGCACTGTCATAGAGTTGATTCCAACTCATGGCGACCCAATAGGACAAGGTGAAAATGTTCCTGTAGGTTTCTGAGACTGTAATTATTTAGGGGAGTAGAAATCCTCCTCTTTCTCCCTTGGACTGGTTGGTGGTTCTGAACTGCTGAACTTGAGATTCTCAGCCCAATGTGTAACTACTATACCACCGGGGCTCCGATGGCTCGAGCCACACCCATTTAATTGTGCTCAGGCGGAACCTATACATGGATAAAGAGGCAGTTGGGCAAACAGAACTAAGGAATGCTGCATGTTTTAAAATCAGAAAAGATGTGTGTAAGGGTTGTATCCCTTCACCACAGTAATCAATCTAGATGTGGAGTCAATAATCCTGGTAGCTGGATTATATGAAGAAGAAAGTGGCACCCGGATTAAGGAAGCTGGAATGTAGGAGTCCACCTCTCCCTTACTCTTAACCCACATGGTTTGGATGGCACGACTCTCCTTCCACTTTCCACCATCTGTCACTCTTCAAACAACTCATCTCTTTGTCTTCACCAGAATGATTTTCCAGAGGTAGGTACATGGTAAGACTAGCCAATCAGTGCCAAGCCTGGGAGTTTTTCTTGTAGAGGGGTCCAGAGAGATCAGTTATCCTGAATTTTCTGTTTAATAGCGAAAGCTGTTCACATTATGGGATCAGACTCACAGTTGGTAGAAGTAACATTAGGCCTAGAACATAGGTCCCCTTACCCACCTGGTGGGTTTTCTCCTATTTCCCAGAGTCTTTGCAGAAAAGCCAGCAAGTTTTGCTTTAAACGGTATTCCCGGTTTCATTTAATAATTTAGTCACAAGGTATATTTGATGAGTGCCCACTATGTGCTGTGCGATCACACAAAGGGCTGCAGAAAGGTGCCAAGAACAGGATCCAGCTGACTCGCCTCTGAGAGGCGTCCTTTCCAATGGATAAACGTTCATTGCGATGTTGGCGCAACAGCATTGCTCTAAAGCTGAGAACCTCACCGGCGACCTGCCCTGTGGCCCCCCAAGAGTTCACCGAGACCCCCATGATTACCGAGTGTTTTCAAAAGGGGCTGTGTGCCAGGGCTGGTGGGATTTGATTTTTATTAAAAACATCAGCTTATATCGCCCTCCTCCCTTCCACCTGCTCACCACCAAACCAGGAACTCGACCCAGGAAATTGCAAAAGCCCAAATTTCATAAAGCAGTGTTTTCAAGCAGCTTATAGGTGGGTGTTTCCCAGATCAGCTCTGGACGTGTTCACCCCAAGAGAACTGCCACCCAAATTATACATTTTCTATTGACTTGTGCCTTCTGCAGTGTCTCGCAGATAAAAATTTCCCACCGCGCTACATCGATTTTCTTAGAAGAGAGAGAATGGCAGTTATTTCATTGCACTGTGCACAGGGTCACCACGTGTCAGCACTGACTCAGTGACAACTAACAAAAACAAATAAGTTTGTAAGAGACCACTGGTCATGAAGTCTCCATTTACCTCAGCCTCAGACGGAATTCTGAGTCACCACAGTGGAGTCCTTCTGAATACAAAGGATGGGGCCTACTGTGTGTGAGAAGCCAATGCTCTCTATTTCATCTGCACCCTCTCCTGGAAATCTTCCCAAAGAGACAGAATAGCCTTCCATGTGGCAGGCTTGAGGAGAACCTTGTCTGCTAAGGTCACTGTGTTAGTCCGGTACTTTAGAGAAACAAATCCACAGAAACTCATGTATAAGAGGGAGTTTTATATATAGGTTAAGTGTGCATCAAGAAAGCATCCCAACCCAGTGCTGCCCAGCCCACAAGTCCAACATTAACCCATTAACCCATATGTTCAACACCAGTCCACAAAGTCCTCCTCCATCTCACAAAACACACACAGTGATGCCGACTGCAGGAGGAAAACCGAATCAGTGAACATGTAAACATCTCAGTGCTGGCAGAGTCTCCACATGGCTGCTCCAGGACCCAGGGCTGCATCAGGGTAGGTCCATGTGGCTTCTCCTTGGGGATGTCTTGCAGGAAGTGAGCCTTGCCAGCTGAAGCAGGAACGGCTAAGGCAGCTGCACCCTGGTCCGACCATCACAAAGCAAGAGACCCGAGAACTACAAAGGCGAGACTCGCCAAGCCATTTATCCCTCCACCCTTCAATTAAACCCACATGTGTTCATCGGCCAGGTTGGCACAATAAATTAACTCAATGGGAAGGCAAATCCCTATCCAGAGTAGGTGTCTATTCCAGTAAGAACAAAACGCTGTCCCCTCCATGATGGAAGTGGTCTTATGCAATCAACCTGCCACCAAGTTCCTGGTCGATCTCCCCGAGGAATGGTCCCATATCTTGGACTTAATGTTGGTTTCTGCTGCTGGCAAATGGGGCACTCAGCAGTGGCAGTGGCCAAGTCAGCCTTGGTGAGTGGAAGTCCATGTTGCTGTGCCCATGCATAACCTCTATCCCTGCGGAACACAGGGTTGCTGGGACAGGAAGCAAAAATGCTGCAAGTGGATCACTAGGAGTAACAGTGAGTGGTGCCACTGCAGCTTTTTTTGTGAGACATTGGCAGTCCTTCAAGTCTTGAGGGCCACCAGGGTCCCACAGTGGCAGAGAAAGCCACCCAGTCCAAGACTGTCCATCTCTATGTTCTTACTTTTCTAGGACAAGCAACAACTAGGATAACACTTTTACTTAAGCCAGTAGTAAACAAAACAAAACACTCCTGTTGGGACGGAGGCTGGCACATGGAAACAGGTACTCTGAGGAGGAGGATGTTTGCCTTCAGGGCTGGGTGCCAAGATCCAGCTTCAGGGGTCACATAAGAATGATGCTGGTTTTCATTTTCGAAAATTAGTATGTTGGGAGTGCCTGTAAGATGTTTTAGTGGATAATTACTCAGAGGCGGATAGCTTATTTATTTATTTGTTGTAGTCTGCTCTGGGTCTAGAAGCTCTGCTGAAACTCGTTCATTTGGGGTGACCCTGCTGGCATTTGAAACATAGGTGACATAGCTTCCAGCATCACCGCAACACACAAGCCACCACTGTGGCTTCTTCCACTCTGTTTTGAAAGAAGTAAGTACAGTCTGACTGTTCCTTAGAGGCAAGATGGCAACAAAACTTTGTCTCACAGACTTTGGGCATATTGTCAGGAGAGACCAGTCCCTGGAGAAGGGCATCATGCTTGGTAATGTGACAGGGCAGTGAGAAAGGGGGAAACCTTCAACAATATGGATCCACACAGTGGCTGCAACAATGGGCTCAAACATAAGAACAATTGTGTGGATGACACAGTGTTCCGTTCTCTTGTACACGGGGTTGCTAAGAGTCAGAACAGACTCCAGGGCACCTGAAAACAACAACATGTTGAGGGCCCAGGTCTAAAGATTTCAGTTCCTTCAGAGTGAATTAATTCCAGGGTTTCCATTTGTAATTAGCATCTCAATTGATTCTGAGTCAAGTCCTTTGACCATGCTTTGAAGTCTGGGAACTGGTTGTCCTTCTGATGAAATTTCCCTCTGTGACTTTGGGCGAACTCATTCAATGCAAGGAAACAGAGTGTCCTCATCTGTAAATTAAGCAGAAGCTTAGTCTTCCATTCTGAAGGGCTCCATCATGTTGACTAGGCATTATCTCTGAAGCGGAGGTAAGTGAAGACCTAGTGTGATGGTTAACTTGATAAAATGCCAACTTGGCTGGGCTAGAATTCTCAGCGGTTTGGCAGTGAGATCTGCCCCAAAATGTGACCTAACCTAATGTAAACAACTCCATGGGAATTAGGGTGTTTGTGTACCCTTATGTACATAAAAGTCCCATGATGTCTCCTTGGGGGTGTGGCCTACTTCATATCTATAAATAGATGCTGTGGAGAACTGTCTTTCTCTCTTCTTATGTTTGCTGGATTGCATCCTACATCTGGCTTCCTGGGTGGACTAGAGAAACAAATTCATAGACACTCATATGTGGATAAGAAAGAGCTTTATATACAAGAGCAATTGAATATTGAGAAAACATCCCAGCCCAGTCCAGATCAAGTCCATAAGTTAGGTTTTAGCCCATATGTCTGATACCCATCTATAAATTCCTCTTCAGACTCATTCAATGATGCTGAATGCAGGATGATTACAGGTCACTGGGTGGAAAGTCTTATGGATCCAGTGGCACTGTAAACACTGCAATGCTAGCAGGAGTCTCCACATGGCTTCTTCGGCTCCAAGGCTCTGGGTGCCAGCAGCCTGTCTCCATGTGGCTTGTCAACCAGAATGTCTCGGGGGGACTGAGTGTGTGTCCCCCCTCAAGCAAGCTATTTTTCTCCTTAGCAGCTCCAAATGAGGTCATCTAGCTGCCACCTGATTGACAGACTAAACTCCACCCCTTCACTCTTAATCCTTTCAAATTGACAACAGATTACATAACTATCACACTGGAACTTGTGTGGAGTGGCCTGCAGACCGTGAGAGCTGTCAGTACCCTGCCATGTTGCCTATCACTTGGATACACTTGACTCTGCCTCCACTTGACCGTGGACTTCCCACCTCTTGCTTTCTCCTGCTTCCTGTGCCATGGGCCCGCAGCTTCATGAGTCAAGAAGAACCTCCAGGAAAGTATCTGACCTCCAGACTCGTGCCTGTCCGAGCTTGCCTGCTCTGTGGCTGCGTGGGCCATTCTCTTGATAGAATGGCTTTCTGATCGATATATAAGTATCACTGGTTTTCCTTCTCAGAAAACACATTTAGTGACTATTGTTCCCCTTGAAACGTATCTGTTGTTGCCAGTTGCCACAGTAACCTGAGCACAATGGAATGAGATGCTGCCTGGTCCAGTGCCATCCCTATCATCGGCTGTCAGTTAGAATGCTGGAACCCACAGGGGGTTCACTGGCTGATATTCTGAAGTAGACTGCCAGGCCTTTTCTCTAGTCTGTCTTAGTCTGGAAGCTCTGCTGAAAATCATTCATTATCACAGCAGAACACAAGCCTCTACCCACAGGGTGGTGGTTGCTCATGAGGAGCATTTTCTCTGGTCTCCTGCTTTTAATTCTACCACCGAGCAACCAAACCAAAATTCCAAACTCACTACCAATGAGTCGATGCCAACTCACAGTGACCCTACAGGACAGGGTAGAACTGCCCCTGTGAGTTTCCAAGATTCTGATTCTTCACAGGAGTAGGAAGACCCAGCTTTCTCCCAGTAGTGGTTGGTGGCTTTGAACTACTGACCATGTAGTTAGCAGCCCAACACATAACCACCACACCACCTGGGCTCCTCTACCACTGACCACATGTACCTCTATTTAAAGAAAAATCAAACTCACTGCCATCAAGTCTATTCCAACTCATAACCCCTATTGGACAGAGTAGAACTGCTTCCTAGGGATTCTGAGATTCTTAATGTGCCAGAGAGCAGACAGCCTCTTCTTTGGCCCACTGAACAGCTGGTGGATTTGAACCGCCAACCTTCTTGCAGCAATGCAAGACTTAACCCATGGCGCCACCTTGGCACCTATTAGTGCTTTGCTAAGAACTAGGAGCCCTGGTAGTACTGAGATTAATGTGCCTGGCTTTTAACCAAATGGAACACAGAACTCACGGCTGCTTCGAGGAAGAAGGATGTGGCGGTCTTCTGCCCTGAAGACTGCACCTTTGGAAAGCTTCAGGGCAGTTCCACTTGGTCTGAGAGGGTTGCTGCGAGTCAGACTGACTTGGTGCCTGTGGATTTGGGGCTTTGTAGCTAAGAGCGTACATCCACGGACTCACACTGTACGGAGTGCGGGAACTATGCGCACTCCAAGTTTGCCGTGGAAGATGTAGAAGTCCACAGAGTGTAAAGAGGACGAGAACCCACAGCCTTGTCCCTGCCAGAACAGGAGTGACCCCATCACAGTCCTTTCCCAGGCTCAGGGTCTCATTGTAGACCAAGGGACTGGACAGATTCCCAAAGTCATGGATTCATCTTGATTAGGATGCTAGGCTTGAGGTGGTTTCTTCTGCCCGGATTTTAAACAAATATTCAAGAAGTCAAGTCCCCAAAGTTGGGCATGGATGAATCAATGATAGCCACCAGTATAGGAAACCTCAAACCAAATCCATTGTCTTGAAGTTGAGTCCCCCTCATAGGAACCCTACAGGACAGAGTAGAACAGAAATGTTCCTAAGTGTTTCTAAGACGAACGTTTTACAGAAGCCAACTGCTCTATCTTTCTACCACAGAGCCTTTGGTGGGTTTGAACTTCTGACCTTTTAGTTAACAACCCTTGCTTAACCTACTACACCACAGGGAGGCTTCAGTGAGAAGTGAACAGTGCAGGCTCCTATAGTGTGTTGTGATGTCTTTTCCTAGCCCTGGTCACAAAGTAGTTAACATGTTCGGCTGCTAACCACAAGGCCAACAGTTTGGAACCATCAGCTGCTGTGTGGCAGAAAGATGAGACTTTGTATGTTCATAAAGAGTAATAGCCTTGGAAACCCCAGGGGCAGATCCACCTCGTCCTATAGGATCCCTATGAGTTAGGATCGACTTGATGGCATGAAGTTTTCACGAGTCCAGATCATAACATCTGGGCTCAGAGAGGTAGCATTACTGGAATTATTGAAGGTGACAAGACTAACAACTGATGGATTCCAGGATTGGAACCCAGATGTGCCTGGTCCTAAGCAGCATCTTGCTTGAACCTCTCCATGAAGGAGGTGCCACAGTTAGGGAGGATGGAGCCTGCCATCCTAATGTTGTTAGCATCCTCCTGTACTCTCAATCTGGAGGGTAGGTGGTGTTTGCTGCTGTTAGTTGCTGAGTCATCTCACAACGACCCCATACTGAGCAAAACAAAACATGGCCAAATCCTGTAGGATCCTGGCTATTTTGTGTGACTTCCAATTGATGGGGTTCAACTTCCAGTCCTCTATCGTTACAGACAATTTTCTAGGATGACCCATAGGGTTCTCATTGGCAGATCTTCAAAAATAGAGAGCCAGGCCTTCCTTCCTAGTCTGGATTAATCTGGAAACTCTACTGACACCTGTCTACCTTTGAAAAACTGCTGGTATTTAGAATCCTAGTCTATCACTCTCAGCATGGTAGCAACACCCAAGTCAATGTACTGACAGATGAAGGCAGGGCGGCTGAATAGAGAGCCCTGAAAGAAGATAAGGAAACTTGAGCCTAGCTTTCTAAGGGTCTTTTTCTAAGACCCTGCGACCCTCCCCAGAGAAGCCCATGTAAATCAAGATGCATTCAGCAGTACAGGTAAGGAAAGCTTGCTTTGAGCAGAAAACAGCTTCCATGCACAGCTGCTGACCTGTCCTGGAACATTTTCTAAATGCATCAGACAACAACAGGACAGGGCTGCTGGCTGCTTCTGAGTGCTGTCACGGGGATCACAATGGCTTTGTGTTCACGAGGGAGAGAGAGAGACAAAAGTTTATGCCTCAAATTAGTAGGTCTGTCATGTTCCAAATTATTTGCTTTTCTAAAAATGGACTTTGACATGTGAACAGTTATTATCTAATGCAAGACCTGAAAATCTGTCTCTCTCCAGACAGCAGGCAGACAATAACTAGGGGAGTTTTCTCTGTCCCTCTCGGTGCGAGGGTACAGTGGTCTCCCAGAGCACACGTCCTTCCTGTGCCTCCATGATCCGTGTCAGACCTTCAGCCCACAGGAAGACCCTTGGAGCTCTACCAAAGGGTCTTAGCATCCAGTAAGATTTCCCTACGGCTGTGGTCCTCAGAGGGTGGGGCCCTACCAGCACCATCGGCATCACCTGGGAACCTGTGAGAATTACAGATTCTCAGTGCTACCCTAGGCCAGCTGAATCAGGTGTGGGATGGAGTGTGCTCATCTGAGTGTTCACAAGCGCTCCAGGTGATTCTGACGTGCCGCATGGAAGAACCACTGGTCTACAGCAGCTCTTGCCTCCTCTTTCTATTCCTCTCCTCCATCCTCTTCCCCCACTTTTCCCTCCCTCCTCTCCCCTTCCCAGCTCAGAGCACCATCCACCTGGATAACTAAGATCCTCCCACCAGATGTCTCCAACTCCAACCGTCACACGGACCCTCTAGGACAGCGTTGAACTGCCCGGCAGGGTTTCCAGGACTGGGGTTCTGACAGAAGCAGACCGTGAGATCTTTTCTCCTGCAGAGCTGCTGGTGGGTTCACACGCCGGCCTTTCAGTTAATGGCCAGTGCTTAACCACTGCCATCAGGCCCAGCAGCAAAGGCAAGGCCGGTACTCAGGCTAAAACCTTGAAATGTCCATTAACTTCTCTCATTTCAAGCTCATTCAAGAGGCTCCTCCCACCTCTTTGGACGGGTGCATTCTCCCACCACTAAATCCAACAAAGTTTAAGGGAAGACAGAAGAGAACTGAGCGAGGTTCATGTCTTCTTTGAAAAGAGCAACCCTCAATGTGCCTTTGATAAGTGACAGCAATGTCCTCCTCTCTAAATGGCTAGGACCTGTACAGCGCGGTTGTCAGGGAACCCAGCAGTAAGACACACGGCGAGGACCCAGCAGGATGCCTGCTGATTGTTGTTGTTGTTAGTCCAGACTCCTGGCGATCCTGTGCACAGAGCAAAAACACTGCCCGTGGTAGGTTAAGGACCAAACGAGGGAGACCCACAGTTTTCATTTGTTGATTGTTTAGAATTAGGGAGCCAGCCAAGTCTTTTTTTTGCAGCCACTGTATCACTTCATCTCACTGAAGATATTTTTCTTTTTCTTGGAAAGGTAAAGACTTTACCCAGCACGATGTCTCTCTCCAAAGACTGGTTCCTCCGATGGCATGCCCACAGCATGACAAACAGAGTCACACCATCCTTGCTTCTAAAGAGCATCACAGTCACACTTCCTCCAAGACACATGTGGTTCTGCGACAGGCCATGATATAGTTAAGGTTCTTGGCCACCATCGTCACGGAAAGGCATCGAGCCTTCTTCAGGCTTTATTCGCCGTCCTGCTCCGGCAGACCGATGTGGCGAATGAGAACACCGTGGCTTGGAGCAGGCAGGTGCACGCAGTCCGCCAGGTGACTGACACCTTTGCTTTCTAGCACGCTCACCAGGTCTTTTGCAGCAGATTTGCCTGATGCAATGCGTTATTTGATTCCTTGCTGTTGCTTCCATGGGTGTTAACTGTGGATCTGAGTAAAATGAAATCCTTTCCAACTTCAATCATTTCTCCACTGATCATGGTATTGCCTATTAGACCTGTTGTGAAGAACTGTGTTTTCGTTATGTGGAGGTATAATCCACGCTGAAAGGCTCGGGTCTGTGAGCCTGATCCGAGCCACTTCAAATCCCACTGGCTTTCAGCAAGCAAGGTTGTGTCATCTGTTGTGGCTGCTAATGAACCTCTTTCCAATTCTGATGTCTCTTTCTTCTTCAGGAAACCCAGCATCTCGGATTATTGACTCAGCATGCAGACTGAAGAAGTCTGGAGAAAGTATACAACCCTGATGCCTACTTTTCCTGGTTTCCATCTATTAGAGGGTTAATAAATTGTACATACTGCCTGGATCCAATTCCATCAGGCCACAGCTGACCAACTCCATAACGTTGTGAGGCACCAAATGAAAAAGTGGAAAAAGGTTAATCATTGAGAGGACCGCTGGCCAATACCTCCCCTCTTTCTCTCTCTCTCCCATGGGTGTGTTCTCATCTACCACATCGATTTACTTCATATTTTGCTGTTTACCTTTGTAGCTTCCTGAGGGAAACACACATTTCCTGCATAGCTTACCTGGGCTGGTGTCCTACAGTGGCCGTTCCCTCAGGCAGCGGTATCAGGCATGAGGCAGAGCACCTTCTTCAACAACTGGTCACAGGCTTGGCTCACGTGAGCACACATTGCACCACACCACACACAACACCTACATGCTTGAACTGGGACGAACTTGCATGTGCCATCAAACAGGGACACACGTGTACACTGGGTCACACACGGACACCAGGATGTCCCCGTGCCTTGCTTAAAGCCAACAACAGAAGAACTACAAAGAAGCCATACGGTACCTTTGGGTGACTTAAGTGTCGCCACTGCCCAGTCACCATCACAACTTCCTAAAAAGATAATAATCAAGAGATGCTGATCTGTTGGCTGGGTCCCCAGGCGCGTGTGCCCTCACCCCATGTGGCTGCCCCAGTCACCTCCAAGGAGGACAGCCCCCGGGGGACAGGTGTGCAGTTCGTCCTGTCTTAAGGCAGTGACCCGTCAAAGATCAGCACACGTCTCCAGCCACATGAACCAGAGAGTGAATTCTTCAGCAGTCAGTGAGAGTCTAAGGACGCCTGGTGGTGCAGTGACTAAGAGCTCAACGGCTAACCCAAAGGTATGTGGTTCAAACCCGCCAGCTGCTCCCTGGGAGAAAGGCGTGGTAGGCTACTGCCCGAAAGACAATGGCCTTAGAAACCCTCCCCTACCAGACAGCTCCACTGAGTCCTGCATGAGTTCGAATCTCCTCGAGAACAACAAAATAGGTGAAATCCCTGGTAGGAGAGTGGTAATGTGTTGGGCTGCTAACAGAAAGGCCAGCAGTTCAAAACCACCAGCTGCTCCTCAGGAAAAAGACAAAGTTTTCTATATCCATTAGGAGTTACAGTACCCCACCCCCCCCACACACACACACAGCTTTACCCGGTCCCTGTCCTGCAGGGTGGCTATGAGTCAGAATCAAGTTGATACCAGTGAGGTTTGTTGTTGGTGGTTTTTTTTAAGGCTTTACTGTTCTTTTAGGGATTCAATGGTCAAGCCTTTCTTCTGAGGTGCTTCTGGGTGGACTCAAACCTCCAACCTTTTTGTCAGCAGGCAAGCCCACTAACTACCTGTTTACACCAAGTCTGTGTCTATGCAGTGAGCTCTGACGCCTATGGACCCTCTAGGGCAGAGCATGACTTTTGATCGGTACTGAAGCATATGGGCACGTGTTTCTCCCATGGAGCAGCTAGGGGGTTCCAGCCACCAACCTTGTGGATAGAAGCTGAGCACTTAACCACTGTGCGACCAGGGCTCACCCATGGTGTCCCCCACATCAGCGGTTCTCAACCTTCCTCATGCCTCGACACTTTCATACAGTTCCTCATGGTGTGGTGACCCCCAACCAGAAAATTATTTTCATTGCTACTTCATAACTGTCATTTTGTTACTGTTATGAATCAGGCGACCCCTGTGAAAGGGCCGTTCGACCCCCAAAGGGGTCGTGACCCACAGGTTGAAAACCACTGCCCTACACTCTATTGGGATCCAGCTAGCTGGTTCACAATCCCACAATGAGTCACGCCTTGCTTTACTGACCAGATGTGCACCTGGCATTTTGGCAGTAAATCCATTCTCCAAATTTAATTCCGGGTCAGGTGCATTGAATGAGCCCTGCAGGGGGTCTCCCTTTA
>NW_022103901.1:41788487-41789430 GCF_000313985.2 Echinops telfairi | reverse complement strand
CCTCGGCCATGTCCCTTACTCCAGAGACCAAACAGGTGGAGGCAGGAGTCAGCCCTTTCTGAGTCACCAGGAGACTCCAAGAAAGGTTTTGCAAGACTCCTCTGTCCTGTAAACACTGAGAGTTGAGAAGCTCCAAAGTGGGTTTTGAAGAGGGACAACACCCATCACCCAGGGTTCTGGCCAGGGGCTCATGTTGCCCAGGATTTGGGCCGTATCCTTAAGGATAAGAAAGCAGATTTCGGATCAGGCAAGAGAGTCTCAACTCTAAAAAAGGGACCCTTTGCTGAGACTGCAGTGCAGCTGGGCGTGGAGCCCCTGTGTGCAGCATTGAACGACTCCATCGGGTTTTCAAGGTTGTGACATTTGGGGAGTCGACTTCCAGGCCTTTATTCTGAGGTACCTCTGGATGGGAAGTGCTAACCTTTTGGCTTTACAGGAGTCCCTGGCAGCTGGTTTGCTTGCTTATTTCTTTCATCGGCTCGCTAGCATGCGTCAGCTTCCATTTCATGTCTTTCCCATCCAACGAGGCTCCACTCTCTCTTCTTTCAGCAGGAGATCAGGACAACCACATGTTTGCGGAGTTACTAGGGGGTCCATCCTGGAGATCAGAGTCAGGACGCGGCTGGGAAGCAGCTGGGGTGGACCACAGCTGCCTGGGCCAAGTACTAAGCCACCTGGGATACATAAGCTTTCTTGTGTCAACTTGGCTGGTTTTGCCAAGAGAATCCAGCTGAAGACACCACTGAAAGGAACCTTATTGGTGGAGAGGGTTAGGCTTTGGGTTGCTAACCTCAAAGTCAGCAGTTTGAACCTGCCAGCTGCTCTAAGGGAAGACAATGAGGCTTTCTGCTCCTGTTAAGATTTGCAGCCTCAGATAACCAAAGGGCAGTTCAACTCTGTCCTATAGAGTCACGATGAGTAAATGCAAGTGAGAGTTTACTAA
>NW_022103901.1:41785582-41788130 GCF_000313985.2 Echinops telfairi | reverse complement strand
GAATGAATGAATGCACCTTAGCCCCTAACATGTTCCCCCCTTTCCCTGGAGCCAGGCAGTGAACCCTTTGGGAAGAGAGCCCATTTGAAGGAGTAGGGGGTAGGGAAGGGGGGTTGTCACCGGCTGTGTATGACCAGATGTTACGGTCCACACAGAGAAAGGAGCCCTCTTGAAACACACTTGAGAGTGGTTTCATCAAACAAGCTAAAGGCCAACAAGGGGCAGTAGGAAGGCAGGCAGGTTTGGGGGGACAAGGGCTGGGGTACAGATGAGCACAGCCCTCTCCTTGTAGAGTTGCAGCTCTCATTCTGCGAGAGAGACTGGGCCAGGTCTCGTGGCCCACAGGACCCTGGGTGAGAATGCCTCGTTCTCTCATTGAAAACGGAGATTGGTGCTTGGAGATCAAGCCTTTGACTCCTCACGAAGAAATGGAGGTCCAGAGGGAATCAGTAACTGGTTCAAAGTCACAGGTCACCAAGGACGGAGGCAAGCTGAGGCAGTCTCTGATCCCTCCGATGTTCAGAGCATTAAAGCCACTAAGGAACTCATGGAGCCCTGGGCATGCGGGAGTTAAGCACGAGGCTGCTAACTCAAAGGTCAGCAGTTGGCTCTGCAGAAGAAAGACAGGCCAGCCTCAGACCCCCAACCCTGGCCTGGAGCAGCGCTGCTCTGGCCTATAGGGTGGCTAGGAGCTGGAATTGAGTCTGCAGCGGAGGGGCTTATTAAGAAGGTTCTTGCCTGGGTTTTTTTTTAACTGAGTGGCTGACCCTAACAGCTGGCCAACCCGACTTAGAGTCCCTCAATCGCACTTTTGGAAAATGCATCTGGTTAGCTGAGGATGTGGAGCTTTTAACAACAAGCCATTTTTAAACAACTTTTCTCCTGGGTGGTAATGATTTCATTAATGGAATACATTTCATCATTCACACCGTGATCACATTATGCCTTAATAAAGAACCCTTGAAAGAGCGTTGATTATGGGATTTGCATTTCATTTGTGCGTGCAGATGCCAGACTCCTGGATAAGCCGCCACTGGGTCAAGCAGGCCCTCGCAGGCCCCTTCGCTGACCACAGATGGCCATGCCCATCTAGGACTCAGGCCCTGGAGTCCACAGCAGAGAGAAGCCTGGAGAGGTGAAGGGCTCACCCGCCCATCCAGGGCTGGGAACCCTGACAGGTTTCAGAAGAAATAGAGGTGCCACTCCCTTAGGGTTGTGTTCTAGGGCCCCTCGAATTGATGCCGGCTCACGGTGACCCCATGTGACAGTGCATCTGCCCCATATTCTTGGCTGTAGTCCTCATAGGGGCAGTTCTCTAGGTCTTTCTCCCACGGGGCTTTTGGGGAGGGGGGTGGAGCTCAAACCACCAATGTTTTGGTTAGCAGCTTAACCACTGTGCCACCAGGATCCTTAACAACCAAGCTACTCCTAATTCTCCCGAGGGCAAGCTCATTCAACTGTCGATAAAACATTTCAGAAGTTTCCCATAGGTGGTAGAAAGGTTTACTCAAAAGGTGCCTGCCCTCTTTCCACACTGCAAATGTAATCCAGAATTTGCAGATGCTTGCCGGCTAAAGGAGCCTGCCCAACGCCTTGAAAGGGTCAAGGTGCTCTGCTGGAATCTCCATCTGTTACGAAACCAGGGGTCCCCACCCGGGAAGCTCAAAGGAAGCACGCAGCACAAGTGGAAGGAGTGTGCTGCTGCTTGTAGGGTGACCAATTATAGAAGAAAAAGGTTTCCGGGCTGACCTGTGTTTACATCACAAGAAAAACCAAACCTGACTGCTGAGAGTTTCTGTCACCTAAAAGAAAAGCTGGGGAACGGGCGGGGGGCCACCCAAAGGTGCCCGCCAACAAGACAACAGCCCACGCCAGCTCCTGATTCTCCATGGTGCATGTGTCACCTCAGGGTGCATGTGTTAACACTGGCGTGTATGAGCTACCTTGTGAGGCATGTGGCACCTCGGGGTGTATGTGGCACCTCGGGGTGTATGTGTTAACCTTGGGGTGCATGTGCCACCTCAGGTGCATCTGAATACACTTGTATGCGGAATTGCCACAGATATGCAACATGAAGTGGAGGGATCTGTGTCAAATGGTTGT
Organism: Echinops telfairi; assembly: GCF_000313985.2. Taxonomy (NCBI): domain Eukaryota; kingdom Metazoa; phylum Chordata; class Mammalia; order Afrosoricida; family Tenrecidae; genus Echinops; species Echinops telfairi. The sequence goes on along the minus strand of NW_022103901.1, from coordinate 41,786,027 downwards.
ATGAGGGTTGAGACAGGCTCAAGTTATCAGCACGTGCAAACTCTAGGGAGTCTTTGGGCTTAGCGTCTGTCTGTCTGTACACCTGTGTCTGTAAGCAGGTGGCTCCAGACCTTCAGGACTCCACCTGGAAATCCTAGGAAGTAGTGTGTGAATTCCTTATAAGACTTGGGGTGTAAACACTTATTAAGCTGAAAACTAAACTCACTGCATCAAGTCAATTCTGACTCATAGTGACCCTATATAAGGTTTCTGAGGCTGTAAATCTCTATAGAAACAGACAGCCTCATCTTACTCCTAAAGAGTGACTCACGGATTTGAGTCACCAACCTCTGGTTAGCAGTATTTAATCCACAGTGCCACGAGGGCGCCTTATACAATCACATAAGTAACAAAACAAAACAAAAATCAAACCCACTGCTATCGAGTTGCTTCTGAGTCATACCGA
>NW_022103901.1:41781969-41784754 GCF_000313985.2 Echinops telfairi | reverse complement strand
GTGAAAGGGTCCTTCAACCCCCCAAAGGGGTCGCGCCCCACAGATTGAGAACCGCTGCTCTAAATGGAGACTGTGACGCACACGCTAGATGTGAGTCACAGGACTGTGAGGCCGTGGAGGAGGGGGGCTCATATACCTCTTTGCCTCCATTCTATGGGCCATCTCACTGTACCCTCATGGGCACCTGTATGTCTATTTTATAGATGAAAAAACTACACAGATGGGAAGTAGCTGAGCCAGGATTTGAAGTCACCCCCACCGCAGCCCACCCCCCAGAAGCAGGCTCAGTGAAGGGGCATATTAAGTAGAAAGTCTGGTCTAAACACTCTCTTGTGAGATGGTGATGATTACAGGATTCCTGGGAGGAGGAGAGGAGAGGCAATCATCCCCTGGTGTTGAGAATACACAGGAGCCGCGCATTCACTGCTGGTGGGAATGGACCCTGGTGTTACTGTCAAGGGCACAGTTTGCTGGTTTCTGCATAAGGGGACCCTGGGACCCCCATCTGACCCATGGATTCCAATCCTGACCCAGGAGTGAGGGCTGAAATGCAAACCTGCTGATCAACGTTCGCTGTAGCGCTTTCCAGGGGAAAATGGCCTTCAGCAGGTGAATGGGGAAGCACAGTGTGGTATCCACTCAGAGAGAAAAGATGTCCTGGTGCACGCCACAGCCTGCATGGACCCTGAACATCATGCTCAGCGAAGAGCTAACACCATATGATCCCACACCTATAAAATGCATAGAAACCTATAATGATGATGCAGGGGTGGGGTACAGGGAAAGGAGGCATTTGGGGCCTGATGAGGTTATGTGAATGGAGGTGGAATCGTTTGGAAAAGGACAGTTAAAACAGTTGTACAACACCAAGAGTGTAATCAATGCCACTAAATTATACTCATGCATGTAGAAAATGTTGAACTGGAGAATGTGTTGCTGTTCATCTTTTCCCTGCATTTAAAACCGTGTGCCTGGGATAGGAGGGCACAGGCAAGGTCTGGAGAAGAAAGTTCAGATGGGCACTTGAGACGAGGCTGGTTTTCCTGCATGTTGACCTGGCCAAGCGGTTTTCCACCAGTGGCTCTCAACTAATGCTTCACTTTGGAGCCATCTAGAAGACTCTGAAAAAAATGCCTATGTCTAGGCCTCATCCAAAGGCAATTCAATTCCAACCGCTCAGGTGGGGCCTGGACCAATAGGACCTTCTAACCACTTTCCAGGTGATCCTAAGAACATGTGTCCAGAGTCCTCTGGCTTAGGGGCCCCTTGGCCCATCAGGAGCAAGGAATGACTGGGTTCACTGGGGCTGCCGTGTGTGTCCACCCTCCAGCACTCCTCTGAGGAGACCACCAGGGCAGGGCCTGGGGCACTGTGGGTCCCTGTCACACCCAGGTGGATGAGCAGGGAAAGTGAACTGGCTATGGCTGTGGGGTGTCAGCAGAAGCCTCAACTCTGGAGTGACGACAAGAGGCTTCCAGGCTCCCCTCTGTCACTCACAGGCTGCTTGATTTGGGGCCCATGAAGTTAGCCTCTTTGAGTCTCGGCTTCCCACTCTGAAACTGGGCTCATAGTGTGCCTTCCTCTTTGGATGCTGTGAGAAGAAGAGGGAACAGTATTTTCACCCCAATAATTTGGATGTTATATATTTTTTGCTCATCATGCTCTCCCCTCACCAGGGATTTCCACAAATGTACGACACTAGGTCACATGTAAAAGCACATAGCAGTGCTTATGAAAATACTTTGAGTGGGGAGGGCATGGAAAACAAATATACCATATACCAAAAAACAAAAACAAACTCACTGCCATGGAGTTGATGCTGACTCATAGGGACCCCATAGGTAGGGACCCCATAGGTAGAACTGTCCTTGCGAGTTTCTGAGACTGTAACTGTTTATAGGTGCAGAAAGCCCCATCTTTCTCCTGTGGAGCAGCTGGTGGTTTCAAACTGAGGATCCTGAGGATCATAGCTCACTGTATGGCAACTATGCCACCAGACTCCTTACTGTCATGAAAAGACTATAGTGTCTCCTCCTTGGTAAGTACTGGATCGCTAGAAGTTCCAGGCTGCCCCTCCTAGTAACTACTTACATAACAAAGAGCAGGAGCTACTTGGGATCAGGTGTGCAGGGTTAACTATCTCCTCAGAATGAAGTAAAACTGGGAGTGAAGGGTGTCATGCACTAAAGACCACGGGTTTTTTTGGGTTTTTTTTTTTGAGGCTGAGACCTGGATTTCAGGCCTAGTTTCTCCCTGAGAACTCAAGAGGGCAGAGAGTGGCTGTGTGGGTGGCATGCAGACCCTCCCCAGGAAACAGCTCTCTTGTGTGCCCCTGCCATGCCCCTCCTCCCTCCTCCTGCCCCCGGTTTTTCCCCACACACCAAAGACGGGGCTTGACCTGGGCCTGAAAGAGAAGCCGAGGGACTCTGGTCCTTAATAGCTGGGGTCCCGGGTAGAGAGACTCAGAGAGAGAGAGAGAGAGAGAGAGAGAGAGGAGGACTGAAGAAAAGAGGGAGAGAGAGGAGAGAAACAGAGAGAGAGACAGGAAGGGAGGGAGGGAGGAGGTCATCTGCCACAAAGAAAGATGAGCAGAAGGAAGGAAAGAAGGGTGAGAGGAGAATGGAAGACAGAAGGAGGTTGGGGGGTGGGTGGGGAGGAGGCAGAAAGAAAGTAATCTAGAAGGAGCAGAAGCAATGTTGTGAAAGAAGCAAACCGGAGCAAGGCGCATGCAGGAGCCCTTACCGACTGCCTTTAGGGAGGCGTACTTGTTGAGCTCTTTGCCCGG
>NW_022103901.1:41775490-41781869 GCF_000313985.2 Echinops telfairi | reverse complement strand
GGCTGCTGCTCATAGGGGTTGGAGATCTGGCCCAGGTTAGGGTATGAGTGTGGGTGGCCCATCTGCTGGAGCAGAGGAGAGGTGGGCACTGCGTTGTTCATCTGGGTGGCGTCTGAAAATGAAGAGACAGAGTGAGAAGGTCACACCCAACACATGATCACAGAGCCCTCGAGAGCAGTCACCTCCCCGGCTGTGGGGATGACGGCTAGAACACACATACATGAGCCACAGCAAGGGCAGCATCCTGACTGCAGATCAAGAAAAGATGGACAGGGCGTTCTTGCAATGTCACCTGACAAGACAAAGCCCACAACTTCTCCCCTCCCTCCTAAATGAACATACTGAAGTACTCTCATTTCAGGAATTCCTTTTGTGTTCAAAACAACGTGGGTACAAAAAGTTAATCAGTCTCAGTGATGGTCCAGGGGATGCAAGTAAGAACAACGAGAAGCCATTCCTTTGACAAGACTGAAGGGCCCAGCACTGGAAACATGTTTGGAGTTGGCTTCTGCAGAATTCTGGGAAATGGTGCAGCGCGCAGGCCAGGGCCCAACGGAGCCTCCAAGGACGTAGACACCAACTCTCATAAATCACTGACCGAGAGCTGCCCCTGGGAGACACGGCTGCCTCAGCACTCCCAGCTGGCCAAACCCTGAGGCAGAGCGGGTTCTGGGAGCTCCATTAATGAGATGGAAGGGTTGGCGGTTGGCACTCAGGCCAATGTGCACAGAAGCAATGAAGATGTGTCTTGGGTCTCTGGCAAGTGATCCAAGTCAGACCAAGAGGTGAGCAATGACCTAGGCTGGCCAATCCAAGTTCTCCCATGGATTTTTCTACTTGGAGTTGCTGGAGTCAAGCAGTAGGGGAGCATCAAGTCAAGTGGGGTTGACTCTATCACTGAAGAGTCTACTTCTTCATTGTGGCAGAGTAAGGGCAACACAAGAGATGCACGCTGGTTGGTATTCATTGAGGTTCCTGTCAAACTGAATTCCCTGTGGGAATCTGGAACTGACCAGAATGGAAGTTGTCCCTGGGGAAGTGGTGAGGAAGACATGGCTTTGGGGATTGCACTGAGATGAAAAGTTACTTCCCTTTGTTTTTCCACAGAGCTTCAAGAGATATTCCAGTAGCTCTGGAGTGGTTCATGCACTCAGCTGCTAAATACAAGGTTAGCATTTCAAACCCACCAGCTGTTCCAAGGGAGAAAGGTGTGGCCATCAGCTGTAGTACAGATGATAGCTTAGGGAATCCAATGGGGCCATTCTACTCTGTGCTACGGGGTTGCTCTGTGCTGAGAATAGGAATCAGCTTGGCCGCAAGGGATTTGCTCCACAGACAGTTGAGACTACAAATAGGCTTTAAAGTGCATGAGACCATCAAGGACATTCGTAAACGAATTAACTAACATGTTTGTGGCAGGTCTTTTTGGTTTTCCTCCTGGAAATGCTGTCTACACACTAGCCCGTCTATTAAAGAGCTGACACCTCCAAAGCCTGGTCTTCAGCCAAAGATGTCCCCCCACTTCCTTTCTCCCCCAGCCCTAGCCCCTACTCCCCACACTCACCCATCAGGACTTCATTCAAGAAAAAGAAGGGTCTGCACAAATGCTCCCCGCCTCTTGGGGCAGCCTTGTGTATTATTAAACACAACACTTAATATTCCATTAGGAGTACTTGCTTGGAGATTACTTCTCCCAGGTCCCGAGCTACCTCAGGGCAGGGACTCCGTACCTCCAGTGGCCATGACCGAGGGGACCTGACAAAGTCATCCCTCACAAAAAGAAGAGGAAAGAAGAGACCGCCCTAGCATTACACCCCAGCTTCCACATCTAGAACCCCAGAAAGCACGGCCGGCTGGGTGAGAAAGCCCTTCCAGCCTGGACTCCAGGGGCCCACAGGCGGCAATACTGGAACACAGTCTCAGGGCAGCCAGCAAGAATGACTAAACAGACATTTGCGAGTGGGCTTTTACAACGTTGTCTCCATTTTACTAGACAGAAATCTGGAGCAGGTCTGGCAACACAGTGGCCTGGGGATCCCCACCCCCCCAACCCTAACTCTAATGGCCTGGGGATTTTTACCCAGCTAAGGAGGAGGTACAAAGACATAGGTGGATGTTAAGCCCAGGTTGGCATCCAAGAAAAGTTGAGAAGTGTCAGGTAGTAAGTGAAGTGCAGAGTGGGTAGGATCTAGGTCATAATCTGCCAACTGGAGAGGTGGCACACACACACACACACACACACACACACACACACTTTGTGCACAGCCATGACCACAAAGGAATCCCTGGGAACAACGACGTCTTGCTCACAAAGGGATGGTTACGCTTCTAGACACATCCAGACCTATAGATGTTACCTTGGCAGTAAACTCCCAAGTTAAACTCATTGTAACTGAGTCTATTCCATCTCACACTGATCCCATTGGACAGAGCAGAACTTCCCCCATGGGGTTCCAGGGCTGTGACTCTCTACAAGCGTGCATACCTGCAGCTCTCTCCCGTGGAGTGACTGCTAGGTTTGAACCACCAACCTTATGGTTCAGAGTCTGACGTTTAACTTGCTGTGCCACCAGGGATCCCTCCGTAGTAAAGTACTCGTTTAATATAAAATCATCTCCTCCAGGGGATTCTGACAGGTGGTGACCCTACATGTGTCAAAATAGAACTACTCCATGGGATTTTCAATGGTTGTAATCTTTCAGAATATAGAGGTGCCCCTGTGGGTTTCCATGGCGTTCAATCTTGTGTTTACAGACTGTAAATTTGTATGTGAATAGAAACTTGCATCTTTCTCCCAAGAAGCAGCTGGTGGTTTCAAACTGCTGACCTTGTGCTTAGCAGCCCAAAGCATACCACACTGAGCCACCAAGGCTCTTAGGTAACATCATGATCAGTGGAGGAAAGACAGCAGTTGTCAAGGATTTCATCTTGCTTGGATCCACAATCAATGCTCTGGAAAGCAGCAATCAAGAGGTCAAAGGGGACATTACATTGGGTAAATGTGCTGCACAAGACATCTTCAGAGTATCGAAGAGCAAGGATGTTTGTTACTTTGAGGACTAAGGTGTGTCTGACCCAAGCCATGGTATTTTTAATTGCCTCATATGCACATGAAAGTTGGGCACTGGATAAGGAAGACTGAAGAATAATCAAGGTATGTGAATGGTGGTGCTGGTGAAGAATATTGAAAGCCCACGGACTGCCAAAAGGACAAACAAAACTATCTTGGAAGAAGTACTGCCAGAATGCCCCTTAGAGGCAAGGATGGTGAGACTTGGTCTCACGTACTTTGAACATGTTATCAGCAGAGCCCAGTTCCGGGAGAAGGGCATCTTGCTTGGTAAAGCAGAAGGGCAGCAGAAAAGAGGAAGGCTTGTGACCAGATGGATTGATGCGGCAACGATGGGCTCAAACATAAGAACAGTGGTGAGGATGGTCCGTGTTCCGTTCACTCTGAGTGGGAGCTGATTCGACAGCACCAAACAGCAATCATTCAGAATGGGATCACCAGGCCTTTCTTCCGAGGTGCTTTGAGGTGGATTCAGAGCACCTTTGTGCTGAGCAGCCAAGCGCTTAGTCCCAATGTCAGGAGAAAACTTCCCTACTCTTACCAATTTGTGCCTCTTTATGGTCTTTAAGGAGCCCTGGTCACAGAGTAAGTAAGCACTAGGCCAGCAGTCCAAACCCACCATCTGCTCTAGGGTAGAAGGATGTGCCAGCCTTCTCCCTTAGAGATGCACAGTGTTGGAAACCCTTCTGGGGGCAGTTTTACTCTAGCTTATGAGCCAGAATCAACTTGACCCCAATGGATTTCTGATGACCCTTAGACCTGCCCAGTGAAGAACTGCAGGATGGCATCCTGCTGTTGGCCTTCCCAAGACCACAGAGGGGCCGCGAGTATTTGAGAAGCATTTTAAAAGAAAATTAAAATGCAATAATAGCTCTAGGAAAGTGCCTGACAGCCTTACATCAAAGTGACCCCAGCTAGGTGCCATGATTCGGCGGTATCTCTTAGTCACAAGCAAGGAAAATAAAATGGATGAGCTTCAGAAAGCGTCAGCATCCGTTAGGGTGAGAACAGCAGGAAGGTGCTCTCAGGCGCTCGGAAGACAAGCTGCAGCTGCCAGGAAGACACCAGCCCGGTCGTACTGAGGAGACACAACCCAAGGCACTCCTTTAAGGCCAGCCACAGGAGGAATTGCCAAGAGAGACTCTCGACAACCAAATGTTGTTGTGTGGGTCATAATGCATCAAGTGCCAGGCACTTAGTGTCTCCTTCAATCCTCACAACAGCCATGATAATCAGTATACACACACATACCATACACGTACAGCGCACACACTATACACACACACCACACACTGATCACACACACACCACACTCATATCACACACACAACACACCATACACACAACTGCACACACCATACACGTCACATACACAACACACACAACACATATGCCACACATACCACATATGTACCACACACACCACACGCATATCATACACACTACACACATATCACACACATACATCATACACACACCACACACGTGCACATCACTCACACCACACACATGCACATCACACACAACACAGACAACACACACACCATACACACACAGACATATGCCACATACATACACCACACACATAGACACAAAATACATACTCCCTACACACACACATCACACCACACACACACACACACAAAAAGGGGGGGCTCAAAAATTTGTGGAAAATGGAATTCAAAAATAATTGAAAATTTCCACAAACTTTCTATAGTCCCCTAGTATGATTGGTAATATGTGCCCAGTACCATTGAAACTATCACTGTGGGAGTGCAATTCCTTTTAATTCATCCAAAACTACAAGGATATTAAGTCAGACAAAAGTCACATAAACAGTAAGGTCACATGGTGAAGTATACTAATCAGGTTAAAAAGAAATGTACCTCATTTGCATAGATATTACAATCCTATTGAACAGACAAGGAAACTAAAGGCAAGAGAAGTTGAGTGGCTTGCCCACAGTTACATAGCATGTTGGTAACTGTCCAAAAATTTGATTCGGGGTTTGTCCCATGACAAGATTGATTCTTCCTTCAGAAAGCTAGGCTGCCACTTGGATGGATCAGGAGAGGAGACTCAAGGCTATGAAGGGGCATTCTCTATGGAGGGGCCTTGATCTTGGTGACCTTCTTTCTCCCTCAAATGTCCCACTCAGATGAGGAATGCACACCTGTGGTGGCATTTCCTCCCAACTGTCATAGGTTACTGATGTACACCGAGAGAATGAGCAGGCCTCTCCCACCTGAGACTCCTTGACGCCCTGCAGCACTTACCTGCTCACTGACCTTCACAACTTGATGCATCCTATCCATCCTTTTTACATATTCGAGCACCGTAAGGCAGGCATTGCACTTGGCTTGCAAGTCCAAAATCTTCTACCACTTACCCCCAAAGAATTCTTAAAGCATCTCCATAGCTCTTTCAACACGCCCCTGGTCCTGCCCTGGGTCCTCCCTCATCTCCGCTCTTCCTAACACACTCTCTGCGCCATGATACAGCCTCAACAGTCCCCCTCCGGGGACAGCGCCCCAGGAAACACAAGGAAATACGGATAGGGTCAGTTCCAGAGTCAAATGCTTCCATCCGTCAACTGCATCTTTAGAGGTATTAAGTGGTTGCCATGAGTCAGAATTGACGAGACCACAATTAACAACAATAAAAGTTAGACTTTCTGCACAGCATTCGTCTCGGGCCTGACATCAGGAGCATCACAGCCCTGTCCTGGGCTCCTATGGGGTTGAAGGTACCGCATACACCATGCTTTCCCTTCATCCTTGAGATAGAACAAGCAGCCGAAACTTGGCCCCTAACATTTCCTTATTTCCAAACAGTCCAGGAGACCAGCCCAGCATGACCATGTGGCCATGACAGGGAGAGGAAGACAAAGGGCGCTGGGTCTCCAGGAAGCACTCCCTTGGTTCAGATTCCTTGGGCATACCCCGATGGTTCCATGTGCCATGCAATTCTCCTAACAAAGACGATGAGAGATTCTCAGAAATGATAACCGAGCTCTAGCTTTTCACTCTGTGTTCCTTTGGACCCTTTCTTTAGCCGTTATACTCCGCCTCCGTCTGAAGGGGGAAATTGAGACGGATCATTGTAAAAGCCATGGCGATAGTTCTCCAGCCATGAGCAAGGTAAAAAAAAAAACCTAGTCTAACACAAATTACCCTGGGAACAATACACGAGAAAAAGTTGAATTGGCAAATACTGTATGATAGATAGAGATACATAAATTAGATATAGATATAGCAACAACAACCAGAGGAAAAGAAACAGCGTCCTCTGAACTTGTCAAAGCAGGCT
>NW_022103901.1:41771966-41773926 GCF_000313985.2 Echinops telfairi | reverse complement strand
TGTCCCTGGGGTCTCCCACAAGACTGCAGCAACTTAGAACTGCAGCAGCTCCAAGGTTGTCTTGTGCCCACAGCTGCCATCGCCCCAGAACTCAACGTCAGGGGGCAGGATGACAGTAGACACGTGCTCCTCCTGCCCTCAGTGCACTGTGGGCTTCGGTGTCTCTTCTCGCTTCTCCTTCGATCTCCTACAGTGGACTGTACATCTTCATGGAGCAGACAGCCTCCTCTTTCTTCCACAAAGTGGCTAGTGGGTTCAAACGGCCGGTCTTACAGTTAGCAGCCCAACGTTTAACCCACTGGGCCAGCAGGATTCCTTGTTCATCTCCCAGACCACACTCATTCTAATACCTATCCTACTTCCTTCTTTAGTCTTTTCCTTATTCATTGTCCCGCTCTCCCGCGCACATGGTGTAATGGATAATGTTCTGCTGCTATTCATTTGGTTTCTTGTGGTCATCGGTTTCTGAAGAAGACCACCAAGTCTTTTTTCCTAGTCTGTCTTAATTTGGAAGCTACTCCTATTTGAAATACTGGTGGCATAGCTTCTAGCATCCCAGCCACACACAAGCCATCACAGAATGACACTGAGAGAGAAGACAGGAAGGAGAAGAAAGGCAGACTGTTCTCGTACCTGATATGCAGCAGGCATTCTGCAAGGGGCTTTACCTACAAGGCACATCTTCCTCAGGGAAAAATACACGGAAGGTAATGTATTGACAGCACCAGCCATTGTGGTTGTGCTGAAATGTGTTTTCCCTTTTTGGAGTGTGTGCACAGTGATGGGATTCTGTTTATGGACCGTGTGATGCCTGGGACAGTCAAAGACACACAACAGCAGTCAAGCACAACACACACAACCGATGGGAAACGCGGGTTCAGTTTAACCAACAACAGGACAGGGCCCTGTGTGGGTTTTCTTCAGGTAACCATATGGTTCCTCTCCAGGGGAGGAACAGGGAAAACACGCTCCACTCCAATTCCCTAGTAATGACTGCCTGACCGTCAGGACACCCAGGAAACCAAGACCAAACCCACCACCACCGAGTCAATTCCAACTCTTCATGACTCTGTATGGGGTCTGAGACTGACTCTTTCTGGGAACAGGTGGTCAGCTCATTTCTCTCCCTCGGAGCAGCTGCTGGACCCCAGGAGTTGGACCTGTCTCTGTTGTGAGCTGTCTTTGAGTCAGACCCCAACTTCTAGTGACCCCTGTGAAAAGGTCGTTTGACCCCCAAAGGGGTCGTGACCCACAGGTTGAGAACCACTGGTTTAGAAGCTCCACTGAAGCCCTTTCATCACCAGAGCAACACACAGGCCTCCCCAGACAGACGGATGGTGACAGCACACCAAATGCATTGGTGGGGAATTGAACGGCGGTCTCCTGCATGAACAAACTGCCAATGGCTCATTTGTTTCTTGATGCCAATAGGACACAGCCGGGGAGCACCTGCCTTAGTGCTTGGCACCTGTACTAAGTGCTCAGTAATGGAAGGTGCTGCTTCCTATCCCACCTAACATCTCCATTAAAAATATGAAGCCTGCCTCTCACCCGCACCCCCAATTAGACACCATGCTTGACTTGGTGATCGCTAAGTAAATCAAACCCTGTCTACCTAGAAATCTTGAACAAACATTGATAAATCCACTGATCAGATAATCATCATGTGCCAGCCTAAGCCAGGCATCATTCTAAATTCTGGGGACAGAGACATAGAGGAGACACACCCCATACATCTGAGAATCACATAATCCAGCAGGGGGAGGGGGAGGCGAAAGAAGGGCGAACAGTTTCCCTGTAACCCGTGTGACATTAAAATTGGGAGCAAAGGTCAGGGCAGTTTGTTTTCCCAAATGGGGCATACTTCATAGTGAGCCCTCCTTTTCCAAACAAAGATGCTTATCAGTACAGAAAACATGACCACACAGATCAAATCACAAAGACGGCGTCGCACCTCTGA
>NW_022103901.1:41769361-41771021 GCF_000313985.2 Echinops telfairi | reverse complement strand
TGAAGAATCTAAGTTAAGCAGAGACACTGGTTCACAGACTCTGAGGAGAAGTTTCTAACCATCTGCTCTCCTTCTCGTGTAAAACCCTCGATATCCTGACCCAAGCCAAGATCAACCCAAAGAAAGAAATGTAAATAAGATTTTCAAGTGCTGTCCCACCAATGGCAGCTTGCTCCGACAGAACACTGAAACACTCATATCCTTTTGCCCTGGTGCTGCTATGGGTTAGGAATGACTGGTATCAGACCCGAATTTAAAATAAAACAAAACACAACTTCCCTGCCATCAAGTTGATTCTGAGTCTTAGCGACCCTATGGGATAGAGTAGAACTGCTCCTGTGAGTCTCTGCAACTTTATGAAAGTAGTAAGCTTCATCTTTCTCATCTTTCCTTTTCTCTTTTAACTGCCAGGTTGATGGTTCAAGCCTACCAGCTGAGCCTCAAAAGCCTCGTCCTGGAAAGCATGACAGTCGGGAAGCCCTCGGTTCCCTAGGAGTTGGACTTGATTCGATGTCATGAGTTGGAGTTTGGGGGGTGCTTTGGGTAGCCTCGGCCTGGATGTAGGAGTCATGGGGGGGTTGGGGCGTGAACTTCCCCTTTTTGTGTTGACAGGAGCTCTGACCGGCTCTCATTCAACACTCTTATTTCATCCTCCAAGCTTCCTGAAACCCACTGCTATCAAGTTAATTCCATCTCAAGTCCCCACCTAGTACAGATGGTTTGCACTTAACTACTAAGCAAAGGGTTGGTGGTTCAACCCCCACCCCTACCCCAGAGGTAGCACACATGCAAATCCTGGCAAAGATCACCATGAGGAAAAATCTTTGACACTGTAAGTTTTCACACTTGGGGCCATGAGTCAGAAAGGACTCCGTGGCCACTAAGAACAACATCCCATCCCTTCCTTAGATGGCCACACGGAACCCTATCATCCTTCTCTGGTGGTGTAGTGGTTACAAGTTGGGCTGCTAACTACAAGACCAGCAGTTCGAAACCACCAGCTGCTCCACAGGAGGAAGATGAGGCTTTTTACTCCCGTAAAGAGTTACAGTCTCAGAGACCCCCAGGGGCAGTTCTACCCTGTCCTATAGGTCACTCCTATCAGCTTCAACTCAATGGTAGTGAGTTGAGTTGGGTTGAATCTTCACCGCAGCAGGTGGCCACACCCTTCTCCTGAGGAGGGACTGATGGGTCTGAGGGCCAACCTTTGGGTTAGCAACTGAGTGCTTAACCTCTGTGTCACCAAGGTTTCTCAGAACCCAGGCCAGCAGCTGGCTCTCTGTTCCAGTTCTGGGGTCCAGCACAGACAGAGGGGTGGGAGTGGGATGCAATCTGCATGGCTGGGCATAAGGAAGCCTGTCCTTGGGTCTTTGAGCTTGGTGATTCAGCCAAATGGCCAAGTGGTGAGGCACTGAGGGCTGCAGAAGAGGCTCCTCTGCCTATGGCGGGCAGCATCAGCTCCATCTGCTGCGTCAGGAGCCAGGAGCAGGACGGGGGAAGCTACTTGTAAAATGTGAGACCTGCAGTGGACACCGGAGTTTCAGGAGAAGACTGTAGAGCTGCGCAGCTACAAGGCTCTCTAGAGGCTCCACAGACAGAATGAACCCCGAGAGGGAATGGGGTTTGCCTATGGCCATATGGCAAGCACCCATCAATGCCT
>NW_022103901.1:41766699-41768128 GCF_000313985.2 Echinops telfairi | reverse complement strand
CCCTGAGCGCTCCCTGTGGGAGAACCAGCGGGCATCTCCTTAACTCTCCAAGGCCCGGACACATCACATCTGAGAGGCTCCCGCCAGACAGATGTCGGTCCTGAATTGAAGACATCGCCAGCTGGTGGGCTGATGGGTAAAAGAGAAAACCAGCCTTTCCCTCGTCAACCCAGGAAGATTCCAGCGCACAGTCCCCGAAGATCAGGGCTGAAAAGCAGTCTATAATTGGGGTAGTGGATCCTCCCAGGCAGGGAGTAACCCCATGGGTGAATAGCATTGCGTCCGCATCGTGGCTGACTTATTGTCCCCACCACACATTCAAAACAGGAAGAAGAGGAGAGACGTGGGTGATCTGAGAGTTGCAACCCTATAAGGCCATTATCTGTCTTGAGCTTCGGCCCACCCCACCACCCACTGCTCTATGTGAGGTTATAACATAACAATAAGCCTGCAATTATATTTCACTTGTTAAAGAGAAAAGACCATAGTGAGTCAAAGAAGCTCCCAGATGGAACTGGCACCACCAGTGCTCTAAGCAGGAGGGCTGAAGCTGGGCTGCACGTGCAGCTGCACGGCTGTCGGGCCTTGGTCTTGGTTTACCTGGCCAAACCTCCTGGGGGCGGTCAGAGCACTTCCCTGGCTAGCATAGAGACGCCTGGCTCAAGAGAGGGGGCCTTGGGCACCTGAGTGACGAGGCGGGGCTGGGAAGGTTGGACAGCCTGCGTGGTCAGCATGAGGATTTGCAGCAACAGGCATGGCAGGGACCCTATGATCAGAGAACACAGAGGGAAGTGGGCATCTGTCCGGCTGACCCACATACCATGAGGGGATGACCTTAACAAATCAGAAGTCAATGTTTCACAGTTTGGGGACATCAGCTCTAGTGGAAGGTCCTTCCTTGCTGGTTGAATTCAGGAGTTCCTATGTGCTCTAGGGATTCCCTGCTGGGGGTGGGGGGTGGATGGTGTGTGTGTGTGTGTGTATCTCCATTCATTCTCAGAAGTGATTGAAGTGATCAGCGTTAAGACTCACCCCACTCTTTTAGGTAAGAAAACGTAACAAAAGAACACCCCTGTTTCCAAGCAGAGGCGTAGCTACAGGGATGGGGTCAGGATTTGACATAACTTCCTGAGGCTACCATTCAATCCACAGCAGCAGCAGCATTCCAGGTGTGTAGAGATGCATGACTGACGTGGGTCAAGAGCCAGGCGGTTGGTGCATCCATTGACAAAAGCCAGTGAGACAGGTGACAACCAAAGGTCAGCGCTGTAACACCCAAACACCTCGGTAGCTTGAAACTCTCAGCGTAGATGTGACATCTGAGTTCAAGGGTGAGGGTAGGGCGAATTGACCCAGGGAATTTTGACCGGCTGATATAAATTATTGACATTCAAGTAGAATAAGAGCATAAAATAGAGATGAAGACCAA
>NW_022103901.1:41757523-41766599 GCF_000313985.2 Echinops telfairi | reverse complement strand
TATATGAAAAGTAAATTTACAATTTTCTGAAATTTACAATTTTCAGAGAGAGGCAGAATGAGCATGCAGCTAAGTTCAAATCCAAGCTCTGCCACTTACTAGCGCTATGGCCTTGGCCTGGCTAGCTGCTCTTTCTCATCTGGTTTCATTGTGACCAACATTCCAACCCGAAGGTTACCTCTCCACCCCACACTGGAGTCCTGGCAAATACAGGAGAGGCCACCAGCATTGCAAGAGTCCCCATATGGCAAGTGGTCAGCCTTGAAAGGATGCACTCAATGTACCATCTTCATAGGAGGTCAGTGTCATCACCCTCCTTCCAAGCCCCACCCCTTATTTCATAGAAGGGCAGTACTGCTCAAGCCAAGATCTCAGACTCCTTTTTGACCCTCCCATCGCTGTATCCCCCCACACTCCAAATACTAACCTGGGTTGAGGATTTGGTCTTGCAAACTGTTCTCAAATAACCCAGTCCCAGTCCTAGTCCAATTTCATCACCACCTGTGCCCCTGGGATGAGATAAAGACATCAATCACCTTGGCTTTTCACCTACAGAAAGAATTCAACAGGTGTTGCAGGTAAGGAGGGAAGCTTTGGTGAATGAGGCCAGAGTGTAAACTCCGTGACAATCAACCCAAACCTATTGCCATTGAGTGGATTCCAGTGGATAGAGTGATAGACATGTGGCAGGCCATGTGACTGACAGACTGCAAACCAAAGTGACTGACAGAGCACAGCTGCTTCAGAAGGTCCTATTGGCCATGACTGCTAGAAGCAGACTCCAGGCATTTCTTCCATGAAATCACTGAGGGCCTCAAATCACCAACTTCTCTATTAGTAGCCTATCTGCACGACCTAAACCCCGTGAGGATGAGAAACAGCTGTGTGCCCAGGCTCCGGCACAAGGGTGGGCACCAGCAAAGCCACTTGTTGCTGGGTAAACAAGTAGGAGACAGGAAGTTGTCATGAGAGAAAACGCCATAAAAAATGAGGGTGGGTATCAGATTACATTTGCTAAGGGGACAAAGAGAGTCGCACAGAAAAGGAAACATGGAACTAGAAAGGACTGAAACCGTCTAGTCATTTTTAACTCTGGTGGCTTAGTGAGTTGCCCATTGGTCTAGTAACCACAAGGTCAGCAGTTCAAATCCACCAGCCATTCCTTGGTAGAAAGACGAGGGTTTTAATTCCTGTCAAGAGTTACCGTCTTGGAAATGCACAGAGGCAGTTCCCCCTTGTCCTCTAGGGTCACTGAGTCAGCGCTGACTCCATAGCAGGGAGTGGACGTTTTCTGTTTAGTCTTTGTACAGGCCGTTGAAGAAAGACCCGTTAACAGCAACTGACTTGCTGAAAGCAAAGACAACGGGCAGCCCTTACTGAGGAAGACCAAAGCGTGCAGCCTTCAGTATGAATTCCACCTCAACGTAAAGAAACACAAATCCTCATAACTGGACCAATCAGAAACATTACAATAAACATAAAAGATCAAAGTTGTCAAGGGTTTCTTTTTCCCTAGCTCCACCATCAACACTCATAGAAGCAGCAGTCAGAACTCAAACGATGGATGGCGATGTTGGGATGTATAGCTGTCATTGTTCCCTTTGCTGTTTGTTTTTTATATCCTTGTGGATTTTCTCTCTCTGATCCTGCTTTCTTTTATGTTAGACAAAAAGGTTTTAGTCTTCCATTTAAATCTCTCTGTTGATTTTCTGACTGAAAAAATTTTTTTCAGTTCCAGAGGCTGTTCTTGAGGTTCCAGTATGCATTAAAAAGACCTCGTTAACGGGTTATAAAGCAAAGACGTCACTTTGAGGATTCAGCTGCAACTGGTCCAAGCCATGTTATTTCAGGTCCCTCATACGCCTGTGAAAGCCTGAAGTCAACCCGGGAGACTAGATGCCTGTGGGTGACGGCGCTGGTGAGGAGTACTAAGTGCCAGAAGAACAAACAAATCAAATCGTGTTGGAAGAAGGACGGCCACAATGCTCCTTAGAAGAGAGAACAGCGAAACTTCATCAGGAGAAAGCAATTCCCTGGGGAAAGACATCATGCATGCTAAAGAATGAGCCCAAAAGAGGAGGACCCTCGATCAGATGGACTGACGCATGGACTGAAAGGATGGGCTCAAACAGCAACAAAATGGGGATGGCACAGAACCGAGCATCCTTGCTCTGCTGTGCAGAACTGACCCGAGGCGACCTAACAACCCCAACATTTTACAGTGGGAGGGGGGGACTGGACTCAGTGAGGAGGTAGGACCTGTTTCAGGTCACACCACGAGCCAGTCTGTGAACTCTGGCAGTACGCTGATTCCCCACTCCATGTCTGTCCCCTGTCCTCCTTTCTCTCATCCCTTCAGACTCCATTCAACATCACCTCCTCCAGGAGACTTCTCCAGACCTCCCCCCCAAGGCTGGGTCTCACCCCCTTTCGAATATCAGCCCCCCATGCTTCCTCTGCCATGGCTACATTGGTGGTCTGTCTGCTCCTTTATGCCATCACTTCTTTGATAAGAATTGTAAACTGCTGAACGCTATGTATGTTGAAAGTACCTTGGACTACCAGGAGAACAAGTAAATCTGTCTTGGAAGAAGTACAGCCAAAATCCTCCTTGGAAGGTAGGATGGCAAGACTTTTCTCACACGCTCTGAAAATGACATCAGACAGGCTCCGTCCCTGGAGAAGGACATCGTGCCTGGGAAAGTGGGAAGGAGGGAGGCCCTCCACGAGGTGGCTGGAACAGTGGCTGCGACAATAAGCTTTGACATAAAAAGAACTCTGAGGGTGGCACAGGAGCAGGCAGGCATTTGTTCTGTGATACATGGGGTTGCTAGGGTTGGGACTTCGTGATGCCTGACTATGGTACATACATACGGCAACACTTGCCAATTTAACACGTGCAATGAGTGACATCAATTACACGAACCCTGTCATGCAATGCCCATCACCACAAAACAGGACTTCACTACCTCCTAAGAAGTAGCACTCTCTCACTCCCCGCTCCCACCCCGGCTGTTTCATTGTTAGGGTCTGTCAAGTAGGTGCTGCCAGGTGACCTCCACTGCACAGTGACCCCATGGACAACAGAACTAAGCACTGCTCAGCCCTCTGCCCTCCTCACACTTGCTACTATGTCTGAGCTCATTTTTGCAGCCATTGTGGTGACCCATCTGGTGGAGCGGCTTCCTCTCTTTCACGAACTCTCTATGCTGCCAAGCATGATGTTCTTGTCCAGGAATGTCTCTCCTGATAACATGTCCTACGTATATGAGACAAAATCTCACCACCCTTGCCTCTAAGAGAATCCTGGCTCTACTGCTTCCAAGTCAGATTGGTCTGTTCTTTTGCTGGAGTATCCCCAGCTAAGGCAACCAAAGCCCCCTACATACATTCCAAAATGCCCCCTTGGGTCAACATACCTCCAGGGTGAGGACCTGTGTTAGGCTGGGTTGTCTAGAGACAAAACCAGTGACATTTATATATGGACAAGGAAGAACTGTACATCAAGAAGCAATCTTCTGTCAACAAGGCATCCCAGTCAAGCCAACTTAAATCCACGGCTCTGATGCCAGCCAGAGGCCTCTTCAGATTCACAGCTGCACACCGATGAAGCAGCACGGTGCAGTGGGGTTCAGGAATATCACAGGCAGAGTCATGGGGAGCCAAGGTCAGTGGAAACATGGCAGAGAGCCTACGGCTGTCAGGATCGGGCAGCCCACATGAGGCTACACTTGGAGGGAGGCACAGACTCCCAGCAAGCATGAAGGCAAAAAGGCAAAGAGTTCCCAGTGTCCCTTACTCATGCAACAGGTCACATTGCAAGCAGGTATCATTAGGCTACATCTTGATTGTCAGGTTGGGCTCTGCCCTATTTCCACACAGGAACCATCAAGTTGATGTCAAATGGAACTGCCACAGGACCACTACAATACAGCGTGAGGTTCCTGAAACCAGCAAGAATTATCTTCTTGTTCTTTAAATTCATAGTATGCAGCACAGAAAGACAAGCAATAAGATGACTATGTGACTATAAGATGCACGTGTATGGGTGTGCTGTGCGGTGTGCGTGCCACCACCCACATGTGCTCACACTGTGACTTAGATAACAGCACAGGGTAGAATATTGCTCTTCTTTGGGGATGCACTCACCACTACTCCGTATTTTCAATGCACTGCTAAAACACAAGTAGGCAAAAGAGAAAACCCCACAAAAAACGGTGAGGCTAACAGGGATTTAAACATCCTTTGTTTCTGGAGGTGGGTGTGTATGTGTGTGTGTTCATGTGTGTGTGTGTGTGTGTGTTGTGTGTGTGTGTGTGTTCACCTCTTTTGACTCATAAACAGTACCCTTTCAAACAATATTCACATCGAGAAGAAAATGTATTTTCTGAGAAATAAGAAAACCCTGCCTCCACTCCATGAAAGAGACATTATCAGGCCATTAAAACCTCGTTACATGTTCAGCGTCTAATGCACTGGTCTTTACGCTGGGAGCATGTAGAGACTGCAAACAAGAGTGTTTCCATTGTCAGATGAACAGATCAGGAAGTCAGATATTATGAAATGTGTGATTAGGCAGCAGATAGTAATTAGGTGACAAGCAAAATACATTATTTGGCATTTCAAAACACATCCACTCTATCACCAGTTCATTAAAGTCCCACCTCCTCTCTCATGCCCCACTAGGAGTTTACATCAAGATTATTTACCCCACGAAGGCCGTCAGGATAAGTGAATTGTGCCTAAGTCATATGATCGAGGTCTGCCTATTTTCTGAGCCGGAGCAGACAACGCAGAATGAAGCTCTACTTGACACTGGAAGGTGAGAGATTGGTTCTCTTTTCAAAAACCCAAACAAACCCACTGCCCTTGGGTTGATTCCAACTCGGAGTGACCTTATCGGATGGAGCAGGACTACCCCAGGGGGTGGCCCACACTGTAAATCTTTACAGGAATGCACAGCCTCATCTTTCTCTCCAGGAGTGACTGGTGGGTTTGAACCTTGGACCTTGCAGTTGGCTGCCCAACAATTAACCCATTGTGCCACCAGCACTCCTTTGTCGGGATGAAGGTGATAGTAAAACAGTGTTTTCATTATTATTTCACACAAAAAGGAACCAGGCAACGACTGCTCAAAACCAAGCTTATTTTGCACTTATAACGATGCCTCCTCATAAGTGACCAGAACGATGCCTTTCAGGTGCAGGGTGTGCGCTGTGAAGGAGACAGGACAGCAGCCGCCCAGCTCCACTGAGGAGCTGAACCCAAGGGCACCTGGGCTTCTGTTTAGATTCCTATCCCTTCGCGCTGAAGGCCACGCGTCTGCCCAGGTGCCCTCACCAGGGGCCCTTCCAGGCCCTGGGGCATCCCTCCAGATCCCAGCATGTTGTTCTCGCGGTTGAGGCTCTTGGAGTCGCTTCCAGCCCCACAGCCCTCTGGACAACAGCACGCACCATCGCCCCGTCCCGCGCCAGCCTCACAGTGGTAGCGAGGTTCGGGTCCATTCTTACAGCCACTGTGTCAGTCCATCTCATCGAGGGGTGTCTTTTTTCCCCGGCCCTCTAGTCAAACAAGTCTGCGGTTTCCCCCCTAAAAATAACAAACCCAAACCCACCCCCACCAAGGTAACGCCAGCTCGTGGGAAAATAAAGCCCGGAGCGCTTTCCTGCCTGTGATCTTTCCCGGAGCAGGTTGCCAGGCCTTTGGTCCAAGCACCTTCCAGTGGTTAGGACAAACTGCCCCACCCCAAGCCCTTAGGCAGAAGATCAGGTTGATCCCTCCCCACTCTTGCCCTGAAACAAAAAACAAAACTCATAAACTCATTCCATCTATAGAGACCCTATATAGGTGCTGCAAACCGTTACAGGAGCAGAGAACCTCACCTTTCTCCCCTGTGAAGGGCAACCTCAGGGCTGGAGGATGGTTGGAATATGGCTTCCTGATTTTCACAGGGCAGCTCTTGCTACGCTCCAGGAACAAGCAGGTATGTGTTGGTGGTGGGAGTGATTTTCCTGGCCTTTTCCTCATCAATGCCATTTCCAGGTTCCTAAGAACTTCTTCCTGAGGGCACCCGTTCACAATTCTACACTGCTCTGGGATTGGTTGGTGACGACACAGCCTCTTCTCCCCCACCTCCCCACTCCCACTCCCACACACACTGCATCAGAGGAACGTGAAGACCTGTCCACCATTGAATCCCTGCACCAGCCCCACCTATAGCGTGAGAGTGGCGTCGTGGAATGACTGTGAAAAAATGCGTATGCAGGTAAGGGGCCTGGGTGGAGGCCTGGTAATGTGACAGTTGAGCATTTGGCCGTAGCACAAAGCTTGGTGGCTGAACCTAGCCAGAGGTTCTGCAAGAAGATCTCCACAGAGTTGTGCCCTGCCACGTGGGGTCATCCTGAATGGAAATGGGCCCAACAGCAGCACCAGGGAAAACTCACCAGATTAAACTGTCCACCTAAGAAAGGCTGAATTGGCAGGTATGTGTCACAACTGCAGACCCGGTGCCACCATGGTTACAAAGCTCGGCTGCTAAGCCAAAGGTCGGCAGTTTAAACCCCCCAGCTGCTCTAGGGAGAAAGAAGAGGCCGTTTAGACCCTGGGAGGATTCAGAGGGAGGGAGAGAGTCATCCAGGGTGGGGACACGGGCATGTCGACCTGGGATAATGGCAGGATAAAGAGCCAGCTAGAGATTCTGCCCCACTCTGACTTCCGGTCCCGAAGGAACCCAAGCTCACTGCCAAGGAGTGAATTCTGATTCATGATGACCCTAAAAGGCTTTCTGAGGCTGCAAAGCCTTATGTGAGTAGAAAGGTTCCCACAGTTCGGCTAGCGGGGTCAAACTGCTGACCTTGAGGTTAGCAGCCCCAAACATAAGCATTCCGGTCCAGGATGCTCTCAAATGTTTTAGGAAGGCAAAGCCAGGAATCTGACAAAATGGTTTGGTTTTTTGTTGTTGTTTTCCCCTCCTTCCTTAAAAGTGATAGATCAGCTGCTGCGGGAAGTTTTTGGTAACACCTTCCGTCAGAGCCGCGTTTTCCACTCCCATTTCACATTAAGGGTTCTTTATAAAACTGACTATAAGAGAGGAATTTAATGAGATTATGAATTTTTTAAAGCTCTATCTCTCTAATTAATACCCCAGAGGGGGAACTTTTCCCTCCTCCCACTAACATAATGGCCCTTTCCTGTTGAAGAGAACTTAGTGTTATGGTAAAATATGTTAACTTCCCTGGCACTCTGACCCCGCTGATGAAAGGAGAGGAGGCTGGAGGCCGCATCTGCTTTCTGGAGCCTCTCCCACCCCAAATGGTGTTGTTTTCGGTATTTTCATAATGAACTAATCAACTGTTTATTCACTAATTGCAGCTGCATTTAACAACTTGTTAGCCTGAAAAAGGGCTGCCCTGTCACTGACCTTCCTACTGGAGCTGGGGAAGGGAGAGGGCCCATTGCAATGAGAATGAGCCCTGGGAGCCAGAATGTCACCTGGCAGGGGGGTATTTCTGGGTTTTGCCAGTGTTTCTGAGCTACTAGCTGCAAGGTCAGTGGTTCCAACTCACCAGTCGCTCTTCAGAAGAAAGATGAGGCTACCTTCTCTGGAAAACAACAGAATTCTCAGAAACCCAAAGGAGCAGTTCTACTCTGTCCTATAAGGTCCCTATGAGTTGGAATTGCCTCTGAAGGCTTCATGCGCATTCATTTCCCATTCACACCTGGTCTACTAAGATTCATGGTGACCTTATAGAACTGAGTAGAACCACTCCCCAAGGTCAACAAGGCTATAAAGCATTATGGAAACTGACTGCCTCATCTTTCTTCCTTGGTTAGCAGCCCGATAGTTAACCCACTCTGCTATCAGGGTTCCTTTTTGTCCTGAACTAGATAATAAACCAACACCAACAATGGTGACTGCTCACTGGGTAACATGCCTGTCCCAGGAGCTACACCAGCACCATCTGAGTTCTCACACCAGCTCTAGGGGGCAGGTACCAACACCCATGCTTACTGCTCAGCAGTCCCTTGGCGGCTACCTGAAAGGTTAAAATTCACCCAAAGGAGCCTTGAAAGAAAGGCCTGGTGATCTACTTCAAAAAACAAAAACGTCACTGGAGAGGAGAGGAGAGAAGAGAGAAGAGGTGCTCTGACTGCTTATGCACAACAAACACCTTCTGGGATTTGGTCTTTGGTTTGGGGGGGTTAGGGTCCTGGTTTCATGGGACACCCAGTTAATTGGCCTAATGATGTGCTTAGTGCTTCTGTTCTACCTCCTAGTTTGTTCCAAAGTACCTGGAGCCTTAAAAGCTTGCACGGGGAATCCAAGTCACTATTGGGCTCTGTTCACTTGGAGTAACAGAGGAAAAGGAAAGGCCAGACCGGTGGAGGGAACGGTCTGTGTGGCTAAGTAGCCCCACTGGGCTACACCCGAGCTCCCACGGCCTCCTGCCCCTCAATCCCCAGGGTACTGCTCAAACCATAGACTCCCTCCTGCACGGAGGCACCCAGAGTCAAAGCTTAGGGTTCTCCCCACTTGGGCTCCCTCAAACACATTTTTCAGTGGCCCTTTAGAACAACCATAAAAGGGGAGTTGCAGCTACAGATGCTGCCAGTAATTAGACACAACTAGTGTTAAAAAGCTAAGTTGTCACTCTGAGGACTATTGTGCACCTGAACCAAGCCATATTTTTGATCGCCTCGCGTGCATGTGAATGCTGAACAATGAATCAGAAGAACTGATGCCTCTGAATTATAGTGTTGGAAGTACTTGAGCTGCCAGAACAAATAAATGTATCCTGGAGCAAGTAGAGCCAGAATGCTCCTTAGAAATGAGGCTGGCAGGAGTGTCTGGTCTAGAAGAGGGCTTCAGTCTTGATAAGACAGAGGGTCTGCAAAGAGGACGTCCCTCAAGGAGGTGAAGTGACACGGGGGCTGCCCCAACGGGCTCCAGCCTGACAGTAATCGAGAGGCCGGCACAGGACCTGGCGGTGTTTCATTCCGTGTGCAGGGGCTTGAAATGATACCTACGGAGAGCCGTCACCTGGTGGGATGTCTTCTCTTGGTTTGGAAGCTTACC
>NW_022103901.1:41754966-41756860 GCF_000313985.2 Echinops telfairi | reverse complement strand
CCTCTCCACTGGAGAAAGATAAAGCTGTCTCAGAAACCCTGTGGAGCCGTACTGGGTCCCTGTGAGTGGGAATCAGCATGATAGCAGTGGTTGAGTAACCTTGGGGTCGGGGGAGAGTCCCCGGCGGGTGCAGGGTAGTACAAATGGGTAAAGTGCTCGGCTGCTCACAGAGAAGTTGTTGTTTGGGGTCCACCCAGAGGTATCTCAAAAGAAAGGCCTGGCAATCTACTTTTGAAAAACCACCCATCGGGAAACCCTGTGGAGCAGAGTTAGACTCTGACACACAAGAGATTGCCACGAGGCAGTCACCTGGATGGCAGCTGTTCTAGTTACAGTATCAGGAGGATGTCAAGACAGTGGCTGGGCCGTCACAGACTCCAGGCTCAGGTTGCTTGATAATTGTTGCCCTTTTCTTCCAAGTTGTGTGGGGGCCAACATGGGGGTGATGGTGATAAAGGGGGTCTGTTGCTTCTCCAGGCAGATTGAAAAGCTCCCTGCTGTTTTTATAAAGATCTGTTGACATGATTGATTGGGTTTGCTGTGACCATTACCATTTCTAAGTGCTCAATAAAGCCTCCATCCACTCTAGCAAGTTAATCTTACTAAATCCACACCAGGAAGGGGTTCCTTGTCCATCAGCATGTGCTGGCGGGTCCATTTTGCGGCTGTGGCTGGGCAGCTGCCGATTGGAGGGCTGTTGGACCCAGCACCTCTCCAGGCCTGGTCTGCAGGGCACGCCCCAACCCATGTTGTCTTGTCCCCACCTATGCAATGGGAGATGGGGAGAAGGTGGCCACTGTCATTCCCAGAGTGTTCTCTCAAGCTGCCCCCTGTTCAATAAAATACAAGATCAAACTCACTGCCATTGAGCCAACCCTGCGATAGTGTAATAGGGTGACCAGATTTAAAGCGGGACACCATTGACCGGTGGTGGGGCGGGGGTGCTTCTTGATTAAAATTTTGTCTATATGGACCAAATAGACCGTTCCCTAGCTTGTTGTGTATTCCTTCCAAAAATCGGGACTTTTTAAAAGTCCAAAAATCAGGACTGTCCCACCAAAAGTGGGACGTCTGGTCACCATAGTGTAGAAGTGCCCCTGTGAGTTTCCGTGAATGTACCCCTTTTTAAAAAAAATCATTTATTGGGGGCTCATACAACTCTTATCACAATCCATACATACGTCAATGGTGTAAAGCACACTTATACATTCGTTGCCCTCATCATTCTCAAAACATTTCCTCTCCACTTAAGCCCCTGGCATCAAGTCCTCATTTTTCTTATTTTTTTTATCCCTCCCCCTCCCTGCTCCCCCCTCCCTCATGAACCCTTGATAATTTATAAATTATTATTTTATCAGAGTGTAACTCTTTACAGGACTAGAAAGCCCTTCTTCCATGGTTCTCCCTTAGAGCAGCTGGTCATTTTGAACTGCTGAACTTATAGTTAGCCTAATACCTAACCACGGTGCTACCAGGGCTCTTGCAACGAATAAATAGTTCCTCTTAAAAGAAATCCAGATCTAACATCATTGCTGCTGCTCCTTCTAAGTGGGTTCTAAGTGGTGAAATCACTAAAGTTGTACCTTTGAGGTGCTACGGCTATATATTTCTAATAAATTCATGGTTGAATTCCTCCCAAAGTTCTCATATGCATCCCAGAGGCTTCATGTATCCTACAGCAGTGATGCGAGAAATACAGAGATTCTGAGCCACAGCCCCGCCCTCCTGCTGTCGGGCTTGGTTTGGTTGCTGTCTGGGTGATGTGGAGCAAACACTTAACCCTGTAAGTCTCCAGTTAGTCACTATTGAATATACCTAGATGATAAGACTACGCACTTTTAGAAGATAACAACATTTAGTAAAATGAAAGATTTATCTTACAGCTTGCTGAAAC
>NW_022103901.1:41735483-41752160 GCF_000313985.2 Echinops telfairi | reverse complement strand
GTGGCACCACTCACTGTTACTCCTAGTGATCTACTAGCAGCATTTTTGCTTC
This sequence comes from Echinops telfairi, assembly GCF_000313985.2. Taxonomy (NCBI): domain Eukaryota; kingdom Metazoa; phylum Chordata; class Mammalia; order Afrosoricida; family Tenrecidae; genus Echinops; species Echinops telfairi. The sequence continues at coordinate 41,752,108 of NW_022103901.1, read as the reverse complement.
CTGTCCTAGCAACCCTATGCTCTTCAGGCCTGGAGGTCCTGGTCCCAAAGTAAGGAACTCTCCCACCTGGAAACACCACATGGATTCCACTGAACTGGCAGCTGAGAAGGCCCCTGGCCACTTTGGGCTCCTCATGCCTTTGGACCAAGAAGTAAAGAAGAGTGTCACTGTACTGAGTAGTGTGATTGATCCTGATTACCCAGGGGAAATTGGGCTGGTGCTCCATAATGGAGATACAGAAGAATATGTCTGAAATCCAGGAGCTCCCTAGGCAGTGTTTTAGTACTGCAATGCCCTGTGATTAAAGTAAATGGTAAACTACAGCACCCCAATCCTGACAGGACTTCTAATGACCCAGACCCCTCGGGAATGAAGGTCTGGGTCACCCCACTCCTGATAGGTACCATAATGTGTTAGACCGGGTTGACTAGAGAAACAAATTCATTGACACTCATGTGTAAGAGAACTTTATATCAAGAAGAAATTATGCATCAATAAAACATCCTATCCCAGTCCAGATCAAGTCCATAAGTCCGATATTAGCCCATGAATCCCTCTCCTTACTTCTGCAGCACATGCAGTGATGCCGAGTGTAGGAAGATCAGGAAGATCGCAGGGCAGTGGGTGGAAAGTCCTATGGATCCAATGACAATGGACGCATCTCCAAAGCTCCACATGGTTTCATGTGGCTTGTAAACAGGAATGTATAGCAGTGAGAGGGAGGGAGGGGGAGATAGAGAGAGAGAGAGAGAGAGAGAGAGAGAGAGAGAGAGAGAGAAAAGAGATCCCAGAATCTTCGGGAGAAGGCCACGCTCAAAAGGAGGGATCATCAGGCTGTGACCTGAAGGGTAGGCTAGACTTCACCCCTTCATTCTTTTTCTAAGTTGACATGAAATTGTGTAACTACCACAACCGACAACAGAATAGTTTCCAAATGCACGAAGACTGTGTCAGGCAAGCATTGGACTGCTCACAGCAAGGGGGTGGTTCCAACCCAGCAGATTCTGAAGGAGAAGGAGGACCCTGCTGCCGTGATCACAGACCCTCAGTAAGCCTGTGGAGGGCTGCCGTGCATCAGCGCCGTGGCGTCGTCGGGGTTGGTTTCAGCGTACACTCACAAACCCAACATAGTTTCAAGAAAAATAACATCACAAGCCCAGGAAACATGAAGGGAACTCTGCCATGGCAGATCATAACCAAGCTGCTGAAAATAAGTGATAAACAAACTCTTATACACTGTCAATGGAAGGAGAACACACATTGCACACAGAGGAAATAGGTAAAAATGACAGGCGCGTAGCTTTAAAAAAAAGAGGATGAAAAGTAAACTTGAAATGGACTTGGAGTGATTAGTGACAAACAAGTTCATCTCAAAAAAAAAAAAGAAGAAGAAAAAGACTGACAAACGACTTCTTCTTACAAGAAAACAGGAAAGCACGGGTGGACCATGCTCAAGACCACACGCCCAATTTCAATTCATTCATAAAACCTCATGTGCAAGGCTTATATCCTGTGGTTCCAGTGGAACTCAATCAGAAACTAGTAAAAAACAACAACAACAAACTTGGGAAATACCCAAATAACTGGAAATTAAATCACTGCCTTCTAAATAACCCATGAATCAAAGAGAGAAAAATGAAGTAAATCGTAGTGTATTTTGAATGAAATAGAAATTAAACCACATCTATCACACTTTGGAGAAAGAATGATCTCATTACTGAAAAGCTAACAGGTTGACTTTGGACACGCAAAGGCCAGCATGTTCCGGTAAAGTGAGGGCTAGAACGATGGGCCCACACACAACAAGTAGGGTCCTCGGGGAGGGCACGGGACCTTGCAGGATTTTATTCTGTTGCACACAGGGTCCCTGTAAGTCAAAGCCAACTCAAGAGCACCTAACAGCAGCAAACGCCTCGTAACCAGGAAGGTCACAGATGAATGATGTCAATGTGCACCCCAAAAAATCCCCAAAAACTAAGGAAGAAGAATACCAAGTCTACAAAAACTGTTCTAAAAAAATTGATGAGGAAAGAATACTTTGTAAATCATTCTATGATATCAACATAATAATGCCAGCACAGAGGAAGGCATTATAAAAAACGACATACCATGATCATTATAAACTGAAATGTAAATTTTATCACTGAAATTTTAAAATAACAGTATAAAAAGAAATTCAGATAATCATTTCAGTAGATGCAAAAAAAGGGGCAATGGAATCCACATGTATGATTGATAAACTATCAGAAAACTTGGTATAGAAGAAAACTGATTGAAAATTATAAAGGACATATATGAAAAATATACAGTTAACACCATTTTTAGTAGTAAGAGGCCCAATAGTTTCTTTTCCCTACAGTCCAGGGCAAGGCAAGAATATTCACTTTCACTATTTCTATTCAACATTTTGCTAGACATTGCAGCCAAAACAATAAAGGGGGGAGGTAGGAGATCTATATTGGAAAGAGAGAATTAAAGCTGTTCTTTTATATATTGTTTATATATTGTTTATATATATATAAGTTCTTATATTTATATTTATATATATAAAATTCTTTTATATATTGTTTATATATATATAAATTTGGATTGCATTTTTTAAATCTATTGCAGCTATTTAGTTAATTTAGAAAGATGACAGGCTTTAAGATTAATATACAAAATTCAATTGCCTTCTTATAGAATGTTGTTGTTGATATGGTTAAGTATCATTGAACACCACACCAACACTACGCAAAACAAAATGGAACACTGCCTGGTCCTGCGCCATTCTCACAATTATTTCTATGCCCAGGCACAATGTTGAAGCCACTGTGTCAATCCATCTTTTTTGCTGCTCCTCCACTTCACCAAGCATGATGTCCTTCTCCAGGGACTGGTCTCTTCTGATAACATGCCCAAAGTATGTGAGAGGAAATCTTGCCATCCTTGTCAACTCTTAGGGGCACTCTGGCTATACTTACTCCGAGGCAGATTTGTTTGTCCCTTTGACAGTCCTTGTTCTTGTCCATCACCACAGTTCAAATGCATCAGTTCCTATGTGGTCTTCTTTATTCAATATCCAACTTTCACATGCATGCGGTGACTGAAAATGCCATGGCTTGGGTAAGGCACACCTTAGTCCTCAAAGTAACATGCTTGCTTTTCAACATTCTAAAGAGGTCTTGTGCAGCAGACTGACCCAATGCAATGTGTCTTTTCCTCTCTTGATTGCTGCTTCCATGAGCATTGATTGTGGATCTAAGCAAGATGTAATCCTTGACAACGTCAATCTTTTCTCTATTTATTATGATAAATGACAGAGATGCCCCCAAAGTCAAAGGAAGATCATTCCTCTCTCTTGCCTTCAGGGATGATTGACCCTTACTGGGCATCATGCTGCCCTCAGGACTTTTCCCAGGTAAGCATTTCCAAATACACTTTCTCACTTTGCCCTTACAATTGTTAGTTGCTTTTTGCTGAGAAGGGACTTAAGACTCGGGGAGGGTAGGAGATTTGCCTGGTCATTCAGGTTCTGTCCACAAAGAACACGACACAAAAACCAGTTACCACTGAGTAGATTCTGACTCAAGACACCCCCATGTGTTGTTCCAGGATGGAGCACTATGGAGCTGCACTCCATAGTGTTTTCAATGGCTGTGCTCTTTGGGCAGTAGACTTCCAGGCCTTTCTTCCAAGGCACATTAGGGAGAGACTCAAAACACCACCTTTTTGGTTGGTAACCAAAGGCTTAACCATTGTGCCACTTAAGGAATGTTTTCAAGAACATGGTCTTTCATGACGTCTCTAACTGACCCATAGCGCTCCTGGGAACAACACTGAAGACACAGTACAGGAATTGTGCCAGATTTGACCCCACCACCCTGGGGCAAAACACTAAGGGTGTGCAGCATAACAGCATGGGGAGCAGAGCAATGACGTCACCGGGGAATACAAAAAATAGACTTTAGGTCCAGGGTGTGGCACCCCATCAGACTCAACCAGAAAACACTCCTAACGGTCAACAAACAGACCTTGAACTATTTATAGGCTTTTCCTTTTTTGCTGTTGGTATTTTTGTTGTTCTTGTTTTGTTTCCTTTTGTTTTGCTCTGTCTTGGTTTTTGTGCATATTATTGTCTCTGCATGTCTATCTACATAAGATAAGCAGGATAAACAATCTGGAGGAGAAAACAACCATACTGATGGTTCTGGGGGAAGAGAGAGTGGTGGGGGGAAAGGAAGTGGTTACTAACAAACCCAGGGACAGGTGATCTAAAATCGATGGTGAGGAGGGTATAAGATGCCTGGTAGGGCTTGATCAAGGTCAATGTCACAGAGCAGTATTACTGAAACCCAAATGAAGGCTGAACATGATAGAGGGACAAGAAGAACATAAAAGAGAAATAGAGGAAACAACTAGGAGGCGATGGAAGCAGAATCCTTGGGGGTTTTGTTGTTGCTGCTGATGGTGGTGTGTGTTTGTGTGTGTGTGTGAACCAGCCATTCTCATTGCCTTTTATTATCCTTGTAGCTTTGTTTCCTTAAGTTGGAAATATGACATCTGAACTTACAGACAGAGATCAAAACCATCAGTAAATTACATGCAACAACATTATTTTAATACTACGAATGATAAGATGTACAAAAAGCAATGACAATTCTAAATGAGGTCATCACAACTCAGATTTGTCTTGAGTGGGGACTGTCGGAACTCCAAAGGGACAAAAATAGGATGTGCTCCAACCCCGTTTCTCTCTTTCTTGCATCAGTACCAAAAGCAAGTGACTTATTCAATTTGCTTCCTTTCTCAGAGTACTTGCGATTGAAATCTGTTTCAAATGTTCTGACATCAAATTTCCTGAGCCTGTGACAATGATCACATACCTGCGCGGTAACAACCACCATCTATGTCAAATGGCATTACTGCAAGACTATGTGTACAGCAACCTGCCAAAGCCCAGAAGTGGCCTACTTACCTCCAGGGCCATTTGCCAGAACCCAGTGTTATTGCAGCCCCAAAAATGCACGGGCAATGTATTTTTTTAATGGATTTTGACTTATCATCCTAGCAATCATCTCCACATGTTGAAGACTTGCTCTCTACTCAGCATGGGGTTTGAGGTCAATGCGCCGTATATATAAGAAGGAGCTCTGGTGACCCAGTGATTAAGTCCTGGGCTGTACCCAGAGTCTTGCAGTAATGTCATCTGAAAAAGAGGTGGGGGGGACCCATTGCACCAGCTTATGGGCATTCTGTAGAGTAGAACTGCCCCACCGAGTTTCCAAAGGCTGTAATCTTTATGGCAATAGACTACCACTTCCCTCTCCTATTGAACCGCTTGCTGGTGGGTTCACACCGCCAACCTTCTTTGTCTGGTTTAAGGACAATGTACTCAGTGTCAGGATACATTGTCATCCAGTCAATTCAGACTCAACCATTTCAAAAGATAGCATATAATCAAGAACCAATGGTACTGAAGGGAAAATACAGCTACACTAAGGGATTAACAAAAGACGAAGCTCCAGGAAACGATGGAATACCAACTGCAATGTTCCAACAAGCTGGTGAAGCAGGGAAGCACGCACCTATGCCAAGAAATCGGGAAGACAGTTTCCTAGACAACCTACTGGAGGAGAGCTATATTTGTACCCATTCCAAAGACAGGTGACCCACCAGAATATGGAAGCTTATTAAACAATATCATTAGTATTCCATGCAAGCACATGGACAGATTGCTGCTAGAAATTCACATGAGGCCTGGATCAAGGCTGGACATGGAACAGGGTTATTACTGCTGACATTACATGAATGTTGGTTGAAAGTGGAAAATCCCAGAAAGATGATTGCTTGTGTTTTATTGACTACTCAAAGGCATTCAACTGTGTGGATCACAACAATCTATGGATAACCTTGAGAAGAATGGGAATTCCAGAACCCTTCATTATGTCATAAAGGAACCTTTACATGATCAAGAAGCAGGTGTCTGAAGACAACAAGGGAATACTGCATGGTTTAACTGAGAAAAGGTGTGCATCAGGGTTGTACCATCTCAGCATACTTATTCCATTTGTATGCTGAGTAAATAATCCAAGAAACGGCTAGGTGAAGAAGAACAAAGCATCAGGAGTGGAGTAAGGATCACTAACAACTAGCAATATGCCAATGACACAACCTTACTTGCTGAACGTGATGAAGATCAAAGACTGCAACCCCTTTAGTATATATTGCAACTCAATGTGAAGAAAAAGAAATCCTCACAAGTAGACCAACAGATAACATTACGATAAAAAGAAACAACTGAAGTTGTCAAAGGTTTCATTTTACTTGGATCCACAACCAATACTCCTGGAAGCAGCAGTCAAGGAATCAAAGGACATAGTGCACTTGACAAATCTCCGGCAGAAAACCTCTTTAACGTGTTAAAGAGCAGAGGATGTCACTCTGAGGAATAAGGTACATCTGACCCAAGCCATAGAGTTTTCAATTGCCTCATCTGCTTGTGAAAGCTGGAAAGTAAACAAGAAAAACTAATGCACCTGAATGATTGTGTTGGTCACACATAGTCAAAGAACCAGAGAATTCCAGAAATGTTTGGGAAGAAGTTCAACCCAAAAGTTCCTTAGGAGCAAGGATAGGAAGACTTCCTCACACATACTTTGGACATGCTATCAGGAGAGGCCAGTCACTGGACCAGGACATCATGCTTTGTAAAGTAGAAAGTAAGCAGGAAAAAAAAAAAAGAGGAAGATCCTCAAGGAGATGGATTGAAACAGTGGCTACAACAATGTGCTCAAACATAGGACTGACTGCCAGGATGATGTGGGACCAGGCAGTGTTATCTAATCACTGTGAGTCAGAACTGGTTCAATGGCACTCAAACCCAGTAACAGTTATAGGTGTACATGGAACTCTCCATATAAACAGAATTGAACATGTGTCCTCACCACAGGTGCAGAAGGCTATAATTTTTATATGCACACATTTGAACATATCAATGAGTGTGTTAGTCCAGGTAGACTAGAGGGGGAAAAAGTCACAGACACTCATATGTTTATAAGAAAGAGCTTTATATAAAAGAGTAATTGTATATTAAGAAAATATCCCAGCCCAGTCCAGATCAAGTCCATAAATCCAATATTAGCCCATATGTCCAATACCAGTCTGTAAATTCCTCTTCAGACTCACCCAACACATTCAATGTCGCTAAGTGCAGGAAGATCACAGGCCAGTGGGTGGAAAGTCATGTGGATCCAGTGGCAGTGGAACCATCTTAGTATGGGGTGGGTCTCCACATGGTTCTCCAGCTCCAAGTCTCAGGCTGTCATCAGCATAACTCATGTGGCTTGTCACCAGGAATGTCTCTCAGGGAGAGGAGTGTGTATCTCACCTCAAGGGAGGAAGACAGGAGTTCCCAGAATCCTCAGGAGAAGGCCAAACTCATACAGAGGCCTCATTGGCTGTGACCTGATTGATAGGCTAGACTCCACCCCTTCACCAGTTAACAGATTATGTAACTGCCACAATGAGTATATGCAGAATTGTGAGCGCACACCAAGTTCCACATGTGCACACACTTAACAATGAGTTAACACTTCTTACCAGAATCCATCTGTCAGTGTTCCATGTGGTGATAAACTGCATTTTGATGTGACACTGGAAGCTATTCCAGCATTTTTCAAATACCAGTAAGGTTACCCAAGGTGGATAGGTTTCATTGGAGCTTCCACACTAGGACAGACTAGGAATAAAAGCATGGTGATGAACTTCCAAAAATTAGCTAATGAAAACTAATGAATCACAACAAAATACTGACTCACTCACTCACTCACAAGATGTTTAACTTGCTGAAGAAGACAATATGCTTGGTAAAGTACAAATCCAGAGAGGGCGAGGAAGACCCTAAGTGAGATGGGTTGCACAATAACTAAGGACATGAACATGCCAGTAATTATGAGGATGACACTAGATCCGGCAATGTTTCATTGTATCAGACATAGGTCATCGTGAGTCAGAGTAACCCAATATATCCATCCCTCCCCCATCTATCCATCCACCTATCCATGTATTGAGTTATCCATGCATATATCCTTCTACTAGTCCATTTATCCATCCGCCCATACATCCTTCCACCCACCCACTTATCTATCCATCCACCCATCCACCTAGGTACCCTTCCACCCACCTATTTATCCATCCATTTATCCATCTACCCACCCACCCACCCATCTACCATTCACCCACCTTACACTTATCCGAAGCTCACTACATGTGCCTGGCACTGTGCTGTGCACATGGAGTCACTTCACCCTTGTGCAGTTCTGAAGGCAGCAGGTGTGCAGGCTTGCAAGGCCATGCCACACACAGGCAGATTTCTGTGTAGGAGACACAGACTGACTGGCTGTCAATTTTTTGCTGCTTAACAGGAAGGAAAAAACTACACACAAAGAATGCCAGGAAAGCACACTTTCCTGGGCTGGAAGGAGTAACAATGAATTAAAAGATAGATCATAAAGTTCTTTCAAAATGCCATCCACTTAAGGAACGGCAGACACCCAGACTGCTTTGCTTGCTATGTAAACACAGTCCCACCACCCCACTCACTTAAATAAGGCTCACTCCACTCCGGCATCCCCACAAACACATTTTTTACAGTTCTTTTTCAAAAACAAGATTGCTCCCTCAGCAACTGTTTCCAAGCATATTTCGCCTCATTCTGGGAGAGGGAAGGAGAGAGCAGAGAAAGCTTTTTGTCACTAACTAACACAGTGGTGGTAGAATGTGGGGGGGGGGGGGCAGAGATCTGGGGACGAGGCGGAGGAGTTCATGACACAGGAAGATGAGCTTCAAAATGGAACGGGCCGATGTCCTCTGGCCTGGCAAGGTTTTTTCTGAGCGCAGTTACTGTTCATTCAAACTGTGTGTTCTGGGTCCTCCTTCCTAGCATAACCCTACACACATACACACACACAACACACTAAAAGGCCAGAGGCCAGCCATTGAGGCAGCCTGTTGGAGCTAATGAGCAAATTGAAATTGCATCCCTCAGAGAAGGGACATCTTGTTAACAATGGCATTTTCTCAACAGGAAGTTGACTACTCCCAAGAGCAAAATAGTCCCTGGAGGGGGAGGAGGCAAGCGACAGAGAGCTTAACTTCCATTTCACTGCGGCCTACTCCTTGCACAACCTCTCTGCCTTTAATGCCAGCAAACACTCTCCGGTCCGGCCTAGTCCGCCCCATCCTATTAATCTACCTACGTCGTTCGGATGCACTCCATGCCCAGCTCTCTCCCTCCCCTTGCAAGTCTACCTCATCCCTCTCCATATTCTGACCTAATGGAGCTGCTCCCATTGCATCTCAGTTCTTCCAACTCCCTTCCTTTCAGGCTGACCCCGTCTGCTCTCATTCCCGCCATTCCTGTCTACTTCTCTGCTGTACTGTCTTCTTAAGCATTTCAGTCTGTACTTGTGGTTCACAGAGAAAATGAGAGCGGGCCCGAACCCCTGTCTTTGCACTCTTCTCCAGGAAGCAACCAATAACCCTTACCCAAGGATGCAAGAGAGTCACATAAGATTGTCTATGTTCACAGGCCCGAGTGAATAACGAATCAGAGGCAAAGGGAACTCCTTAAACCTGGAATCTTAACACTCGACATGCTGTTGTTGCTAACGAATAACTGACTGCCATTGAGCCAACTCACAGCAACCCTGTAGGGCAGAGGAGAACTTCTGTGGGTTTCCAAGATTACAAAGCTTTACAAGTACAGAAAGCCTCATCTTTCTCCCACAGAGCACTGGGGGTTTTGAACTGCTAACCTTAGGGTTAACAACCCAATATGTAATACACTATGCTACCAGGTCTCCGTGTTGTGGTTGCTAGTTGCCTTCAAGTTGATCCTGACTCATGATGACCTGCAGAGTAGAACTGAACCAGAGGGATTTCTTGGCTGTCAGTTTCTCGGAAGCAGAGTGCCTGGTCTTTCCTTCTGCAGTACCGCTGGGTGGGTTTGAACTGCTGGGCAACTTTTATGCTACCAACCGAGCACAACCCATTTGAACTACCCAGAGACTTCGCAACTCTCTTCACAGATCAAGAATAAGAGGCTTTGGTGTCAGGTGCAATCCATGTAAGAGTTTAAACTTTGAAGCCCGATAAGAAGGGATCAGATTCCAAATCATTGCTCCAATAGGGATGATAGACAAGACCAGATGCTGCTGTACGGAAGAGCCTCCACATCTCACCCATGGTTCTGGGCTCTCATACGTTGACTGGGCTCCCTGCTACATGTCATCCTCTTTGCCAAAGCCTGGCCGGACAGAGCAGCCAGCTCTCCCTCCTGGAGTCTCCCCCACTGTGATGGGGGAGGGAAAAGCACAGGGCAAACTGTGTGCTGGCATTTCAACTTCCACCCAGAAGAGAGCCACTTGGCTTCTGCTCATATTTTACTATCCAAAGCAAGACGCAGGCTTGTGCCCCACATTCGAGGACTTGGAGTGAAAACCACGGACACTTTCATGAGTTTAAGAAGATTGCTGGAAATGTTTGGTGAGCAGTGCTAAGGACTACCAGACCAGCTAACTATGGGCCAGTACAAGTCCTCTGAGCCTCAGTCCCTCACCCGTAAAACAGGGATAATTCAAACATATGCCTTTGGTTTGTTGTACAGAGTAAAGGAATGAGGTATAAAGGAGCTGAGCATGTAGTTGGTGGTGTTAGCAATCATCAAGGAGCTCCCACCTCGTGGCAAACCCAGGCATCATGGAATAAAATATTGAAGGTCCTGATGGTCCTGTGCCATTCCCATGAGAACAGCATATCGGTGCTTCATAAATATGGATTCCCTCTCTCCATGCCTCTGCATCTAGCTCCTGGGCCAATCTTGCAGAAACAGTGATGATGCAACTAAATGGCGTTGTCCAGGAACAAAGAGCTGCCCAGTTCACTGGCTGCCCAGCCCTTCGCCCCGGCAACAGGAGCTCCAGCCACATGTGACTGAGGATCCATCTGCTGGGCATATGTAATTCTATCACAGCACTGATCTCTGATGGGCAACAACCAATACCCAGGACTGCTCTGTTCCCAAACAAAAGTCCCATAATCCCCAGAGCAGACGTGTAATCAAAATCAGCCACCATCAAGTCCAACATTTTTCCCTGCTTCAGAGAAGACTGGCAAACATCCAGACATCGAGAGGGCCATGCTACCTGCTTGCTGGAGCTTGTTATGGGTGCATGCAAAACTCAGGGCACTTCCTTGTCTAATCTGAAGAACCTGAGGCCAGCAGGGCTTGAAGGCCATCCTATAGAAGTCACACACTTTGGGTGTCACCACAGAACAATGGACACACACCTCTACAATTCACTGCACATCCCAGCTAGGAGAGCTAAGAGCAAAGAGATGCCATTGCCTTGTCATTTGTACAACCAACATCTACCAAGCAACTCGCTGAGCTCGATCCTGGATCTAAATGCTGAGTCTCCATCCCCGAATGGATTGCAACCACCAGGGCTTGTGGCAAAGTCCAGTGAGGAAACACACGGAGAGGCCATTGCAGTTACAGATACATGTTGTTCTTCTTGATAGATATAACTGTTTGCAATTGCTGCTGTGATAAAGTGCCACAGCTGTAGTGCTCCAGACAACACACGTTCATGCTTTTACTTTATTTTAACATTAGATGACTAGCAAGATTAACTCCAATTGTAATCTTAATTTTCCCTGGCTACCTATGCCATCAGGTTCAGAGAGGTAGGGCATGGATACTTCGGGGAGTGGTTATTCTGCTTGTCACAAGAGCTATTCTCCTTTCCTGCTAAAGCCTGGGTGAGTCCATTTAGTGAGAGGAGTCATCCTTCTCTGGCTGAGAACTAACTACATGACCCAAAACAGGCCAGTCAGATGCCTGCTTTAGATCTCCAGGATCTAAATCACGAATAGAGTGACTTAATCATAGAAAATGGTTTATGTTCAATAACAAGACACTTTCATTGTAGATCTTTGGATTCTCTCTGGTCTCAGCCCTACCCAAGGTGGGGCTCACTAGCATTTCCTCTGATTCTGCGAGCGAGCCCACATCCTTCCTGCAATGATCCCTTATTTTTTAAATCTTCCAGAGTTAGTTTCCGTAGCTTGATATCCAGGAACCCTAACATATTGAGACTCAAAGAGACACACAGGCAGATACACAAAGCTGCCTGCGCCGGAGCCTAAACACAAAGATGAACAAGGACCAGGCCACCGCTCCAGACACGTGTCCAGAGGACAGCAGCAGGTTTATTCTGGGGGAGGGGAGGGATAGGAAGAGCCTGCAATAAATAGCTCCACCAGATGAATTTCTTCCTAGGGAGTGGTAGACTTGTGATCCGCATCTCCGGGTATTTTCACAGTTCCATTGTTGGAACTAGCCCCTTTTATTTATTTACACTGAATACAAAAGCAGTGTGATAATGTGCATGAAATAAGGTTTCTCTTTTTCCCCCTGATCTTTCTCTTACATCATCCCATCTAGAAAGGCACATTGACTGCCCCTCACTCAGTCCTTTGTGCCAATGAGTTGATTCTGACTCATAGTGACCCTATAGGGCAGGGTAGAACTGCCCACATGGGTTTCTGAGACTATAACTCTTTATAGGAGCAGAAAGCTTCATCTATCTCCCACACTGACTCCTGGGTTCAAAGTGCTGACCTTGAGGTTAGCAGCCTAATACACAACCCACTACACCACCGGGGTTCCCTCTGATTGCTCCTAAAGCTGAGAACTCCCTGCTGCTTCTGTTCACTGTCTTGTTCCAAAGAACGGATGGCACCTACTCAGAGCTAGAGACCCTGGGCTGTGCCAGCTGTTGACAGGCTCAGAAGCTAACTGAAATGTGGGGGGTTTCTAGAGGTGCCTGGGGAGGTGCCTGGTGGTCTACTTGCCAAAAAAAAAAATCAGCCACTGAAAACCCTACAAAGCATGTATGTGGTCAACATGATTCGGAACAGAGTGGCAACTGATTATCAAGTACCAGGAGCCTTGGGGATACAGAGGCTGAACAAGCAGACCCCAGGGCTTAAGGGCTCAATTTATTCATTAATCCACGGTGAGTTTTCTGAGTGGCTTCCTGACTTATGAAGTGCCATCTAGCCCATGGTTTCTGTCTCACAGGGACTAGAACTGAACGATAAAGGCTATATTCAGGAGGCATGCACTTAACTTAAAGAATGACCACCAGGGAAATCCTACTTTTCTGAACGATAGAAGTTCGTGTGGCTAATTAATAAGCACAGCCAATGTATTCCATTCAAGAGTCTGTGAAGGTTTAATTATGCAGTCTTGTAAATTTGGAAATAGGCTTCATAAGACAACTGAAGAAACAGGTACTAACGGAGTGGATCTGAGGGGAAACCTGTCTTTGGTGGCTGAGACACATAGTTACCGAAGTGAGATAAGGAATCCAGGATTACAGAGTCTTTATATTCTGTGGCCATAAGAAGAAAGTGGCTGAATGATGGTAAGTCCAACGGAGGGACAGGTTAGAGTTGATTGAAAATCTAATAGTTGTGGTGTCATCTTGGCTGTCCCATTTAAAAACAATGTAACAAAAAGAGCTAAGCACAGTGATGTACAAGTAAAGAGTAATGGTTGTTGCCATGTACCATGGAGTCAGTTCCGACTCATAGCAATGTTACACACAACGCAAGGACACAGTGCTCAGTCCTGTGCCATCCTCGCCATCATTGCTGTGTTGAAACCCACTGCGACAGCCACTAAGTCAGGTCATCTTGTTGGGGGGGTTTCTCTGTTTCGCTGTCCTGCTTCGCCAAGCATGTTGTCCACTTCCAGGAACTGGTCTCTCCTGATACCATTTTCAAAGCAAGTGAGACAAAGTCTCATCATCCTTGCTTTTTCAAAGCAATCTGGCTGTACTTCTTCCAGTCCATGTTAGCTTCAATAGCCTCCTCCAACCCCATAATGCAAATGGATCGATTCTTCCCTGATATTCCTTATTCACTATCCAGGTCTTCCATGCAGAAGAGGTGATTAAACAATACCATAACTCATAGTTTTCTGATTCCACCGTAGAAGAGTTAGGATGGAGTTTGGGAGGCATTTGAAATGCAGACACAGAGAAAGATAATGTGGATAAAGTTTTGGAGATCCGATGAAAGGGACAGAGTGTATGTTTAATAGCATCTTGGATAGGATATCTATATGATCATGGTTTAAACCAAGAATAAATCAAATGCTCAAGGAGACCCATCTGCTTTTCCATCAGAGTCTCTGGGTGATGAAAACAAGCAATGCGCTGGCTGCTAACTAAAATATTAGAGGTTGAATTTACACAGAGAAGTCTCAGATGAAAGGCCTGGTGATCCGTTTGTGAAAATAAACTTGTACCCACATGGGGTCATCGTGAGGGGGCATCAACTCAACCACACTGGTTAATGGGTTCAGCCTGACACCACTGAATAGCAAAAGCTGAGATAAAACTTACCAGCCTTCATTATGCATATGATTCACCCCATGACTAAACGTTCACATTCTGATGCAGTGCATATAGAATAGGAACTGGAATTCCTCATTTCAAACGGGGTCCTGGGTGATGAGGAGGCTACTGGTCCCCCAGAACACACTTTGAAAGGTAAAACCAGTGAAGACTGGTTTCATTCTCTTGCAGGGGGCACCGGGTCCTCTAATGCGACTACTCTCCCAGCCTTTCACTGATTCCAAAGAATGGGAAAAATGGGAGGGTTAGCACGCAGAAAAGCCGTGACAGAGAAGGAGAAGAAAGGTAAGTGGGCTTTGGGTGTCTGTGAAGGCTATCAGGGAGAAGGGACAACTGAACCCATTCTTGTAGGAGAGATTGCATTCTCCCAAGCAAACAAAAGACAGACAGATAAGAGAACAAGAGGTGAGATGCAGACAGGTGACCAACTGTGGTATAATTGGGGAAAGTTACAAGAGCCCTCGTGTCATAGTGTTTACCTGTTGGGCTGCTAGTCACAAGGTTGGCAGTGCTAAATCCCCAGCCCACAGGGGCACTTTCTGCTGTCCTTTAAGGTCTCTATGAATCAGCACGGACTCGATGGTGGTGAGTTTGGTTTGGTTTATTGGAAGGTACGGAAGGCTGGCGATTACAAAAGACAGTCAGTCATTGAAAATCCTGTGAAGCACAGTTCTACTCCGACATCCATGCGGTCACCATGAGCCTATGTTGACTTGGCCACTCCCCTCTTGTGAGGCAACTAGTTCCTCAAAAGCCACTAGGAGAGAGGCGTAAAGTGCTGCCTTAAAGGGCAAGACAAACAACCAGGAGCTGGGCTTACTTACAAGTCAACCTGGACAGCAGGTGACACACTGAAGCACTGAGTGAATAGCATAGGTACACCAAATAAGGAATGGATTTCATGTCCAGATAGCACTGTAAAAGTTCATGGAAAATGAAAGTAAGAGCTAATGGAATTTTCCCAGGAACCCTTTGAAGGCATTCATAGATATTGAAATTGTACAAGTATGTACCTCCAAAAGCCCCAACTCATTGTCATTGAGTTGATGCTGACTCACAGCAACCCTATAGGACAAGGCACGAGTAGAAAGACATCCCTTTCTCCTGCGGAGCAACTGGTGGCTTTGAATTGCTGACCTTGCAATGAGCAGCCCAATGTGTAACCACCATGCCAGCTGAGCTCCCTAGGTATCTACCAGAGTAAGTAAAAGAAGTATTGCTACTAGGATTCCAGTGCATACATTTATTTATTTTTTTATGTTTAAACATTGCAATGCTATACGTGGATCACTGAAGATACCTAAGTCCTGGTAGGGTGCTTTCAAAATCAGAGTTCAATCAAAACAGAGGGTTCTAAGGGGATCTGATGGGCCAGTTAAATCCAACCAAAGAGGTCGGCTCAGAAGGTTAAGGAGACTGTTTTTTGAGATGCCAAAGGGATCATTTTAACAGATTGTCTTTAAAGATCCAAGATGACCACAGGTGCTTATTATTAAGAAGTGTGAAGAAATTTGAACACTGCACTGGTGAGAAAAAGCCCAGGAGAACTGCACCAAGGAAACTTTCCCATCACGATAATCCACCTGATCATTCTCCCAGGATAATAAGGGAAGCCCGAGCACAATTCCATTGAGAAATCTTAGTGCGTCCTCCCTACTGCCCCTTCACACTTCTTTTTGTTCCCCAAACTCAAAGATCATTTAAAAGGAGCCAGATTGGAGTTCATGGAGAATGCCAAAACTGTCATTTTGATGTGAGGACATGGAATACCACAAAATTCCCTAGGGCAAAATGAGAGAAGGGGAACCCATCAGAAGTGTGCAGACCTAGATGAGGGACATGACAGGAAACACCAGTTTCACAGTTTGATACTTTTGTTTAAGAAAGGTGTCTGTTTTTAAAACCCCCTCCAAAAATAGCAATACTTTTTTGCTTTGTATTTCAATATTTAATTCATATTCAGTAATATGAATTTTCAAAAGCGTCAACAGGAACTATATATGTAAAGCATAGAATACCAGGAATTAGCTGAATACATCTGAGGAAAGGGTTAATGGAGGAGCTCACTATCATCGGTCAGAACAAGACCAGAGGCCAACTGCTGAACAGACCATCAATTGCTCCTATAAGTTGAAGTTGAAGAAAACTAACTTT
>NW_022103901.1:41732706-41734722 GCF_000313985.2 Echinops telfairi | reverse complement strand
GCCATCTAGCTGAGAAGCAACAAAGTCCACATGGAAGAAGCACACCAGCCTGCGTGATCATGAGGTGTTGGAGGATCAGGTATCAGGCATCAGAAGACCTAAATCAAACAATCATTTCGATGCAAACGAGGCAGGTAGGAATGGAGACCCAAAGCCCAATTAGACAATTGAACATCCTCTCCCAGAAGCGTCACAAGGAGGAGACAAGCCAGCCAGGGTGCAGTATACCACTGATGAAACACACAACATTCCTCTAGTTCTTTAATGCTTCCTCCCCTCACGATCTCCGTTCTATCTTACAAATCCAGCTAGACTAGAGCACATACACTAGTACATATAAGAGCTCTAGACACACAGAATCCAGGACAGATAAACCCCTCGGGAACAGTAATGGAGTAGCAATACCATGAAGGTACGGGGAAGGTGAGGGAAGAAGGGGGTAACGAGGGAACCATTTGCAATGATCGCCGTATAACACTCCCTGAGGGGGATGAACAACAGAAGTGTGGGTAAAGAGAGACAGCGGATGGTGTAATATATGAAAATAATAATAATTCATCATTTATCAAGGGTGGGACAGTGGGGGAGGGAGGGGGAAAAGAGAAGCTGATACTGAAGGCTCAAGTAGAAAGAAAATGTTTTGGAAATAATGATGGCAACGTATGTACAAATGTGCTTGATACAATTGATATATGGATTGTTATAAGAGCTGTAAGAACCCCCAATAAAGTGATTTATAAATAAATTAATTAATAAAGAGGGAGGGAAGAACATGGAATTAAAAAGATAATGGCATTTGCCATGAAATTCTTAAAGCCCACTCCTATAGACCGTGCAAACAGCCATCATAAGAGACATGCTGTGGTTATACTAATGTTGAGCACAATAATCAAAAACCCAAATCCATGCTAGAGAGTTGGTTCTCACTCAGAGTTATAGTATATAAGTTTCCCCAAAACTGTAAATCTTTACAGTAGACCACCTTATCTTTCACTTACAGAGTGACTGGTGAATTTGAACCACCAACCTGGCTGTTAGCAGCCCAACACTGAACCCACATTGCCACCAGGGCTTCTGATAATACACAATAGAGAGAAAGAAAACAAATCTTGCTAAATACAGAGAGAATTTTATGTGGATAAAAGGATTAATAAGTTAGGAAAATGTAGCAATTATAAATGTATACAGACATAGTATCAAAGACCTAAAATACTAAAATATATCAAGAACAGATTGACAAATTTGAAAGGAGAAATAGATACTTCAAGAGTTAACATTGGAATTCTCAGCATGTCCCATTCTAGCAAGTAATGGAAAATCCAGAATGAAAACCAGCGCGCACACAGACAACACTATACAGAAAGCATGACCTAATTGATCCCACATAGCTGCCGTACAGCTCAGAATCTACAACTACAATAGGTTCGACACTCTTCACAGACTTCCTTTAACATCCTCCACTATAAACCATATGCTCAGTCATAAAGTGCATCTCAGTAAATGTAGCAAGATTAGACTCATCACAAGTATGTTTCCAACCACAAGGACATTACCTTAATAACCACCAACAAAAAGCAATTAGATGACATCTAGGGCTGAATGAAATAAAACCGCAGTGCACCATAATGTACAAAATGCAGCGAATGCATTGCTTAGAGAAAAAAGTACAACTTTAAACACCTTATTAAAAAAGAAAATAAAGTCTAAAAACAAAAACAAAAAAGAACCCAAGTCTCCAAGAAGCAAAGAACAATCCTAAGGAGGTCCTACCTGAAGTTAGAGACGGGCTTAAGAACAGATTTGACTCATTGAATAGTAATGACTGAAGACTAGGATATCGTGCTTGGTAAAGTAGACAGTCAGTGACAGAGACGATCCTCAACAACATGCACTAACACAGTGACTCTAACAATGGCCTCAATGTGGATGGGGCAGGACTGGGCAATAGTTTGTTCTGTGGTACACAGGGTCACTACGAACGCAAACCAACTGGACAGCAACTAACAGCACATATCA
>NW_022103901.1:41730201-41732319 GCF_000313985.2 Echinops telfairi | reverse complement strand
CCCATTTTACAGTTGGAAAAATCTGAGAGCAGAGAAGTAAAGAAACCTGTCCAAAATTAATAGATGAAAGAGCTGGAATTTGACCCAAGACAATCTGACTCTGGGCACCATGTGCTCAATCTTAGGGCTAACACTAATGGTGGTTCAGGGTTCCCCCTCCCTGCTGTTCAGTGGATTCTGGAAGTCACCCACGGAGCATGAGCAACAAAGCCATATCTGTCTACCTGATCCCCTTTTTATTCAGATCACACTGCCTGTCTACATCCAGACTCTGAGCCTCAGCCTAGTAGCTGGAGGCTCCACTGTCTTCTCAGACCTTTGTCTTCCTTGGAGACAGCTTGGGAAGGGGTGTGTGGGAAGGACAGGGAATTCTTCCTAAGTTGGGGTGGGCCTTGGGCTTCATCAACGGGGCCTCCTGCAGTCAAGGTTGCTCCTAAAAGTAGGGACTCCCCAGCAGCCACTCCTTCTAGCAGAGCAGGAAGTAACCCTCACCCCAAGACCTCCACTGCTGCTGCAGGAGAGGCAGGTCACCCCCATCTTGCTGGAAAATCAGGTGCTGATGTCAGCTGATGTATTTTTTTTTTTAAGTGATCCAAGGATAGG
Source organism: Echinops telfairi (assembly GCF_000313985.2). Lineage (NCBI taxonomy): Eukaryota > Metazoa > Chordata > Mammalia > Afrosoricida > Tenrecidae > Echinops > Echinops telfairi. The sequence goes on along the minus strand of NW_022103901.1, from coordinate 41,731,716 downwards.
ATTGGGTTTGACCTCGGGCAATTTTCTCACTTTTAAATCATAATCCCTAGTAAATAAATAGAGTTCATACATGTGGGACAGTTATACCATGTGGGTGCAAGCATGTGAATGAGGATGAGGAGGGGATGTGTGTGAGTGAGAATATGAGTGTGGTATGAGTGATATGTATGGGAGGGCTTCCAAAATTTCATGGAAAACTGGAATGAAAAAATAATGAATCAGTCCACATATTTTTGAAGCCTCCTCATCCTTCACCACCTGTCTGTCAGTGGGTCACACTGTGGTGGTGTACTTGATAGTATGGTGCTAGAAGATGTGCCCCAATACTTTAAATACCAGAGGGTCACCGTGGTGGACAAGTTCAGTAGCGATTCCAGAGGAAGACAACTAACTGGGAAGAAAGATCTGGTTCTCTACTGCTGAAGACAAGACAGGAACATCCCTGTGAATTACAACATAGCATTCGGCAATACAGTGCTGGGAAATGAGCCCCCTAGGTTGGAAGGCATTCAGAACACACAGTGCAACGGACACACTGATGATCATGAAGATACTACAAGACCAGGAAGCGTGAGCTGGCATCCACTAGCAATCCTATTAAACGACATATTATAAAATAATAATATAAAAATCAATAACAACAATATAAAAATCAAACCAAACTCAGTGCCACCAAGTTGAAGCAGACTCATAGTAGTCCTACAGGGCAGGTAGAATACCCCCTGTGGGTCTCTGAGACGGTGACTCTTTATGAGAGCAGAAAGCCCCGTCTTCGTTTCTCACTGCTTTCCTTACGGTTAGCAGCCAGACGCGTAATCGCTATAGCACCAGGGCTTCTCCACAATAACATAGCTCTAATCTATCTATTATCCACCCCTCCTATTTATTTACCCAGCTGTCTATAATGGATGTGGGCTGTAATTTCCCTTGAGTGATGTAGCGGTAGGAGTGTCAATGTGGATGTGACTGGGGTATGCAGGTGAGTAGGAGGTGTGTATTTTGCAGGGGAAAAAAGACGTATGGGATGTCTGTAACAGCACGGGTTTCAGAGATATGTTGTGGAATCCATACCTGTTGTGTTTTATGCTGATGTATTTTCAAGGTATATAAATGGTGTGTGAACGTCAGGTGGTGTGTGTGCCTTGTGGCTTGTTTACAGGAGTGTGTGTGGCATACATATTTCACTGACCATGGAGAGTGTGGGTGTGAGAGTATTCAGGTGGTATGGAGATGCTTGGGAAAGGGATGGAGATTATACATACACATGAGTAGATACCCAGCCTTTAAATCTGGCTATAGGTGTGTGGAGGAAGGACTATGTGTCTGTGTGTGTGTGAGAGAGAGAGAGACAGAGAGGTATATATAGAGAGAGACAGACAGACAGATACGTAGAGAGGGCTGATGACATCAGGAAAGAGTAACAGAGCCCCAAATACCACCCCTGTATTTAGAACATTCTAGAATTTCTTCCAAGGAGCCTTGGTGGTGGAGAGGGTTGTTAGGTTGTTAAGCACA
>NW_022103901.1:41721074-41727187 GCF_000313985.2 Echinops telfairi | reverse complement strand
TGAGATAACGGTCAGACACTGAATCTGAAGGGAAGAGGTGGTTACAGGAATGGCCCTACCTATCTAGTTGGGGGTCTCCTCAGTCATGGCTAACAGCATGAAGTTAGGATTGGGTACCCAAGGTGCCCTGCAGGTGCTGTGGAGCTGCTAACCGCAAAACCAACGATTCAAACCACTACGCCACCAGGGCTCCTAAAGCCTAAAGGGGGTTACCAAAAGTGAGAGGGAGAGAGGAAGGGGGGCTCATTGCTTGGGCGTGAGAAGTCCTGGGCTCCATTCAGGGTGGTGGGCAAATCTGAAAATGAATTGTTGGGAATAGCTACGCAACACAAATATAATGAGCATCATTGAATGGTGCAAGATGAAAAAGCAAATACATAACAAAAGCACCCCCAAAAAACATAATAAAAGATGAAAAGAACGTTTGAAATAGCATTTGCTACAATTTTTTTTTTTTAAAGATATTCCTCCAACTGTCTTTGGCTGGGCTGGGATCATGCCTCTTCCCTTTGTTGAATGCAGGGATTTAGGGTTACACTTGGTGTGCGCTGAGACCTCTGGTGTCCGGTGGATCTAACAGTCACTGTCCCACTGGATGTCAAAGATGCCCAGAACACAAGCAACATGAGAACGCTTGGGTGTACCTGGTTTCTGTGCGCACTTCTGTTTTGTTCACCCAGTGAAACTTCAGTGTCTGGACAGGGCCTGACACACAGTAGTGTTGTTGTCTTTAAGTTCTCTGACTCTGACTCACAGGGACCCCATGGACCAGAACAAAGCACCGCCCGTGCCTGTGCCATCCTTGGGATGGCTGTTGTGTTTGCGCCTGTTGTTGCAACCATGGTGTCCATCCATCTCATCGAGGGCCTTGCTCTTTCTCTCTGCGCTTAGGGGAGTTCCCATCTTTCTGATGATTCATTGTGCCCGGCGGCCCATGGTCACACAGGGTGCAGGAAGAAGTGCTCCACAGGGTGTGCGAGGCTGGGACCTTTCAGAAGCAAGTCGCCAGGGCTGCCTTCTGAGGCGCCTATGAGTGGGTTTGAACCACTGGCCTTTGGGCTGGTTGTTGAGCACTCAACCATCTGCACCACCTAGGAATGCCTGGGCACTCGACTGTGAAGGTGGGAAAGGCAACAGAAGGAAACACTGTCCTGCCCTGCAGCATCCTCTGGATGGTTGCTATGTTTGAGCCCATGGTTGCAGCCAGTGTGTCAATCCATCACACAGGAGCTCTTTTTTTGTTGTGTTTTGGGGTTTTTTACATAGGAGCTCTTGAATATGTTTTCAGGTGCTGAGTACTGTAGGAATCCCCTGCTAGCAGATTTCCAGATTCACTCATAACTAATGATCACAGTTATTAATAATCTCCCATTCCACACACACTGTACGATGGACCCCATACCTGATCCATACTTCTCACAAAATCAAGAGGCAGATCTAATGATTCTATCATGTAGGCTAAGCTCCAGGGGTGTCAACACCTTGCCCAAGCGCCATAGCTAGGAAGTGATGGAGCTAGGATGCATATCCCGCATGGGCCCCAACCCTGTTGGTGTTGTTGGGCACCACTGGGTCCATCCTGACTCCTAGCCACCCCAGGTGACAGAGTGGAACCACCCCCCCCCCCCAGGGCTTTGCAGTCTGTGATCGTTACGGGAGCAGAGCATCAGCTCTTTCTCCAGTGGAGCCACCGGCTGGGTTCTGCCAACTGAGGGCCCAGCATCATTGCACCATTGGGGTTTCTTCCAGCCCCGACCCCACCCCAAGGCACTGCTGCTGCTCTTGGGGCAGGACAGGGGTTTCTTTCCCTCCCAGCCATCTGAGGGGCCTTCCACCCACAGGGCGAAGGGCACAGAGACAGAGGCCCCCAAGAAGGCAGCATGGGGACTGGGGAAACCTCATTGTCAATCACTGCCAGAAACCGTGGCGCTAATTAAGAAAGATGCTCCTTGCTCTGCCCAGAGCTCTGTCTTTTAGCCGGGATCAATAAATCAAAAATAATTGTTTACTCTGTCGAGGCTCCTTCCATTTGCTGCTGCCCGTGTGTGCTCCTGCTTCCCTTGTATAACGGGAATGTTGATGAAGGAGCCTCATTTTCACTAATGAAAGAAACTTAATTGTTCCTGGGCATTGTGTCCTTCATTAAGAAGAGGGGAATTCACTTAGTGGTGGCTCCTGCTGCCCCTCATTTGTCCGAACCCAGTGCCCAAGATGTGCAGAAGGCCAGTTTTAGCATGAAACTGAAGCTGCCGCTCAACATACTAGTATTGTTCTAAGAAAGGCACTTAGTGATAGATGGGAAAGGTCATTACAAATGACAGCAGCCCTCTCCTCTGTCTCATCTCATCTCCCTTTCCCCCATCAGGAGTGCAGAGATGGGGAGCAGTGGAGTGGCTCCACAGAACTTAAGAGCCTAGAAACCAGGTTACCCCTAGAAAAAAGGCGGTCCAAGAAAAACAAGCACTCAGGCTAAGACCTAGCTGCAGACTTAACCATCAGTTGGACACTCCCTTCCCAAGACTGATCAGGACACAGTACCCTGCTCCACCAACCTGGAGACATTTTTGGGAAACATGTGGCCATGGGTTATGCTGGTCAATGCCCACCAGTCCACTTTGCGTGGGAGAAAAGGGTCCTAGCTTAGAACCCTTGCGGAGTATCATGCTGTAAACACACCTACCAGGCCACTTTCCAACAGCCACCATGGTGCCCCCACACTGGGAGGCAGAAGAGAGGCATACAAGTGGTCCCTGCATGTTGGACAAGCTAAAGCCTTCCTGGAGGCACTGGCTCAGACACCCTGGATAGTCGCTCCATTGGAGAAAATGCAGGGACCTCTCTAGCACCATCTGTTTGGCAGCTAGCTTGTTCAGTCAGAGCAGATACATGTTCGTCATGGTTTCTACAGAGGTAAGCCAAGAAGTATTGCTACAGAATCTTAAAAACCTTAGTTAAACAAAAATATCAAAATGCACCGCTATTGTTCCTCGGCCTCTCCTCCCCACACTTGGGGTGCCCACACTTCGGCAGGCGATGTTTCTGCATCTTCCCTGAGGAGTTCTGCACTCTCCGATCAATGTCACCCCAGCATTGCAGCTTGGGCCGCCTCCAGATGCTCGACTCATCTTCCTTTGTAGTGCTCTATGAGCTTGGGGCACACAATGAAGTGTGAAGGGGCAAGATCAGGGCTATGGGGCGTACGGGGGAAGGTGCGTACTAAGAATTTCAACCTTATTACCTGTGGCGTTGGCTGGGATTTGCCATTATAAGTACGCAGGCTAACTAAAATGAAGGAACAGCAAATGAGGGCCTTCCCCACTTCCCCACACGGCTCCATTCATGCCGCTGACTTGAACACGCTCCTGTCTTCGCCGCGTGCTTGCTTGCTTTGCATGACTGTGTAAAACTGTGCTTTGTTTTGTAGGATTTTCTGTATAAGAAACCCAGAGGCAGTATCTGGATAGGGGCATGGCGGGGGCAGGGAACACGCAGGCAGGGGATGGGGCACGATCAACAAGAAGTACAAGAATAAAATGTTCTGCCATGACTTATGGTGATGATGACACAAATCTTCACAAGATGATTGAATGCTTAAATTGTACAGTATGTTGGGGGAAATGAAATTTAAAAAGATTCAAGGGCCTTACTACCCCTGGGCATACCCCGTCCAGATAACGAACACCCTAACCAGGGCTCTGCTGTGGCTTCTGAGGTTGACACTTGAGTCCTCTGGGTCACAGTGGAGTAAAGAGGGGGAAATAAACGAAAGACAGCTGTGGGGTGAAATGGTGGCTCGCTCGCTCCTTGACACCTAGCAAAGAGGCTGGCTGGTTGACCTCACAAGGAGTACGTAGGAAGAAAGGCCTGGAGATGTGCTTCCAAACATTCACAGCCTTGAAACCCCTCAGGGTAATTCTAATCTTTGTAAGTCACTCGACAGCAACCACCACCACCAAGAACAACACAATAATGAGATAGGAGTAAGAGGAACTAGGAGCCAAAACGGAGGGACCACCCACCAATGTGCACATCATGGTCCACACTCAGCCACAGGACGAGAGCCACCCAGGCCGGGGAGCTCAGAGGCTACACCAAATTGCATGGCCTAGCTCAGGGCAGGAGCCCCATGGTGCAGTGGTTCAACACCGGGCTCTAACCCCTGGTTGGCAGCTTGAACCACTAGCTACTCCATGCAAGGGAGAGACGAGATGAGGCAGTCAGCGGCAGTGCACACTGCAGCCTCAGCAACCCCATGGGGCAGTCCTGCTGTGTCCTTCTGGTTCACACTGGGAGTGGCGTCAATTTGGCGCCAATGGAAGAGTGGGTGCTCAGACCATACGGGTCCAGAAGGGAAGCGATGGCTCCCTGGATGCAGACATAACCAGTTGTTGTGGCAAGACCATTCGCCTTGTCCTGCGACACCTTTGGGTGGACTCGACCCACCAACCTTTCAGCTGGCCATCCAGCTGTCACCACTCAGTTCATGCTCCACACCCAACTTCTGGCAGCTCCCTCTGCCCACACCTACTCGAGAAGGACCTAGAGTCCGGCCCAGCAGACCCCCACGCAAGCAGAGATGTGTTCCAGGACTAGCCTCATCAATGGAGCTCCGAGAGGGAGCCTGCAGCTTTCTTTGAGGGAGACTAGAATGCTGTTTATTTCACCTCGTGTATTGTGGAGTCCTTCTAAGAGTTTCTGTTCATTTCCTGCTTCAGGTTGGCATCTGCAGATCTGTCCCTCCTGGGTTATCAGCAAGTAACCTCACCTCACCCCCTCAGCTGTGCAGGGCACAGGACACACTGGGATGCAGTCATGGTCCCTTTCCATTTTAGACAAGCCCCTGTGACTTGCCTATTTTCTGATTTAACAACAAAACCATAACAAATTATTAGAAACCAGTTGCTGCCAAGCCCTTTCCATATTTCAGAGAACTAGATGCCAGGGTGGAGAAGGAATCTGCAAGAAAGAAGAGGAAGGAAGATAAGAGAGGAGAAAGATAAGGAAGGAGGAGGGACAAAAGGAATAGATAACAGATGAGTAAACAGACGGGTGACTGGACAGATGTATTGATGGAAGGGTGGGTGGGTGGGTGACTGGGTGGGTGGATGTATGAAAGGATAGGTGTATGGGTAGATGGACACATGGATGGATGAAAGGAAGGAAGGGTGGGTGGATGGATGACTGGGTAGGTGGATGTATGAAAGGACACGTGTATGGGTAGATGGACAGATGGATGGATGGGTGGCTGGATGGATAGATGAATAGAAGAATGGATGGATGGATGAGTGGGTGGGTGGGTGGGTGGATGTATGAAAGGATAGGTAGATGGGTAGATGGATGGGTTGCTGGATGGACAGATGGATCGATAGAGATAAGGAGCAAAGTGGAATAAAATAAAGGAAGGAGGGATAAAAACAAACTACTAATAAGACCCAAGTCTGTCAGAAAGAAGCAAAGGCGATGAGAGAGATCATGTTTCTGAGGTCACAGAGCACTGTGACAGCACAGCAGTGATGACAACACTGAGCCCCTCACCCCCACCCTGCTATGCTTGCAGCCAGAGGAAACACCAGCCACATGGTCCTCCCCTTCACCCAGCAATGCCAACACCAGGCTCTGCAGATGCTCCAAGTCCGAGATGCTCTGAGGGACTATAACCACGGCGCTGTGGAATTCAAAACTGCAAACAGGAGCTTGGACGTGCTGGCCACCTCGTGAGTCACAGACCCTGCAAAGAGAATGCTGCCAAACAGGGACCTTCATGGCCTGCCCACATAAATAGACAAACATGATTCATAATTAGAGCAGCGATTGTTTACATGTAAATAAAGCTTCCAGTGTGCCCTTATCCTCCTAAATGACTCTCACACTCAGCTTTGTGAGGCCCCATAATCCTGAATCATTAAGACAAATCTCTCTTCCACGGCCGAATGCAGGGGAACATGAATGAGGCTACGGTGGATTAGTGGAGTCACCGATCTAGGGGCCACAATCTTGACTTATTCATTCAGCACACATTGTCCATGGGCCTCTAGATAGGATGCTAAGAAACAGATGTACAGTAATGAAGAGAGATGGGCTCCCTGCTCTCAGAACATCCAAGTCTAATACCA
>NW_022103901.1:41712417-41720564 GCF_000313985.2 Echinops telfairi | reverse complement strand
TAGGGACAGTGATCTGGTGCTACCTCAAACAGCCAGAAATAGAGATCCCACAGAGCCCCGCAACGCCTCGGTTGGGCCTCGGCCCTCCAGGCACCAGAGTCACAGCATGAACAGACATGCACAGCAATGGTCACAGCAGCCCAAAGGCCCCAAAGGCCCACTCGTAGATGAATAGAGAGAGGAACTTTGATCCCTACACACAACTGAACACGATGCATCATGCAGAGCTGACGACGAAACCATGAAGCTCCCCTTGGTGTGGATGGGCCTGGAGAGCACCATGCTGAGCGAAGTTAGCCAGGGACAGCACAAGGACACACTCTGCATGGGACCACTGTTGTGGGGGGAAAAGAAGACGAAGACTTTCATACTAAAGGGGACAGAGCCTGGAGGTTATGGGGCGGGGGTGGGTGGGGTGAAGCCATGGCTAGAGGGGTGACAGGGACTCACTTGGGTGAAGAAATGGTAATCCACACATGAGAGAGGAGAAATCCAAGAGCAGCGAGGGGAGGGGAAACTATTGGGGACAGGGGCGGGGCTAATAAGTAGCTTAAACAGTTGACAATAAAAGTTATGAATTGAAATGCAAAAGCTCCGCCTGACTCACAATTTTTAAATCCTAATTAATTAATTTAAAAACAAACGGGGCCTGCGGACCAGCCGCATGACCATTACATATGCCTGTGCTGTGAATGCAGATTCCCAGGCTGCCCTCCAGACCTAAGGATCCAGAATCTCAAGGCGTGGAGCCCAGGAAGCTGTGTGATGCCAAATGCATATGCGTGCTAACAGATGAGAAGCACAAGTAGATCCTTTGGAATCAAAGAGTGAGAGCCAGGAGAGCAGAGGCAGGAAAAGGCAGGCCGGGCTGAAGGCAGAGCTAGAGTGTGGCACAGAGGGTCAGTGAGGATTATGACTGGTCTGGGGACAAGCAGTAGAGAGACACAGCTGGAGAGCAGTGTGCATGATCAAAAACATGAGGCAGGGAATCTCTTCCATTATTTAAAACTAGATCTAAAGGCTGGTAATCTACTTCTGAAAATCACCCAAGGAAAACCTTATGGATCCTAACATTCACATAAAGAGATTTTAGAAGTGGTCTTTCTCATGCCCCAACATGGAATCACATGTTCTACCTCCCATGTTCTTGAGATACATTTTCCTATAACTTCAGACTCCAATCACCCTGCCAGCCTTTGACAAGAGCTAAATCCCAGACCCAGGACCTTGGAAACTCCAGAGCTCAGCTTCATGTGTGCCACCCCCATCCCTCTCTCTGTCTCACTTCTCATCACGTCTTACCTCCAAGCTCTGATTTAGTGACTCACTGCCAGTGAGTCAGTTCTGACTCCTAGCCACCCTATAGGACAGAGTAAAACTTCCCTGTGACTTTCTTAGACTGTAAGTCTTTATGGGAGTAGAAAACATTGTCTTTCTTCCTCGGAGTAGCTGGAGATTTTGAACTTCGGACCTTATAGGTAGCAGCCCAATGCATAAACACTATGCCACTATGGCTCCCTGATTCAACTCAACGCAACTACTGCGAGGCTATTGCCCTTGGAAACCTCCTACCCCTTCTCCAAGATTCAGCTCAATCCTCCACCCTTCCCCAGGCAGAAACAGCCTCTCCCACATTCCCACAGACTTTGGGACATTTTAACAAGGAGGGACCAGCCCCTGAAGAGGGACTTCATGCTTGGTAACTATAGGGTCAATGGAAACTAGGAAGATTCTCAGCAAGATGGACTGGCACTGTGACTACATCAATGTAATCATGCATAGGATGTTTGAAAAGATGGTCCAGGGCCAGACAGGGCTTCCCTCTGTGCACACAGTGTGGCTAGGACTCAGAACCAACTTGGTGGCACTGAACAACTACAACACACTCCCACGGGGCAGAGTGAAAACTCTACTCTATGGGGTAACCCCAGTGTCTATCACATTGTCAGGCACTCAGCAGAGGCTCAAAAACATTGGCTGGAATAAGCCAGATGCTGGGGTGTTGGTGTGTGCTACGTACCGTACGGTTTAGTTGCATATTATGCCATTTAGCTCTAAAGGAGACAAAGGCAGGTGTTACTACCCATCTCTGTTTTACAAATGAAAAACTGAAACCTAGAAATATTAGGTAGCTTAGTTTGTACTTGTCAGTGAGAGTTATACTCTATGGCTCTACTGCCTACTTCTTACCTACGATGCTGTATTACAGCAATTTGTGAATGTCAATATCCTAATACTGCTTCTTAAAGGAAGGGCTTCGAAAAGTTCACAGGAAAATGTCATTATCTTTCAGTCCTGCTTTTCCCTGAAATTTCTGAAATCCCCTCTTGCTGTGGATAGTAAATTATTACACCAAAAGAATAATAAGAGAGCCACTAACTGGGAAAACATCTTTAGCAAGGGCACATCAGACAAAGGCCTTATTACTAAAATCTATAAGACTTTGCAAGCTTACAATAAGAGAAAAACTAAAAACAAGACAGAGCAAAACCAAGCAACAACATACAACAAAATAACAACAACAACAAACCAATGACAACAAAACAAAACAAGAAAGAAAAGCTTGTAATTAGTTCAAGGATCATTTGTTGGCCTTTAGGACTGTTTTCCAGTCCAGTCCGTTGGGGCACCACGCCCTGGCCCCAAAGTCCACCTTCAGCATTCCCTAGGTACCTTGCCACTCCATTCTCTTGCTGTTCTGTTGCACCCTCTTACTGTTTTGCCTCTGTCTTGTTTTTGTGCACGTTATTATCCCTGCAGGTCTGTCTAAATAAGATAGGCTGGATGAAGAATACAGAGTAGAAGACAATGGGACCAACAGTTCCAGGGAGACATGGGAGAGGGGGAGGTGGGGGGAAAGGAAGTGGTGTTAACAAACCCAGGGACAAGGGAACAAGTGATCCAAATTGGTGGTGAGGTGGGTGTGGGAGGCCTGGTAGGGCATGATCAAGGGTAATGTAACAAAAGAGGAACAGCTGGTTGGACCTCTACTTAATTACTTACTCAATGCAAGAACACTTTGTTCTATCAAATTGGCATTCCATGATGCACACCTTCCCGACACGATCACTGAAGACAAATGTGTGCATAAGCAAATGTGGTGAAGAAAGCTGATGGTGCCTGGCTATCAGAAGATATAGCATCTGGGGTCTTTAAGGCTTGCAGGTAAACAAGCAGCCATCTAGCTCAGAAGCAACAAAGTCCAAATGGAAGAAACACCAGTCTGTGTGACCACGAGGTGTAGAAGGGATCGGGTATCAGGCATCAAAGAACAAAAAAAGTCATATCATTATAAATGAGGATGAGTGCAGAGTGGAGACCCAAAGCCCATCTGTAGGCAACTGGACACCCCCTTACAGAAGGGTCGCGGGGAGGAGATGAGCCAGTCAGGGTGCAAGGTAGCAACAATGAAACATACAACTTTCCTCTAGTTCTTAAATGCTTCCTCCACCCGCTATCATGATTCCAATTCTATGTTACAAATCTGGCTAGACCAGAGGATGTACACTGGTGCAGATGGGAACTGGAAACACAGGGAATCCATGACAAGTGATCCCTTCAGGACCAGTGGTGGGAGTGACAATACTGGGAGGGTGGTGGGAAGGTAGGGTAGAAAGGGGGAACCAATTACAAGGATCTACATATAATCTCTTCCCTGGGGTACAGACAACAGAAAAGTGGGTGAAGGGAGACGTCGGACAGTGTAAGATATGACAAAACAATAATAATTTGTAAATTATCAAGGGTTCATAAGGGAGCGGGGAGCGGGGAGGGAAGGGTAAAATGAGGAACTGATATCAAGGGCTCAAGTAGAAAGCAAATGTTTTGAGAATGATGATGGCAACAAATCTACAAATGTGCTTGACACAATGGATGGATGTATGGATTGTGATAAGAGTTGAATGAGCCCCCAATAAAATGATTAAATTTAAAAAAAAGAATCCCACCTTGGAGACCCCATCTACAGCAGTGACCAGAGTTACAGAAATGTAAAGGTAATCTATCTTTGGAACTTGAATTTGTCTAGACACCCTTGGGCAAGACTAACCCACGATTCAAAGCCCACCGCCTACTGAACTACCAATGCCTTCGGGAAAAAGAGAAATGAAAATCATGGGCCTGCCTCATGAGCGATTCTGCTTCTTGGGCCATGAATGATAATGCTAGGGGCACTTTGCCATTGCTGTTGTCATTTTTGGTGGTGGTGGTGGTGGTGGTGGTGGCAGTCATGAGGCCAGCTCCAACTCACGGCGACCTTCACTTCAACAGAATGAAACAGTTGGCCTGTGCCTTGGTCATGCTTGTTGATATCTGTGAGCTCAACATGATGGCTGGTCTGTCAGTCCAGCTTCTTGACGGTCTCTCTTGTTTTCTCTGACCTTCCACTTCAGCTCCCTCTTTGACCCACCACAGGTTTCAGAGAAATCAGGGCTTGTCCAAGCTCTCACTATCTCTGCAGTCTTTAGGAGAGAGCTCTGTCCCTGTCCCTGACCACTGTTGAGTGTGGAGCAGGGCACAGCCACGTGCCCACAGTTGTGCTTTCTGGGGAAGGGAAGGATCAGGATGAAGACTGAGCAGTGCCCAAGGTGTGCAGTCAAGGACACACAGGGCAGGTGTGTGAGTCTGAGGTTCGGCCTGTAGCTGGTGCGGGCAGAAGGTCATCACTCCAAGAATCGAGAAATGTGGATTCCGTGAGTAGGATGGCCACAAGTACGTGGTGGGTGTCTCAGCAAATTCCCTAAACCTTCTAGTCTGACTTTTCTTTGAATTTCACAGTCTGCCTCTCCTGGTGGTTGTACAGAGCTGGCTTCAAGAAGCCAGATTTCGTACACTAAACCCAGGTGTCTACGTGCATAGCATTTTATTAAGACGGAGTCCCTCTCTTCTCCCAGATACTGCCCATGGCTGCTTTTGCTCCACTACAGTAGGAAACATAAGCACCCCTGGGGCGGAGCAGGGCAGGCATTGGGCTGCTAACTGAAACATTGGCCAGTTCAAACCCGCTGCCGCTCCATAGGAGAAAGACAAGGCGACTGCCCCCTACAGGTTACAGTGTCGCTATGCGTCAGCATGGACTCAGAGCAGTGAATTGCTTTGTTTTCAGGGGGCAAAGGCGAATCATTGAAACAGAGCCTTGATCTGCAAAGCCTCAACTCTCTCCTCTCTGACTCTACAGAAAAAGTCGCATTTTACTGTGGGGGCTTTTTCTTTCCATCCATAAAGTAGGACAATGAAGACCTACAAAACACACTGAAATGCTTCCATGCACACATGCCATGGTTCATGTAGAAAGACAGAAAAAGTGCTAAGCAATACTGTGAACCCTCGTTTATCGCAGTTAATCAGTTCTAGACCCTACCGTGATAAATGAAATTCCGCGAAGTAGGATTCCTTATATCCAAAAGTTTTACCTTTTCCTGGATGGTGAGCATCTTCCTCTGGTGCTTATTTTTATTGTCAGAAGGCTTAGAAGAAGCAGCTCGTTTAGGAGCCATCATAGGGCTTAGATAAAATTTCTTTAAAATCGCAAACAATTACAGTACACTGTACAAAAGCAAAAATGCATCTTATACGTAGCTCTGATACGTAGCGATGCAGACAGAAGCGTGTACAGTATGAGCCAATCAGTGGCAGTAATGACAGAGCATGTGCTGTTATGCAAAAACCGCGATAGAGTGAAGCCTCGGAAGTCAAAGCGCGAAGTGGCGAGGGTTCACTGTACACAGATTGCTGATTTCATGAGACATGCTGGGGATGCGATGTGAAGTGGTCAGGAATAATGGTAATTATAATGGTAATAGATGGGACTTGCATCAAGCTCACCTGAGGTCTGAGGACAATTGTGAAGCTCCTGGAGTCTGTTTACCTGACTGAAGCTAAGAGCAGCAGGGAAGGGCTGAGCAAGGAGAGGTTGTTGCCGCCAGCTGCCATCGCATTGTATGCTGGACAGAGGGTGACCGTGAGTCAGAACCTACCCGATGGCACCTAACAACACCACCAACAGTCCAGTTTGCTCTAACTCACAACTCCCCCACACCCAATCACCCCAAGATCGGGATGGATGGCATCATTGACCTTAATGGTGGATTGTCACTGATTTTCACAAGTAGATTGCCAGCCTTCTCTTCCTGGTCCACTTAGTCTAGAAGCTCGGCTGACACCTCTTCAGCCTGTGAGCAGCACCCACACCTTCAATGACAGAGGTGGTGGCTGCAGGTCAGGGGCACTGGTCAGGAAGCAAGGCATGGAGGGCAGGCCTCCTGTCACACCGCCACCCCTCCCCCTGGAGATGGAGCTGATGCCACATGCTGCCCATGATGCTGGGAGGGCTCAGTAAGGTGTCCAGGCCCCCTGCCACCTTGAGGAGAAGACAGTCCTTGCATGTCAAGAGGGCCAACGGCATCAAACAGTATGGTCACACCCGATACCAGGTTTCCAAGGCAAAGGATCTTTACAGGAGCCAAAGCACGTCTTTCATTGAGTGTTTGAACCATTGGTGGGTTTGAACCGCTGGCCTTGACATTAGCAGCTCAGAGAGTAGGCACAGCATGACTAAACCTCCTTGACAGGTTATTAGGAAGGTGAAATTAAAAACTCTCACTGCCAACAAGTCTATTTCAACTCATAGTGACCCTATGGGACCCCTGTGGGCTTCTGAGACTGTAACTCTTTCCGGAAGTAGAAAAATCTCATTGTTCTCCTTCGGAACAGGTGGTGGTTTTGAACCGCTGGCCATGCAGCTTGCAGCTCAACCTATAATCACTAGGCTCCAGGGCTCTTTGAATTTAATTAGACCATGTGTGTAGAGTTCCCTGCAGCACAACTGGCCCCTAGAAGGATTCAGAACATGGTCCCCTGCCTTCCCCTCCCCACAGTTCCCCAGGAGAGAAAAAGTGTCTTCACCCAAGTTCTGGGCTCGGAAAATCAGCAGCAGGCAGTGGCTGCGTCCCCTGGTGACTTAGCCACCAAGGCCAGCTAGTGTGCTCCAAACCCTTAATAGTATTTAAAGTCTGTCTGGGCAACTAATTATCCTAATGATGCAAAATTCAAAACTGCACGTCTGCGTACACCCCAGGGAAGGTCCTGTTCCCAGACACAGGCCGATTAAGGCTGAGAAAAGTATCTACTGAAGGAATTTTACAACAGTAGGGCTTAGAGGCAAGAAGGCCGACAGGTCACACTGGAAAACAGGGTTCTCGCCAGGACCTTTCCAACGGTGCACCCAGGGACACACATGCCTGCAAAGAGCCCCAAGTCCCTGGGCATCTTCCATGTGCTCAGGTGAAGGAGCAGAACAGAAAGCCACAGGGTGGGGGTGGGCAGAGACATGGTGGGGGGTGTGGGTGGAGCATGACAATGTGCAGTGTCACCGGGCTGGGAACATGGAAGGGGCAGTCTCCACTCAAGGGCCCTCTCTGTACCAGCAAATGTTGTCACCGCCCACACATGGTGCTGACACGCTTTGCCAGACTCTGCAGGTCTACAATGTCCCCACCCAGCCCGCAGACACTGGAAGGCTTGTCACCTGCTGGGTTATACCATGCCACCTGAGCCCACATCACTCTCTGCCAAAGAGGGCAGCTGACTGCTCAGGTGGCCATAATCATAGCCGGAGAGGGAGAAGGTCACTACTGCTAGCCAGGAAACATTAGGCAGCCACTCTGGTGTCCAACCCTAGGCTCAGGGCTGATCAGTGTGGACTGCTCATATGAACAGATTAATGAGCAAAACATAGAGATCCATGGACCACAAACAAACAAATCCTTCTTCAGCACCTGCTGGGCTTCTGCAGTGGGCTGAGTGTTTCACCAAACACCCTGGTGGTGAGTGGCAACACTCTGCTGCTAACCAGAAGGTCAGTGGTTTGAACCCACCCATTGTTCCACCGGAGAAAGCTATGGCAGTCAGCCTGTATGAAGATCTGGAGCCTCAGAAACCCCGTGGGGCAGGTCTTCTTGTCTTACGGGGTCACTATGAGTGGGAGGCAATTTGACAGCAGCAGGTTTCGCTCTGGTTTGGGGACAGCACCTCTTCTTCACGTGGTCACGTGTGGTGTGGGTACAGCATCCGATTTGAAGCCAAACACATCTTAGACCCCATCCTGGGTGAGAAATATCAGCTCTGCAATGTGCAGCCCCCGCCCCGCC
>NW_022103901.1:41704392-41712276 GCF_000313985.2 Echinops telfairi | reverse complement strand
AAGAGAAGGGCGGATTCCTCATGCCCATGAGGTAAGTGTGAAGGTTAATTTTGTTTCAGCGTGGACAAGCTAGGAGTCTCAGTGGTTTGGCAACTGCTTGTTGTTCTGAAATGTAATGTAATGACCTTCCGTGATGGTGATCTGATATCATCGACCCATCGTCTGAGATAGGGGTTTGTTTAGGGACCATGCTCTAACTCAAGGATTTCAATGGATGTTTCGGCAGTCTATCTTAATCTCTCTTCTCTCTCTCTTTTCCTCTTCTTCTTCCCTCTCTCTTACTCCCTCTCTCCCCTCTTTGTCCCTCCATCTTCTTCCCCTCTCCCTCTCACCCCCTCCCTCTCTTCTCTTCCCTTTCCCTTTCCCCTTCCTCTCCCTCCCCTCTCGCAACCTTGCACTCTTCTTGTCCCTTGACCTACAGATCCCAGGACAGCAGCCTGTAGAAGTCTCTGACCAGCAGATTCCGGGTTTGCTAAGCCTGGAATTTCCTTGAAGCAAATCTCTCCCCTCTCTGCACCTTCCATCTCTGTATCATTAGTTGTGCGTCACTAAATCAAGCCACTACCATAGAGTCCACCCTGCCTCATGGTGGTCCTACAGGACAGCATAGAACTACCCAAAGGGCTTGAGGCTGTCATGGTTACAGGAGAAGGAAGCCCCGACTTTCTCCGTAGAGTGGCTGGTGGGCCAGACCGCTGAGCTGGAGGCTAGCAGCCACATGTGAGCCCATCATGCCCCCCCAGAGCACCTTTCATGGCCTCCAGAAAACCCAAAGTACGACAACAAGTACGGTTCGTGATCCTCTATTGACCAGGAGAGATATGGTGGCTCACCTACCCAAAGACACAGCATGAACTCAACAGGAGACGAGGACCTGGGACATCAGCATCCAACTCCGAATCCTGTGCTCTTTCCACTCAGGGGACCACCCATCTCGGAATCTTCTTCAGGAACCCAGCAGTGCATTCACACCCTGTTAGTCTGGACGAGGGTGGACCCCAGCAGGTCACAGTGTGATTACCCACCTGGATCCCACAGCGCCCAAGGCCCTAGATCAGCAGTCACCAGTCGTCCTCTGAGGACCCACATCCCTGGGGACTAGGAACTGACCCCCTTGCTCATACCCTTTCCCTACCCAGCCAACCCTGGGGCCACTGCGCCATCCTTTCCCCGAAGCCCTTTCATCCTGGCAGCCTGAAAAAGCTCTAATTTGGTGATTGTTCATTAGCCTCCCATTTAGACAATTTTCAACATGCAGTGGAACCTTTAAGCAGTGTGAACAATGTTGTCAATCTCCCCGCATGCTGGCTCCGTTAGGCATTAAGAGGTAAATGGCCTGCACAGCGGGAAGGGAATTAAGATCACCCTCTCCTTGACTAGTAACAGGGGAGGCAAGGTGGGCCCTGAGCTCCAGATAAGGAAGATGACGCTCAGAAACACCTGGATACCAAGGGCTGGGCCGAGCTGGGACCAGGACTTTGTGGCCCCAGATTAGCCTGTGCCTCACCACTTCTAACTGCAGGGCATGATGGGAGAGGTAGAGAAGGGAACCGCCTACCTGCTGTGTACCAACCCCTTTAATCCTGCTATCTCATTCTGCCTGGGGTAGCTCCACTTTGTAAGAAGACAAAGGGCAACACCCAGGGCTCACGGCAAGTACATGATGGAGCCAGGATTGGAAAGGCACCTGCCCAATGCCACAAGCCCGTGGCTATCAACCACTTGACTGCAGCAGGCCTTCCTTCCTGGCTTCTGCTAGTCTTCCTTTAGCTCAGGCTCTGCTGTTTCCTTGGAGGGACTTGGGAAATTGTAGTGGTGTGTTGTCCGGAGAGACCAGTCCCTACAGAAAGATAACACGCTCGGTATAGCACCTAGGCAGAGACAAAGAGGAAGGTCCTCAACAAGATGGATTGACAGAGTGGCTGCAACAATGGGCTCAGAGATCACAATTGTGAAAATGGTGCAGGACCCGGCGTGGCTTCACTCGGCGGTTGCTATGAGTCAGAACCTCAGAATCAAGTCCATGGCTCCTAACAACAACTCAGAAAACGCCTAAAGCAAACTCACTGCTGTGAGTCCATACAGACTCATAGCAACCCTACAGGCCAGAGCAGAATTGCCCCCACTGGGTTTCTGAAACTGTTACTGTTCACAGGAGTACAAAGCCCTGTATTTTTCCCACAGATCTGCTGGTGGTTTTGAACTGCTAACCTTAGTGTTAGCAGCCCAAGGTCAACTGCAGAGAGCCCCACCATGGGCAAGGCCCCCCGCCAGTCCTGCATGAACTACAGTGAGCCGCCAGCTGAACAAAGACAGTGACATCTGACAGGAATGAGAACTTCTCAGGTGCTGGACCGCCTCACTGAGTCCTCAGACAACCCCCACACTAGAATTGCTCTCATCAGCATCTCCCAGAGGAGGAAGGGGAAGCAGAGAGTATGAGAGAAGGGCATTGGATAGGCCTGCAGTCACGATGTGTCATTTGTGTGTGTGTCTATGTTAAGTCTGGGATCTATTAAAAAGGTAATAAGGCTTATTGTAAAAATTCTTGAACAACAATGAGCAAAAGGAAATGCTGAAGCTGTTCTAGCCCTTTCCCTTGTCTTAAGCCATCCTGGCCCCAGCAGAAACTACCATTGGTGTCACTTGCTGTGTATCTTTGACCTTGCCTATTCCAAGAAACTGTCACTAGTCTGTCGGTTTGTCACACTTGATGGCTTGCATGTTGCTCTGAGGTCGGAAGCTATGCCGTCAGTATTTAAAATACCAGCAGGGTCACCCTGGTGAGCAGATTTCAAGGGAGCTTCCAGATTAAGACAGATTAAGTAGAAAGGTGTGGTAGTTACATAATTTCATATTAGCTTGATAAATAGACAGAAGGTATGGAGTTCAGCCCGTCAATCAGATCACAGCCTAATGATGCCTGCTGGTGGGTGTGACCTTCTCATGAACATTCTGGGAACTCTCTCTCTCTCTGTCTTCCTCCCTCCCTCCCTCCTTCTTCCTCTCTCTCTCTCTGCTTCATCTTCCTCTTGAGGAGATAGACTCAGAGAGCTGGAGGAGCATCAAACGCCGATGCTGAGAGGCTTCCAACATCATTGGAGCACAAGACTTTGAACCCACCAGACTGATCTTCCTGAAGACAGAAATGCCCCTCTGGGATGGGATGATTTCTTAATATAAAATTAATCTGCAACATAAAACTCTTTTTAAAAAAATGCTTTTATTGGGGGCCCTTCCATCTCTTATCACAATCCATACATTCCTCCAGTGTTCCATGAATGTCCCTAGATTTGTTTCTCTAATCAAGCCGGTCTAACATAAAAGGCCTGAAAAAAGGCCTAGCTCTGAAACAGCCCTACCAACTGCAGCAGCCTATTGTCTGATATGTTGCTGAAGCAGATGAGCTCATCTGGAGGCACTCAAAACACACCGTGACCCCAAGAGTCTACTCGCGTGGACCCCTTGGTCCCAGATGGCAGCAGACTGACTGGGCAATGCATAGTTCTGTTGAACAGAGCCGCCATGACCTGGAGCTGCCACAACAACAACCAACAACAATGTTGCAAGAAAAGCATATTACATACAATTCCTTACAGATTAGAGCTTTTTTATCAATTAGAATTTCACTTTTGATATTTTTCATGTTTAGTTCTTGGGTCTTAAAATAGTCATGCATGCTATTCTTAAAAAGAAAATTTTCACTGCCATTGAGTCATACTCCAAGCCACCCCATCCCAGGGTAGAAGTGCGCCTGTGGATTTCTGAGGCTACACATCCTGAAGGGAGCACAAACCTCATCATTTCCCCAAGGAGTGGCTGATGGATTTGAACCATCAACCTTGCAATCAGCAACTCAGTGCTTCCGCAGCAGCACCACCAGAGCTCTTCATGGTCTCATGGGAAATGCATGCATATGGATTATTTGTATGGCCCACCATGACCTGGACCTGCCGAGGTGGTAGGTTAGTGGTGGAATGACCAAGATGTGAATGGAATCCCAACTCTCTCCCTATGAGCTGAAGAACTTTAAAGAACAAAAGTTCCTTAATCTCTTTGACAGGAGGTTTACCTTCCATAAAACAAGACACTGATGCCAAATGAGTTCGAACATTCCAACAATCCCAAAGATGACATAGGACCGGCAGCATCTCCTTCTGTCACACACGGGTCATCATGAGGTGAAGCTGACCTCACGACAGCCAACACCACCAGCATGATTGGCAAACATTGGGTTCAGCAGCATGATTGGCAAACGTTGCGTTGCCATTACTGTTCAGCACCACCGAGTCCGTTCTGACGCAGCGAGCCCACGCACAACAGAACTAAGCGTTGCCTGGTCCTGTGCCTTCCTCACCATCGTTGCTCTGTGGGACCCCAGCGTTGCAGCCTTTGGTCCATTTAGTTCACTGGAAGTCTCTTCCTTTTGCACTGACCCTCTACCAGCATGATTGGTGTCCTGCTCTAGAGACTAGTCCCTCCTGATGACATATTCAAACTAAGTGAGATGGAGTTTCACCAGCCTCATCTCTAAGGTGTAACCTGACTGTACTTCTCCCCAGACATGTGATATAGTGGCTTGGCTTCTGACTCACAGCACCACAGAGGACAGAGGGGAGCTGCTCCACAGGGTTTCCAAAGTTGTAGCTCTTCCTAGAAGCAGATTACCTCCTGCTTCTCCTGCTGAGTGGCGGGTGGATTCCAGCTGCCAGTCTTTCCTTAAGAGCCCACTGCACCGCCGCCACCACCACCACCAGGCTCCTTTCCACATCATACAAGAAGAACAATACAAACAGGATGGATTCTGCCCCCTCCCCAGGAGCCAGATGGAATTCTTCTCTAAGGGAGCAGCCTTCTTCCCTCAGCCCAGGCAGTTCAGGCTAGTGGGTGGGGGTGGGGTTCTCTCTCCTTCCCCTTTGCAACCTTCCAGGACGATTTCTCTTCTTCAGAATTTCCCTCTCTCACAAATATTTGCAAAAAGTCAGGCTGCTCTGTCTCATTGTGTTTTCACGCCTTGTTTTGCCACCTTCTTAGCAGAGCAGATTTGACATAAATATTTATGTGTAGAAATATGCTCTCCTGGTCCCCGATGTTCCCCGCCCTCCACGCTACCAGGGGGAGCTGGGAATAGGGTGCCTCAGTGCGGCCTGGTGGAGCATCAGGGCCACCAACTTCATCCTGAGTCACAGGCAGGAACAGGTGTTGGATGTGGCTCTCCTCTGTCAACAAGTCCCTGGGTAACAGGTCCCTGCCCAGGGGCACCCACGCTGGGTGGAATACATCAGCTTTCATGACATGATTACAGACAGCCTCGGGAGCACTCACTGGCAGACTGCAGCAACTCGGCGTGCAAACTGACTTGGCCCAAGAGCAGAGAGAGAGCTAATTGTGTGTGTGTGTGTGTGTGTGTGTGTGTGTGTGTGTGTGTGCGCGCACGCTCACGCCCCTCCCTTCAACTGATGCTCTGTGCCACTTGAGGACACATCCATACTTAGCTGCTTCCTCCTGCGGCCAGCTACAGTCCAGTTGAGCTACCTTAATGCTACACCGGCTACTGCCACACCCATGTCCAGCCCAGCCTGAGGCTAAGGTCCTTGTCCCTTTTTGTGGCTTTCTTGTCTCCATCATTGCTAGAGTCCCATTCCATATTCCCAAGGTCATTCCTCTGCCTCTTCCCCCCAAATATACCTCTTAGCCACTGACCCTGCTGAAGGCAAACTTCCACAGCAGTTTCAATCACATGCAGTCCTGAACAGCAGGAAAAAACCCACTGGCACTTTTTTGCAATGAGCTGGGCAGAAGACATGCCCCACAGTCCTCCCTGTTACAAGACGCGTGAAGGACCGCACTCTATCCGAACCAACAATCAACATCCCAGGAGAGAGCAGTCAAGAAATCTGAGGAGGAGCACTTCAAAGTTTCAAGTTTTAAAAGGCAAAGGTGGGCCCAATAAAATGACTTAATACGAAAAAAAGTCTCAGGAACCCCAAGGGGCACGTTGGAAAATGGATTGTTGCAGATGACATTAGGTTAAAATTTCACATCTTATCGTCTGCTCTCCCTTGAGATTCATTTAAAATTTGTCCTAGTGTTTAGTATATTCTTTTTCAATTGGATATTGTTATGTTTTAGTTTTTTTAAAATGCCTTTGTATATGAAATCCAGGATATGTAAACCTAGACAGTAACTGGATCAAATGATTCCTTGTAGGTATGGCAGGGGAGGTTGGAAGGAAATGGAGAGCTAATAAGGATTAAGTACAAGAATGTAGGAAATATTTTTAAATTGATGGGAAAAAAAAGGGCAAAGGTGTCACTTGGCTGACTAAGATGCATCTGAGACAAGCCCTGGTTTTTCAACTGCCTCAAAGGCATGGGAATGTTGGATAATGTCAAAGGCAACAGAAAAGAATCTGGCTCAATCTCCTTTACCAAACAAAGATGACAAAAGGAAAACAATTTCCATTATAAACACAGCAGCAAGCCCTACACCACCCAAAACCCCAAACAAACCCAACAACGACCATTCCCATCGATTCTGCTTCAGCTCACGGCAAATGTGGAGGAGAGAACTCTCCGTAGGGTTTCAAATGGTCATTGTCACAGAAGCAGATACCCCATCTTTCTTCTGTGAAGTGACCGTGAGTCCAAAGTGCCCGACCTTTGGGTAGCAGCTGCAGGGCTCCTCTAAATGCCCAGTTCCAATCAATGACTGACTCTGATCAGAACGATGTCAGGGTCAATGATGTCAGTGCCATAACCTGTTTGTTCAACCCCCTCCGTGGTACCGATGAAGAAAAGGCCTGGTGATGTGCTTTGTAACAAGGCCTGTGGACACTTGGCTATCACTTACCAGAGTCAGAGACAACCAAAAACCAAACTCACTGCCATCGAGTCAATGCTGATTCATAGTGACCCTATTGGACAGGGCCTATGGGTTTTCAAGACTGTAACTCTCTAAGGGAGTAGAAAGCCCAATCTGTCTGCCACAGAGCGGCTGGTGGTTTTGAACTGCTGACCTTGTGGTTAGCAGCTAAATATGTAGCCACTACACCAACAGGGCTCCTGAAGTAAGAGAACAAGGTCATAATTGACAGATAAGGATGACAGCATATCTTGGCCCAGGTGAATCATCAACCTTTCACTTAGCCAGCTGAACAGAAAACATTTGTACCACCCCAGGGCCTCTTATTATGACTATTAAAATAATCGTTTGCTTTCCATATGTTTAGCACTCTCAGCTTCTTTAAAATGCTTCAAAGAGTGAAATTTATGGAAATTTGTTGAGTCAATTCTGACTCAAAGTGACTCTGTATGAGAGAAGGAAACACGGGCCCGTCCTGTCCTGCACCATTGTTATGTTTGAGCCCATTATTCAAGGGACTGTGTGAGCCCATATCTTTGAGGGTGTTCTTCTTCACCACTACCCCTCGGCTTTACCAAGCTCGACATCCTCCTCTAAGGACTGGTCCCTCCAGGTAACACATCCGAAGTATGTAAGACAAAGTCTCACCATCCTTGTTTCTAAGGAGCATTCTGGCTGTACTTCTCCCAGGACAGATTATGAAAACCATTGAAATGTTAAAAGATTGTTAAACACCCCTGAGGAAAGAGCAGTTACATACAGGAGACCTCCAGGCTGTGAAAGCCCTGCTAAGACACAGTCAGAGTTGCTCTTTAATGTTAGGTGAAATGGCTCTCTCTTGGGAAAGAGCGAACCCACCCAGACAGGCAGCACATTCTTGTCCCAGTCACCTTCACTTACTCCTGTGCAAGGCATGCTGCTCTCGAGTCATGGGAAAGGCTTTAACATAAGGGTAAGTCAGAAATGTATGCACTTACTCTGACTCACCTACAAATGAGACTAAAAAAACACACTTAACAC
>NW_022103901.1:41677878-41704292 GCF_000313985.2 Echinops telfairi | reverse complement strand
ACACACACACACACACACACACACACACACACACACACACACACCCCAGAGCTCACTAATTAAGCGGACAGTGAGGATTGCTAGAAGGAACAATGAGGAGAAGGGTGTGTGAGCGAAAACCCTCAGGTTTTCCATTTTGATTTTCGTTAAAACAATGCTGCTTTGGATTGGATGGTGTCCCCCCTGAACTATGGGCTGTGAATCTTAATTGTAAGAGCCAGAATCTAGTGGAAGGCAAAGAGTTTGGTTTGGGTTTTCTACCTATGGTTCTAATCCCATTTGGGGATCAGTGTTCTTTATTATGTGAGTGAGGGAGTTAGTGTATGTGTGGTGCATCTTGAGATGATTTCTCTTGAGATATAAGAAAGATTAAACAAGCAAGCAGGGACTGGGGGGAAAGATGACAAGCCACACAAAAACAGCCCAGCAGAAGTTCAGAAGAGACAAGGACCTTCCCCCAAAGCCAACCAATAGAGCAAGTGCCTGAATCCAGATTTCTAGCTTTAGGGTTTGATCCACATGGTCAGAAGTTCAAAACCACCAGCAGCTATGAGGGAGAAAGACTGGGCTTTCTACTCCCTTAAACATCTGCAGTCTCAGAAACCCACAGGAGGTCACTATGAATCAGCATTGACTTGATGGGAGGGAGTTTAATCTGTGAGAAAATACATTTCTGTTTGTTAAAGTCATCCCCTTATGATGCCTCTGTCATGACAGCACCAGGGAACGAAGGCAGATGCAATGGATGGGATTGTGTCCCCCAAAAGCTTATGTTCTAAGCCCTCTCCCTGTGGGCAAAATCTCCTCTGGAAATAGGATTCCTTGTTATGCTAATGAGGTTCTAAATCCATATATCTTAAGTCAATCACATTTGAGATAGAAAAGAGGCCACTTATAGAAGCAAGAAGCACGGACAGAGGAAGGAAAACTCCCCAAGGAATGTCTAAAGCTGAACAAGGACCTTCCCCCAGAGCTGACAGAGAGCACCCTCCAGGAGAGCTAGCACCATGACACTGGACTTCCAGCCTCCTAAACTGTATAAAAATAATCAATTTCTGTTAGATAAAACCACCCCCTTTTGTGGTGTTTCTGTTACAGCAGCCCTAGCCAAAGTTAAACGCTTCTACCTCAATCTTATGGCTAATGAATACAGACTAGAATTAAATGTCCTGTTTAATAATACAAAGGTGGCCACCAAGGAACGACAAGAGTCACCTCAGAAACCACAGAAATTAACAGGAAAGGAGAAAACACAAAAGAAACGATGGCTGCTCCTGGAGCCACCAGGGGGATGCTCACACCACACGCCAGACCACCTGACTCTGAACCTGGGGTAACGGGGAGGCACCAGCATTTACTAAGGCCTCGGGTAAGCTTCCATCCTGGGCGACATTGAGAAGTGCCAGCCTGGGGCAAAACATACAAGCCCTGGGGGTGCAGGGCTAAGCATCCGACCGTTTGAACGTGCCGAGGCCCCCCGGGAGAAAGGCCTGGTGACCAGCCTCTGTTACCAGGATAACCGAGGACATGGTGAGGAGTCCGTTCTACTCCGACCAGGGGGCCGCCCAGAGTCCGAATGTCCACAACATAGCACCCAACCGAGCAGAAGATGTGAGGGCCAGAGGGAAACGCGCGCGAGGAAATGCAAGGAGCCGAAACCTGGCCCCACACGAGGACAGGAGGAATCATGAACGTGCATGCTGCACTGACTGGGGAAAAGCCTCCCAGACTGGGTGAAAAGGGAAACCCGAAACCACCAGTCCTTATTGGAATCCTTGAGAGAATATTTGAGAGAGCATGATGAGTTATTAAAGAGAGCACTCTCAGTGATTAACACACTGCCAGCCAAAAAATTAGAGGTTCAAGCCTACCCAGAGGTGCCTAGGAAGAAAGGCCTGGTGATGTTTCCAAAAGACAGCAACAGTTGAAAACTGTTTGGAGCAATTCTCTGACGGGCATAGATATCACCCTAGTCAGTCAACTTGCGGTCAACTTGCGGTCAACAGCAGCACATGAGGCTGCCTGACCTTGAGCAATGATCCCATCCTGCTGCAAGCGTCCTGTCTTCAGAGGCAAACCGGGTCTTCACCATCTCCAAGAAAGGAAACCAAAACCCAGCCCACTGCCATGGAGTCAATGCTGACGCAAAGCCACCCTGTAGGACAGGGTAGACCTGCCCCTGTGGCCTTCTGAGGCTGTTAACTCTTTATGGGAGTAGAACATCTTGTCTTTCTCCTGAGGTACATCTTGTCTTTCGGCTGATGGTTTCGAACTGTTGACCTTGAAGTTAGCAGCCCAACTGCACCACCTGGGCTCCCCCAGAGAGGCAAGGAATGGGCAAAAGGGGCTGGTGTTATCAAGGTACTGCACCTCAGTCCTCAAAGCTGTGTCCCAGTCCGGGCACATGCCAAGCCCTGTAGGAAATGCAGGCTCCCAAGCCACCCAGACACAGGAGACTCTACCCCTGACCCCCTCAGCACAGGGAAGGTGAAGGATGAAGCTGATCATCACTGACCATCCCAGGAGCTAGTGAACCTGGGAATCACAACCCATTCCTGCTGTCTCCATGAATGAAACGTCCTCCCCACCCTGCTCCTCTGGAGAACGTCTCAGCTTAGACACCCTAGGAAATGTCCCAGCCCCCGCCCCCAACTACCACCTCCTCCACTACCACCACACACACACACACACACACACACACACACACACACTCTCCCAAGTCCCCCCACACCAACCACCACTACTGTCAGCACCAGTACCAGGACCACCACCACACACACCCCTCCCTGCTAGATTAAGTGCATTCCTGGTCCTCACCTGAACCAGGTGAGCTGTGAAGGATCTTTCTGCACGCACCAATCCTGTTGCTGGTGGGCACCATGGAGTCCAGTCTGACTCAGGACCCCACGTGACCTGGGCAGAACTGCCCTAGAGCCTTTTCTTGGCTATAATCTTTATGTAATTCCAAACATATCCCCTTACAGTTCTGGAGTCAGAAGTCCAAATTCAAGGTGTCCACAGACCACTTAGTGAAACTGAGGGTCCATGAAAAAGAGGAAGAAGATCCTCCACAAGATGGAAGCTACACTGGGCACAAACTTGGCAATGGTGGTGAGGGTTGCTGGCAGTGTACCCTATTTTACTGACCCTCACAATGGCATCGAACATCAACACAGGCCCAGGCTCCTCTAATTTGTGGACCAGCCCCTACCTTACATGCAGTTGGTGCCCACTCACCACGGGCCAGCCACCACATGCCTGTGAGGTCTTATTTCTCCAACAACTCAACTCCAAGAGGTAGATGCAGCCTCACAAGTTCTCAGGTCAGAAAATGGAGTCTCGGTTCAGATACCAAAGGAAACTGCCCTCACTGCCGGCCAGTGCAGCCTGACTCACCGTGACCCGGGGAATAGGTCGAATGCCTCTGTGGGTTCCAAAACAAAATGTGTACGGGAAAAGCAAGCCTCATCTCTCTCTCTGGTTCAGATAAGGGGCATGGAAGTCTCACAGGTCACATTCAGTGAACATTGACTGAGTGCCTCCACTGTGCCAGGGAAGATGGGGCCCAGGGCACACCCCGGCTAGAATCTTCACTAGGTGCAGGTCCACAAAGGGCTCTGAAGCCAGTGCTCGGGCCACTGCTGCACCTGGCCGGGCTCTCAAACAGCACATCCCCTCCACCTTCTCAAGATGTTTTCAAACCCGAAACGTCAGCTCCTTCCATTAACCATCTTTGTCTGACATGCTTCTCAGACTGAGACACATTTTGGAGACCAGGACACCTTGGGGAATCCCAGTCAACGAGAGCTGAGAAGCCCATTACCCTCCTGCCCCTCACCCCACCCCACCGGCCGCCATGCCCGGTGGATTCCAACACTAGTTCTTTGCCAGACTACGGAGGTTTGCCTGTTTGAGCAAGGGGCGGACACAAAATCATATCCATGGACTCTGTGGACAAGATTTTGTCCCAGCTCAAGAAGTTTAGTCCACTGAAGGATGCAGCTCACGGACAATACTCCAAATACGCATAAATCCAATTCTATGGCAGCTTGGAGAATTCAAATAAAGGCTTGTCTTGGAAATGCAAGAATTGCCCAAGCTGGAAGTGATACCTGAACTTCACCCAAAGGCTGCCTAGATTTCTATAAACACAGATGATGGAGGACAGTCGGAAGAAGAGGAGAAAGGAGGAGATGCCTAAGAAAGAAGTCAGAGGCTTTTGTTCATAAGAATGTCAGCACTCAAATGCCAAACAGGTAGGGCTACTGGCTGGCTGGTGTGGACCTGGAGGATGGGTTAAGCCAACTCTTCCCAGCCATGACTGGCCGGATTGGGCCATCATATACTTTTACTAGTTGCTGCCTGGGGATTCTGGACAGCTAAAATGTTTGAGTATCACCCTGCTACATAAGACAGGCAAGAAAGGTGGACAGAGGAATAAATGGCCGAGTGAAACAGCACAGGTGCAAAGCAGCTAAGACCACCAGACAGATGAATATATATGTAGGTACATAGAAGATTGCTACAAAATAGTGCTATTGTTGGGAAGCAAGCAAGCGAGATGTATCAAGTAGCTAGACATCAGCAAGCATAAAGTCCTCACACAAAATGATGAATGAAATAAAAAATCAAGATACAGGATGAAATGTAAAGTGTAAGTAAATTCATACAGGGGGGGAAATGAGGAGCCGATATTAAGGGCTCAAGTAGAAGGCAAATGTTTTGAGAATGATGATGGCAACAAATGTACATATGTGCTTGACACAATGGATGGATGGATGGATTGTGATTTGAATTGTACGAGCCCCAATAAAATGATTTTAAAAAAGAAAAGTCATACAAATGAAAGTATATGACGATACTATCTCTTGTTGGTCTATTCTTGCAAAATGAATGGACAGGTGGGGTTGAGTCAGCTCCACCTCATAGTGACCTCAACAAATATCAGAATGAGATGCTGCCCAGTCTTGCACCATTCTCACGATCACTCCTATGTTCTAGCCCCTTGGGGCAGCCCCTGTGACAATTCACCTGTCTCCTTTTTGCTGCCCCTCTACTTTACCAAGCAGGAAGTCCTCTTCCAGGGAATGAGCCCCATTGATGACATGCAAAGTCAAGGTGATAAGGTGACATGCAAAGCCAACAGGCAAAGTTGGGATGATGAAGTCTCACTAGTCTCATTTCTAAGGAGCAGTTTGGCTATTGATAGTGGATGGATGGGTGAATAGATGGGGAGATCTACAGATGGATAGATGGGAGGAAAGAAGTCAGGAAGTGAGATGCAATACTTATAGAGACATCAACAAGCACAAAGTCCCAAAACAAATTGCTGGATGAAATAAAGAAGCAAGATATAGAATCAAATGTAAAGGACAATAAAATTCATAGAAATGAAAACTCATAACAATACTGTCTATTGCTTGTTCATTCTTGCAAAATGAACCGATATATAAAAATGTAAAGGGATTAGATTTAATTCTAAGAAGGAAACACATTAAATCCATGGCTGAAATCACATCATAGGGAGAAGACGTGAAACAGATGGGACTAGGGTAGGGGCAAGGAGCCCTGGTGGTGTGGTAGTTATGTGTTGGGCTGCTAAACAAAGTGAGCAGTTCGAAACCACCAGGCACCAGCCACGAGTGAGAGAAATGTGGGGCTCTCTACTGGCATTACGAGTTTCAGTTTCAGAAACCCACTGAGGAAGTTCTACTCTGGTCACTATGAGTTGGCATCAACCCAATGGCAGTGAGTTTGTTTTGTTTTGAGCTTAGGGAAGAGGAATTCCAACACGATCTGAAGTATATTGGTTCTTATATTATTTTTTTCCAATATAACCAAATATTAACAATTGCCAAGTCTGGGTGGTGGTAACCTCAGGGACTGTCACCTAGTTCTTTGTACTTCTCTGCGGTTTGGGTTCTTTTGATTTTAATTTCCTCAAAACAAGAAGTATCATTTAAGTGACAAAATACAGGGATTGGGATGAACTATAATAGTATGATTTTGCTAATTGTTGAGTCTCTGTGCTCCAGGAACAATAGTCACAGATGTCGAGGAAAGTTTGAACCAACACAGGTAATTCCCTGAATTTCCCAGGCACAATTCCAGGCCCTTAGTGTTTGCTGAAAGGCTGGATGAATGAATGGTTGGATGGATGGGTGATCATTGACAGGTAGTTTAGACACAGACTTCCTTCGACCCGGCAACAGACTAAATAACCTCTTTCTATGGCCACAAACCCCATTCCTCTCTCAGACACAAGCCTGGGTCTTTTCCCAGATTCCACTGTTTTCAGCCCGTCCTCCTACAAGGTTCTAAGAACTCAGCCACTGAATGCAAACAAATGAGCCTAGCAATTTTCAGGACATTCTTGTTCTTTGGCTCAGTCCCTGCAGTAATGGAATATTAAGCACATTAACTCTGATTCGCTGCCCAAATGCCTTTGTATTGGGCGCAGTGCTGAGCCTCTCAGGCAAGACGATTTTCCCAGGGTTTCAATGGCTTTGCCTGTCCAATTAGTGACACCTACAAGTGCAGAGGAATGATGCCAAATAGTTCGGAGACACTGCACTGAACCAGGCTGGCCCTCTTGGAGGAAAAAGTACAAAACCAGCAAAACTCCAGGCTCCATTAGGAAAGACACTGCATGGGGGGAAAAGATTGCCCTAGGTCTGCCCATGACTCAGACTTGAACACGGACCCTAACTCCAACTCAAAATCTAGCCTTATCCCTAGTCCTATTTCTAGCACTGACCCTGCCCATGACCCAGAATCTACCCTTAGGCTTAACCCTAAACCTTAACACCCTAACTCTAATCCTAAATCTAACCCTAAATTTAGTTCTATTCCTAATCCTAAATCTAACCTTAGCCCTAGCCCTGACCCTAACTCTAGCCTGAGCCCTAAGTCTAACCCTAGCCCTAACCATAGCCCTGGCTCTATCCCTAACCCAACCGTTAATCCGAACCCTAGCCTTAGCCCTAGCTCTAGCCCATCCTGGCAGAGAGCCCCCTTGCCCAGACACACATGAGATCTGTATCACTGGTCCCTTGGGAACCATCACCATCATATACGCAAACTTGTTTTTCTTCCAACATGGGGCTGGGCTGGGATAAAGACAAACAGAGAATGGGTTTCATAAAGAGGAAACCACCCACCCCAGATTCCTCGGCCTTCATGAAGGTGACCGGGAGTAGTGGGCCAGAGTGGCCTTTCATGGAAGGCAACACTGAGCCACTCCCATCAAGGTGGACGTCATTGGACAGTGTCCAGGGGAAAAGCTGGCTCCATCACCAGCACAGACCCACAGACTAACGAATCATCCCTACACCTAAATGCACTCTGCGTTGACAGCAAACCCGTGGTTCACAAGGAGGGCTACCATTTTAGATGGTCTGACTTTAAGCACCCTGGGCCCTCTCCACAGATGCCGATTCAGTAGGCTGGGACCTGATGTGGACCTTGCAAGTGTTTCCTGGGAGAGTGTGACTCAGAGCCCCAGGAGTGTCCCATAGAACACATCCACCTCAAAGGCAGAGCTCCTTAATGAGAACCCACACCTGCCTTTTCTCCCTCCCTCCCTGTTTCTACTTCCCATCCTTTCATCCCTAGTCCATCTCTTCATCCTAGTCTCCCCCCTCCATCCCTCCTGCCTCCCATCCTTCCTCCTCCTGCTTTCTCCCTCTTTCCCTTCGTTCCTTTAATTCAGCAATAATGTACTGAATAGCTTTTGTGATCAAATGGCCTGATTGCTTTCTGAACTAACAGGAACCAAAGTTTGATTTGGCATCAGGTTCAAGACCTCAGGGCCTTTCTCTGATCACCTTGGGCCACTAAAGCTCTGTGGGCCACCATACGACCCACAAACATCCCAACCCCTGTGCTTTTTAATGGTGTGACCACATGGACTCTGGGAAGTGTGGGGTAAGTTGGAGAGGGGACATTTCTACAAGTGCTAATAGTAAAGAGGAAGGACGCTGTGTCAGTTTGAATCCAGATCCAGTTCTCAGCTGAGTGTCTTTGGGATGTGTTCTTATTTCTCTGGGCCTCTATTCCTTCATCTGCAACTACAGACAAAACAGGCATCCCTGGTTATCAGCTTTTTGTTGTTAAAGATGCCAAACAATCCCTTCCGACCCATAACAACCCTATGTACAACAGAATGAAACACAGCCTGTCCTGTGCCATCCACACAACTGTTGCTATGTTTGAGCCCATTGTTGCAGCCATTGTGTAAATCCATCTCATCAAGGGTCTTCCTCTTTTACACGGACCCTCTCTCTACTTGACCAAGCCTTCTCCAGGGACTGGTCTCACCTGGTAACATGACCAAAATATGTGAGACAGAGCCTTGCCATCCTTGCTTATGTCTCATGAACACTCTAGCTTTAGTTCTTCAAAGACAGATGTTTGTTTTTCTGGCAGTCAGTGAGTCTTTCTTTTCTGAATTCTTCACCAACATCCTGACTCTGCTGCTGTCCAGCTTCTTTCCCATGCAGAGGAGGAGTTGGAAGAGGCCAGGGCTGGGTAGGCACACCTTATTCTTCTAAGTGACACCCTTGCTCTTCAACACTTTAAAAAAGGTCTTGTGCAGCAGGTTTACCCAGTGCAGTATGTCATTTCATTTCCCGATTGCTGCTTCCATGAGTGTGAATTGTGGAGCTAAGCAACATGACATCCTGGACAACTTCATGCTTGTCTCCATTTATCATGACGGTGTCTATTGTCTTTGTCATGAGGATTCTGGTTTCCTTTACATTGAGTTGCAATTCATGCTGAAGCTTCAGACTTCGATTTTCGCCAGCAAGTGTTTCAATCTTCAATGTGCACACTTCAGATTGAGTTATCAGCTTGATCAGAGATAACTGAAGCTCGGCTGGCCCCTGACCCACACAAGGGCAATCACAGTGTCCCTCTTGGTTACCTATAATCCTGTACACCCCACCGGGGCATCTCGACCTACCCGTCTACAGAATCAAAATACGTGGGGAAAGACAATACTGACTGAACCGCCTGGGGTTACCTGCAACAAGCTTAGATCAATTTCCACCACCCAGTAGTCTGGCCCCCGACACTGTCATTGAGTCCCTTGCAACGGACAGGCACCTGACAGGACAGGGAAGAACTTTCCAATGGGGTTTCCGAGGCTAGAAATCCTTACAGATTGCCACATCTTTCTCCCACACAGCAGCTGCTGTGTCAAAGCTACTGCCCCTTCCATTAGCAACTGTGTACTGCACCACTGAGTTAATAACTCCTCCTAAACCACTGCACCTGGGCAACTAGATTCATAGCAACCCCATATAAGGCTTCTGAGACTGTAAATCTTCAAGAGAGCAGACAACCTACCCCAGAGTGCCATCAGGGCTTCCTCAGCAGACTCACTCACTGCCATTGAGTCGATTCCAGCTCATCACAACCCTAGAAGACCTGGTAGAACAGCCCCTGTGGGTTTGGGGGCGGGGGACTGTAACTCTTTATGGGAGTAGAAAGTCTCTTTTCCTCCCATGGAGCAGCTGGTGGTTTCAAACTGCTGACCTTGTAGTTAGCCACCCAACGGGTAACCACTGTATCACCAGGGCTCTTTTCTCTAGAAGAGTAGATGCTCAAAATAGGAAGCTTCCTTAGTAACAAAAACAAACCAACTTGAAAATAAGAGTCATGAGAAGGATTCCTGAAGGTGCTTTGGGTTAAGCACTGGACGGCAAATCCCAAGGTTGGTGGTCCACGGAGCAAAGATGAGGCTTCATGATTTTAGAAACCCTGTGGAGCTGTTCTTCCCTGTGCTGCAGCGTCACCACGAGTCCGAATCATCTTGGAGGTGGTGCATTTGCCTGGTTTCAGTGGTCTTTCAATGTCTCAGCTACATACTTGACCTGGACGGTGTGGCTGTGCTTGTCTCTCTTCTTGGCTCTTGCTCACATAAAGTCAACTCCAATGCTGGCCAGTCTTCTGTGCAGTCAAGGGGCTGCCCAGTTCTGTGTCACCCTCACAAGCTCCAGCATGTTTGATGAAGATGATCTCTGCTAACCCTCCAACCCGGGATGCTGGTCTCAATCCCGCCTCACAGATGAGGACGCTTGAACAATTGTCCAAGGATCCTCCGCAACCAGGATTCAAACTCAGCCTGCTGCTTCAAGCTTGCCTTCTTCCAACCTACGTCAGAGAGACGTGTCTCTAACCTTCCTGCACTGAGCAGACGGAGTTCTGCAAGCGCTACAGCTAAATCCTGCGTGTCTGGATTTGGACAGGTGTGTGCATTTTTATCCCCTTCAATCCCATTAGGCGAGCACACGTGGCCTAATGGTGGCGTCTTGTCTCTGGGCCACACAGAGTTTCACTGCGGTACTGTCTGCTTGGGATCAAACTCTGCAGGTTCCCACAGGGTGACAAGGCCCTGTGTCTCCCTGAGCATGGGCTCTTCTTTCATCCTGCCTTCGCGGGCAACAAATTGGCCTCATTTACCTGTCAGCCAAGCAGGAGCCACATGCGGTTCTCCAGAAGCTTCTCATCCTCACTTGAGTTACAGGGTTCCCTCTCTTGTGCTTTTGGGGATGGAAATAGATCCAAACAGTGGCCTCAGCTGGAAAAGGGCTGCTTCTCAGACACGCCTCACTCATCCAGAGAGAAGAGAAGCAAGCATCCTGGGTTCTTTCATACCAGCAACGGACGCTCACCTTTCTGGCACAGCATTCATCTTTTGCTGTCTGGCACTCAAAATGCCGTTTTCAGTAGGAAGATGCCCTGGCTGCTTCTAGGGCCCTGCACTGCATCCATCTGGAGGCAAGGGCAAGGTCAAACAGTGACAAGCTTCCCAGTGGTCCCCCCGGGTTGACTGACTGTGGCAGGAAGGGGGTGCTTGGAGGAACATGGGGTGGGTGGGGCTGCTCCTGCAATGGCTGGGCATGGAAGATACAGAAAACCTCATTTGCAATCTCAGCTAGAGATTGAAGAGCTTGAAGGGCACCGCAGAGAAGGAGGGATGCCCTGGGGCGGCCCATGGGAGGGCAGCAGAGGGCATTTTGATACTTGGTCTCATAACTGAGCTACTTGGACTGTAAAGGGCTAAATTGCTTGTCACATTGCTGTGATCAGCGACAACCTCAATGCATGGCAGCCCCAAGCACCACACTGTACAATACTGGCCCATCCTATGTCATCCCCTATATGAGATGTCGCTCCGCAGGGTTCCCGCTGGTTCATTTCCAAAGGGAGATCACCAGGCCTTTCTGCTCAGCCTGTCTCAGTCTGGAAGCTCCACTGCGATCTGGTCAGCATCCTAGCAACACACAGGCCTCTGAGGGACAGAAAGCTGGTGGCGGTGCATACTAAGGTGTATTTCCCACGTGAAAGGTTAGCGTTCTATCACAGAACCATCACCAACACCTACCCCCAAAACGTACCAAAGACCAAGCAGTTCCATTCCCAGATGTCCACCCAAGAAAGCCTGTCCATGCAATGACTACCAAGCAAACATTCACAGAAGAATTGTTCATAAGAGTCCAAAAATGGTCAGAAGCAACAAAGCCCACATGGAAGAAGCACACCAGCCTGTGTGATTATGAGGTGTCGAAGGGATCAGGTATCAGGCATCAAAGAACAAAAAATCATGTCACAGTGAATGAGAGAGAGTGCAGATTGGGGACCCAAAGCCCATCTGTAGGCAACTGGACATCCTCTTACAGAAGGGTTGCGGGGAGGAGACGAGTCAGTCACAATGATGAAACATACAGCTTTTCCTCTAGTTCTTAAATGCTTCCTACCCCTCCATCCCCCCACTATCATAATCCCAATTCCAATTTACAAATCCGGCTAGACCAGAGGATGTACAGTATTACAGATAGGAACTACCTGGAAACACAGGGAATCCAGGACAGATGATCCCTTCAAGACCAGTGGTGAGAGTGGTGATACCGGGAGGGTGGAGGGAAGGTGGAGTAGAAAGGAGGAACCAATTACAAGGATCTACATATAACTTCCTCCCTGGGGGACAGAAAACAGAGAAGTGGGTGATGGAGACATTGGACAGTGTAAGATATGACAAAATAATAATAATTTATCAACTATCAAGGGTTCATGAGGGAGGGGGAAGGGGGGAAGGAGGGGGGAAATGAGCTGCTACCAAGGGCTCAAGTACAAAGCAAATGTTTTGAGACTGATGAGGGCAACAAATGTACAAATGTGCTTGCCACACAATAGATGTATGTATGGATTATGATAAGAGTTGTACAAGCCACCAATAAAATGATTTTTTTTAAAGTTCAAAAATGGAAAAACCCAAATGCCTCTCAATGAGTGAATGAATAAACAAAACACAATATATCACATGATAGAATGCTACTGAATGATTTTTAAAAAGAATATACAGGCTACAGGCCACAACATAAATGAGCATCATAAATAATACATGAAGTGAAAGGAATCAGACCCAAAACACCATGTAATTTATGATTCCAGTTATTGTGAAATTACATCTATTATGAAATGCTGGGGGGGGGGGAATCTGTAGAAACAAAAAATAGGTTAGTGGTTGCATGGGGCTTGGGGAGTAGTCCTGGCGGCATAGCAGATTATGCACTGGGGTGCTAACTATAAAGTCAACAGTTTGAAACTACCAGCCTTACCAAGGGAGAAAGATGAGGCTTCTACTCCGAGGCTTTCTACTCCATAAAGATGAGCAGTCTTGGAAACTCCACAGGGCAGTTCTACTCTGTCCTATAGGGTCACTATGAACTGGACCAACTCCATGGCAGTGAGGTTTTAGTTTGGGGCTTGGGGAGCTATCCACGGGTAGCACAAATGGATATTAACTGAAATCCTAGCAGCTCTAATACATAGAAGAAAGGCCTAGTGATCTGTTTCCCTACCGTCACAATCATTCAGCTAATCGACTCTGAAGCACAAGGGGTCGCCAGGAGTTGAGGTCAACTGGATAATGATAGATTTGGAGTGGGAGAAAGAACAGGGATCTTAATAGCATCGTGAACACATTCTAAAACTGAATTGTGGTGAATTTACTGAAATGTATTGAATTGTACACTTAGAGTGCATTAATTCCATTATCTTGAAATTCCATTTTGGACTTTTTGAAGCCTCATCATATAAATAGTACCTCCCTAAGATATTGTGTGTGTGTGTGTGTGTGTTTGTGTGTGTGTTAAAGGTCAATACTCACTGATCACTTTTAAAGGACAATACAATTTTGTATCAGACACCTGGAGAGAATGCCAATCATCAAAGGGTCTGTGAGTTTGATGAGAGACTCAGGTTTGGGATGAGCGAGGAGGTTAAGGGTGAAGAAGAACAGTGAGCATTAGGACTATCATCATAGATGTGTGATGCCTGAAAAATAACAATAAAAGACAACAATTTTGTTTTTAGAACCTTGAAATGTTCTTAAATCCAAAGGCTGACTCTGAAGTCAGAGGGCCAGGTCAAAGCCTCCACCCTGAGTCACTATGTACCTGTCCCAGGTATGGAGCCATGAGTCCCTTTAGTCCCATTGCATACAGTGAAGCCAGAATATTCTGGGAGGTTCCACTGAGTTCAGAGCATGACATTTTGGAAGGAATGTGGAGACGCAGCATATACCTAGAGAAGCATTCTCTTATGTTATCATTGTGAGGTGTAGTGTTTTGAATCATAATAAAATATCACAATTTGTAGGTGATTTGCTTACCTAAAAAAAAAGCCTCAAGAGATTGGATGTAATTCAAGATCTAAGCTATTCCCATTGGTAAAAGCAATCTCACTCCCATCCCAATTTACTTTCCAGCTCCTATGAGGGTTTTTTTCTTTGGCCTAGTTAGCATTACATTAAAATATATCCCCTGAGATGAAGACATATGCCCTTTATCGAGTCTTGAGCTAAAGGTAGACTTCCTTCTCAGACAGGCTTTCTGTATCTGTCCTACTCAAAGGGCAGCCTCACCACCACCCCTGCACTCTCTGCCCTCCTACCCAACCCCTTTCCTTCTTACTTTGAGCACCACTTGACCTGTCACCTGTCACCTGCACAGGTGATAGAGCACTCAAAGGGAGCAGAGAGCCTGTTTGAACCAGATGGATCCCAAGTGCCAGTACATCCCTGATATTTGGTAGATGCTCAATAAATATTTACTGAATGAATGAGTGAAATAAGTAAAATAAAGTAAATAAGGAAAAAAGCAAATCAAGCCAAGCTGCAGCAGTAAGACTTCCCCTGTGGACTGCTTCCTGCTATGCCAGACTGCACCCCCTTACAGCCGTCATCCCTGGTTAGGTCTCTGCTGACTCATGCTTAAAGACTAGCTATGTGGGATCCTCCTGGTGTGGTGGTTAAAGCTCTTGGCTGTTAACCAAAAGGTTAGCAGTTTGAACTCACCAGCCACTCCAAGGGGGAATGTCTTGGGAGTCTGCTTTAGGAAAGACGACAGCCTGGGGACCCTGATGAAGCAGGTCTCCTCGGTCCTGTAAGGTTACTGACCTGGACTCAAAGCATGAGGTTTGTTTCAGGATTGTATGTAACACCTAGTCACCCAACTATCACTTTGTGGTTCTGTGATGGTTTGTGTGTAGCTGGGACGCTGGAAGGCGTGCCACCACTATTTCAAATAGCATCAGGGTCACCCATGTTGGACAAGTTTCAGTGGAGCTTTGAGACTAATGCAGACTAGGAAGAAAGGTGTGGCGATCTACTGCAGGGAACTGGCCAATGAGCATGTTATGGATTGCAACAGAGAACACTGTCTGACTTACTGGCTTTGCGCATGCCATTGGGAAGATCCTAAGCACGGACTTTTAAGCAGACCTCGGGAACATTGTCCTTGTGAAACTCATCCTGGTATTCTGGGAGCGTATGGTCCCTCAGCATATTTGCTTCTGTCTAACAAGTTATCATAACATTGCCTCCTGTATGCTTCACCACATCCATGGAAATGTTTGCAGCTAAGTTAAATATGCATTATAAATATGTTCTATATTAGAATCAAGTGTGTTTTATTGGTTTCTATAGTTAAAAACTCCAGAGATGGCCAGACCCTGAAACTCCAACAATAGGATCAGAAGTCTCACTTTCAGTGGATCGCTGCCTGTGGTTGTTGTTCTGAGTCGACTGCAACCCAGAGCAACCCTGTGCACGACAGAATGAAGCGCGGCCTGCTCCTGCACCGCCTCACCATTGTGCCATGCTTAAGCCCATTGTTGCAGCCGCTGGGTCAATCCTTCTCATTGAGGGCCTGCCTCTTTTGTGCCGTCCCTCTACCAAACATGATGTCCTCTAGGGACGGGTCTCTCCTGACAACACGCCCAAAGGATAGAAGTCAAAGTCTCACACCCTTGCCTCTATGGAGCACTCTGCCCATACCTCTTCCAAGAACGATCGGTTTGTCCTTTTAGGAGCCCATGATACTTTCAATATTCTTCTCTAGCACCACAATTCAAATGCATCAATTCTCCTTTGGACTTCTTTATTCAATATCCAACTTGCACATGCATATGAGGCAAATGGAAAATACCAAGGCTTGCGTAAGGCATACCTTAGTCCTCAAAGTAACATCCTTGCTATTCCGTACTCTAAAGAAGTAGTGTGTAGCAGATTTACCTAAAGCATATGCAGTTAGGTTAAAATTTAACATCTTATCACTTGATTTCCCTTTTGATCCATTTAAATTTGTGACTAGTTTTTAATATATTCTGCTTTCTTTTGGTGGAGGTTTTTTTTTTCTGTTTTCCTTTGTTATTGTTGTTAGGCATTTGTTTTTGGCTTTTAAAAATATTTTTCTGTATATGGAATCCAGGATAGGTAAATATATAGAAATAGTAACTATATTATTGGTCTTTTGGGGGTACAGCAGGGGAGATGGGGGGAAATGGGGAGTTAATAACAATGAGCATAATAAAGAAGAAAATGTTCAAAAATTGAGTATTGTAATGATTGTACACCTATTCTTTATATTACTGAACCATTGAGTAAATATGTAGAAGTGCCAATAAAACTGTTTTCTTATAAATAAAATTTTTAAAAGTTAAGAAAGAAAAAGAAGAAGTCTCACTTTCAATCTCCTTTTGAGGCGTGTTGCCCCTGGTTGGTTTATTCTCAGAAGATTTCTTCCTTATCTAGTGGCAAACATTTATATAGACTTTAGAACCTACCATCTCAGAAGAGTGGGATGTGTCTCTTTCCTGATATTTTCGGTCAAAGTCCCAGAGAAGACCTGGTTTGATTCATCTAGGGTCACCTGCCCGTCTATGAAGCAATATCTGTGGCCCAAAATGATGGAGCACAAGGCTCTCAGGATGTCCCTGGAGCCGGAGATTAAAGCCCATCTGAACAACATGGGCTAAGATTGGGTGCCCAAAGGCAAAACAATGTCCAACAAACTATTACAAATCAGGCTCCATGCATACATCATCTCACCACAATATCATCGTCATCAAAACCTCATCCCACTAAAACAGCACAGGTATGTGCCATTATCCCCCAAAGAAGAGACGGGAGCTCAGAAAGCTTAAATGAGTTGCCTAAAGCCACAGAGCTAGTAGTGGTGGAGGCAGGGTCTGACTCAGCAACTTAACACACTAAACTCCCTCCTGTACATAAGAAGATTTAGGGAATGAAAAATACACAATGTTTGCACGTGGGAGGCAGATATGCCAGCATATAATTATGTGATATGATATGATGAGATGTGACATATGATAATGATATGATTCCGTGTGCCATCATTGACATCATTGAGAAGTGGGAGATCATAGTAGCATGAGATCAGCTCTGGAGTTATTAAAACCCCAGTTCCCATTGACCAGATTTTGGGAGGCCATGTAGCCTGAATGAATATCTCAAACCACTGGCCTGAGAATAATCTTTAAACCTTAAATCTCAAACCAAAAATATCCCCTAGAGTTTTATTTAAACCAAACAATACCAAAACAAAACCAAATTCATGACCATGGAGGCAAGCCTGACTCATAGAAACCCTGTAGACAAACAGACCTGCTCCACAGGGTTTGAAGCTGTTATCTTCCTGAATCATCGACCTTTCAGCTACAAGTCCAATGCTTAGCCATGGCACCACCAGGGCTCTAAAACCAAGCAATTATTTAGCTTACTTAGTAAGGAATGTCTGAGTTGAGCATGACGCTCCCGTAAAGATCTAGATGGCGGCAAGAAACTTTGGTTACAGCACTTACAGGCTTACAGCACTCAGCTACTAACCAGAAGGTTAGAACCCACCAGCCGCTCCACAGGACAATGATGTGGCACGTGGCTTCTGTAAAAATGACAGCCTCGGACAGCTATGGACTGAGCCCTATCCCATACAGACACTATGAGTCAGAATCGACAGGACTGCTACGGGGTTACAAGCCGAGCAGAAACTTGAAGGGTTAGATAAGAAGTGTAGAGGGCAGGGAGGTTCTGTGAATGGGCTATGGAAAACACGGAAAAGGAGGGTGAGGATGGATGCAATCTGAATTATACAGGTCGAAAGTGTTGCGTTGGTGTCCACTGTTGGACATGTCCTCAAGTTGGTTCCCACTCATAGTGGTCCTATGTACAACAGAACCAAACACCAGCAGGTCCCGCGCCCTGCTCACACCTATTCGGATGTTTGAAGCCATTGTGGCAGCCACCGTATCAGTACAGCATGATGGTCTTCCCCAGGGGCTGGTCTCTCCCGACGAGTTCTAAGTATGTGAGACAAAGTCTTGCCATCCTGGTCTGAAAGAGCACGCTGGCTCTGCTTCTTCCAAGACAGATTTGGCTGTTCTCCTGGCGGGTACTTTCAATATCCTGCACCGGCAACATCATTCCAATGTATTAATTCTTTTTCAGTCATGCCTTGGGTGAGGCACACCTCAGTCCTCAAAGGAACATCTTTGCTTTTCAACACTTTAAAGAGGTCCTTGTGCAGCAGATTTACCCAGTGCAATGTGTCCTTGTTTGATTTCTTGTCCGCTACTTCCATGAACATTGATTATGGGTCCAATAGAGACCAAATCCTTGACAATTTCAATCTTTTCTCTGTTTGTCACGATGTTACTTATTGGTCCTGTTGTAAGAATTTTGGTATTCTTTTTTTTTGAGTTTTTTTTTTTGCTTTTCAACATTTTTTTAAAAAATCATTTTATTAGGGGCTAATACAACTCTTATCACAATCCATAACACAACAATTGTGTAAAGTGCATTTGTACATTCATTGCCCTCATCATTCTCAAAACATTTTCTCTCCACTTAAATCCCCGACATTAGGTCCTCATTTTTCCCCTCCCTCTCCTCTCCCCGCTCCTTCATAAGCCCTTGATAGTTTATAAATTGTTATTTTGTCATAACTTGCCCTGTCCGACATCTCCCTTCACCCACTTTTCTGTTGTCCGTCCCCCAGGGAGGAGGTCACATATAATTCCTTGTAATCGGTTCCCTCTTTCCTACCCACTCTCCCTCTACCCTCCCTGTTTCGCCACTCACACCACTGGTCCTGTAGGGCTCATCCGCCCTGGATTCCCTGTATTTTCAGTTCCTATCTGTACCAGTGTATATCTTCTGGGCTAGCCAGACTTGCAAGGTTGCATTCAAGTCATGGTAGTGGGAGCGGAGAGGAAACATTTAGGAACTAGAGGAAAGTTGTATTTTTCATCTTTGTTACATCGCACCCTGACTGGCTCATCTCCTCCCTGAGACCCCTCTACAAGGGGATCTCCAGTGGCCTACTAATGGGCTTTGGGTCTCTACTCCACACTCCCCTCATCATTCACTATGGTAAGATTTTTTGTTCTGATGATGCCTTACACCTGATCCCTTCGACACCTCGTGGTTGCATAGGCTGGTGTGCTTCTTCCATGTGGGCTTTGTTGCTTCTGAGCTTGATGGCCGCTTGATTACCTTCAAGCCTTTAAGACCCCAGATGCTATACTTTTTGATAGCCGGGCACCATCAGCTTTCTTCGCCACAATTTTGGTATTCTTTACAGTGAATTGTAATCCATGCTGAAGGCTGCAATCTTTGATCCTCATCATTAGCATATATCTTCAACAAAACAAGAAAAATATAATAGTGTGTTTTTATGCCTGTGTTTCTACTCCAGCTTTGACAAACCAGCTGTGTGAGCACAAGCGAGCAGTTTCCTCACTCTCAAGCCCAATTTCCTCATGTGCAGAGAGAAAGGAAGGTGGGGCCAGAGTGTCTGTGACAGTGAGGGACCTGGGGTCAAGAAGGATTAGAGCCTGGCTGATATACAGATGCAAAATGGGACTAAATGAACCTAGGTGGCCAAACCCTCTGCTGGCGAGTGGATGATTCTGCCTCATGTGACTCCATGCGCTACAGAGCAGACCTGCTCTCGAGACGCTGCCTGGCTCTCCTATCCCCGGAAGTAGAACACCAGGACTTTCCTCTGAAGTACAACTGGGTGGGCTCCAACTGCTAGCTGTTAAGTTAGCAGCCTAGCACAAACTATTTGCATGCCCCTGCGGCTGAGATTTCAGCAGGAGCCAACGTCTTCATATGTCAGTCAATCACCTGGGAGGGTGTGCTGTCAACTTCATTTTCACGTTTCCCAACTTGGAGTTCTGGTCCCCCGGCTGGGCAGAGCCAGGGTTTCTGCAAGCCCCAGAGTTGCTGGGGAACTGGAGGCTGGAGCTGCAGCCTCCGGCAGCTCTCCTCAGTCCGTGAGCTTGATTCCTCCTGACAGCACCAGCCACAGCCTTGCCAAAATGGAACTGGCTGCTTAGATCAGCTCTGCTCTGCACTCTGGCTCCTCTTCCCCAAGATGTGCAGCAACCCTGCTGGCAGGAGCCCAGAGCTCCCCCCTCTGGAGTTTCCTCACCACCATTCTAATTGGGAGGCTGCGGGAAGCCCCATGGGGACACCCCCGCTCAGCTTCTCTGCTCTAAGCCTTATCCACAAGCAGCAGCAGCTTTGCAAAAATGAAAAGCAGGAGCCTGGGGGCCCAAGGAGGCAGGGAGCCCCATAGTGAGCAAGGAGGGAGCTGGTAGCCTAAAATACAGCTCAGAGAGGGACTGGACTTGGCACGCAATTATGATGCTGCTATACATTCTCCAGGCTGCTGTAGTTCTTGGGGGCTTTCCAATCAATTGCCACTGATACGGACCCTCTGAGACAAGATAGAACAGCCCCATGGGGTTTCCGAGGCTGTGATTTTTACTGGAGCAGATCTCCTGCTCTTTCTCCATTGGGGCTGCTGG
Organism: Echinops telfairi; assembly: GCF_000313985.2. Taxonomy (NCBI): domain Eukaryota; kingdom Metazoa; phylum Chordata; class Mammalia; order Afrosoricida; family Tenrecidae; genus Echinops; species Echinops telfairi. The sequence continues at coordinate 41,684,108 of NW_022103901.1, read as the reverse complement.
GTTGGGTTCCAGTTAACCTTTCAGTCAGTCACTGAGTGCTTCACTGCTGAGCCAGCAGGGCCCCTTCCGCTAGCCAATTACAATGCCCAGGCCTGTAGAGTCACTTCCCAAGACAAAAGCAACTTTATAGAAGAGCCACTTTTTAAATATTTCTATAAAACAATGCTCATCGGGGCATCAAAGAAACACTAGGGTAATTAAAATGAATATTTATTGAACTTGCGGTATGTAGATGTGAACTTTTATCATCATCGTAGTTCCTTCGTGCAGAGCACCTCTCAGGCCTGAATTAATCTAATGCCCGCTGTAGCCTCATGAAGTCAGACGGATGCCCATTCTCTAGGGAGGAAAACGGGCTCGGTCATGCAACCTGTGACGGCACATCCATGGAGTGAGAACCCAGATGAAGGTCTGGTTGAACTCAAGCTCAGAGATAATGAAAAAGGAAAACAGGCAGTGAGATAGAGTAGTTATTGCTGTTGTTCGGTACCATGGAGTTGGGTCAGACTCCCAGTGACCGGAAGGACAACAGAAGGAGAGCGGGGCACTGCCTGGTCTTGCACCACGCTCGTAATCCTGGTTGTGGTTGAGCCCATTGTTGCAGCTGTTGTGCCATTCCATATCCTTGGAGGGTCCTCCTCTTTTGTACTTCACCAAGCATGATGTCCCTTACCAGGGACTGGTCCCTCTTAAGCCTTGGTGGCACACTGGTTGGCAGTTCAAAACCACCAAGCACCTGTGCGGAGAAAAGATGGGGCGTTCGACTCCTATAAACAATTACAGTTCTGGAAACACCCCGGGGCAGTTCGATCCTGTCCTATTGGGTCACCATGAGTCAGTAGGACTTGATGGCAGTGAGTTTAGTTTTTGGTTTGCTTCTTGATAACATGCCCAAAGTACAAGAATCAATCTTACCTTCTCACTTCTAAGGTACAGTCTTGCTGCACTTTAAGATCAATGTGTTTGTCCTTGTAGTCCATAGTATTGTCAACATTCTTTGTCAACACCATAGTTCAACTGCATTAGTTCTTCTTTGTTCTTCTTTATTTGTTGTCCAACTTTCACATGCATATGAGGTGATGGAAAAGACCATGGTTTGGGTGAGACACACTTTAGTCCTCAAAGTCACATCCTTTGTCTTCAATACCTTAAAGAGGTCTTTTGCAGTAGATTTTCCCAGTGCAGTGTACAAAGTTTGGTTTCTTGACTGCTGCTTCCATGACGATGGATGGTGGATCCTTGTAAAACGAAATCCTTGATAACGTCCATCTTTTCTCCATTTACCATCGAGTTGTCTGTTTGGGCCTGTTTGGGGGACGTTTGTTTCTAATTAAGATGTAGTAACTTTCATGCCTCAGAATTCTTTGACTTAAAGCATGCAATAATCCCCAATGTTTCTTGAGGTACAGTCAAGCATTTCTAGCACCCTGCAAAAATCCCCCCTCATGACCATTTGTTGTTAATCCCAGCTTCCAGCACACAGTCCAGGCCCAGGTAACCACCCATGGACTGCCTGCCTCCGTGGGTGTCTCTTCACCAGGCATTCCCTGGAAATGGAGTCATGCTACAGGCCGTCTCTCAAAGCTGGAGTCATCATCTCTGCATATTCGCATGTTTTCTTGAGGGTGACAAAAGGCTATACATGTGCCAATGACTCATCCCTTTTTACTGCTGAATTTGATGCCAGAAAATGGATAAAAACGTGTTGTTTACCCATTCACCTGTTGAGAGATAATTGGTGCTTCTACTTCGGGGCCTATATAACTAATATTAGCATGAATATTCACATATATGTCTTTGTGTGAGCCTGGTTTCATTTACAGTGCAGCGATTCGGTGAGTGGAATTACTTACTGGATCAACAGTAAATCCATAGTTAACTTTTTAAGAAATAGCCAAACTGCTATTCCAAGGTTGCTGTACTATTTTACCTTCTCATCCAAGCTTATACTACTAAATAGTACCTCATTCTACCTGGAAGCCAATGGGGGAGCTGATAGTTTAGTGGTACAAGGCTCCCCTTTCCTGCAGAAGGTCCGAGTTAAATTCCCAGCTGATACAACTCATGTATAGCCATCACCCATCTAGCTTGTGTGATGCTAAGCTACTGACCAGGTTTCAGCAGAAATTCCAGTCTAGGAAGACAAGGCCTGGCCGTCTACTTCCAAAATTTGACCAGTGATCATCCTCTAGATCCCCAAAGTCTAATCTTCAATCAATCTGCCCAAAGCATTTCATGCCAGCGTACATGGAGTTGCCATGAAGCTCAGCCGACTCTGAGAGTCTGCAGAACAGATGGATTGAGTGCCCTGCGATAACTCTCTTCTCTTATAGGAGTGGATTGCCCGAGGGCACTGCTTGAAAATGAAGAACAGAGCATGGGGCGAAGATGTATAAAGACAACGGTGGAAATGGAGCTAGAGCCAGTGCACAAGCCCTGCCTGGAACATTCTAGGGAGGGAATGAATGAAACTGAGGCTGTGTTCTCCTGACACATTCTTAGGTGTGAGAACCAAGCATGGTGGCTATAGGCCTCACACAGTGTCGCCAAGCCCAGAGTGAGGTAGAGGAGACATCTTTCCTCCATTATGGTACCATCAGGTAGGTGTCTCTCTGGCACGTAGCATGGTGACACACATACTGGGCATCCACAGCAGAGGCAGCCACAGGGCAGTCTCAAGAGCTTCTGCGACTAAGGCCCTTAGCTAGCCTGTGGGTTCAGGACTCACCTTCCTGGTTCGGTTTTCAGACAACCACAGGTCTGTCTGGGGAATAATAACTCTTGAGGGGCATGCACACCTTAGAATAATCAACAACTTGCGATCCAAAGGGAAGTATTTCTCTAAGGGCAAAGCTCAGAAGGTTAAGAAAGAAGGAGCCATGGACACAGGAGAGTCAGGAAGGAAGAGAGTAACGGATGGCCCACTGAGGTGATGACAATTCAATGACAGAAAATGTGTATGAACTGTTGGCAGGAAACAAATGATCTGCTCTGCAAACGTCCACCCAATTCACAATCGAACAGTCTTTTAAAAGAGCGAGAGCTTGCTAAAGGAGCCGACATGTACAGTGAGGCAGAAGAAAAGGCATGGAGGCCACGTGAGAAGAACACAGCCCGGGGAAAGCAAGTGTGCAGCACACCTCCCGAAGAAGGCTTGGCCATCACCAGGGAGCCTTTGCCTGGGGACGTTCTTTCTGTGAAGGAGGGTGAGGCCCAGAAAACGAGGACCACTGCCGCTATGGTAGGAGCCCTGGTGGAACAGTGGTTACACATTGGGCTGCAATCTGCACGGTGGGCAGTTTGAGACCACCAGCAGCTCCATTGGAGAAAGACTGGGCTTTCTACACCTGTAAACCGTTACAGTCTCAGAAACTCACAGGGGGTCGCTCCGAGCCAGCATTGACTTAATGGCAGTGAGTGGGGCTGCTACGGTGAGGTCATGCTACCCACAGGCCGAGACCCCAAGGAAAGCTGGGCCAGGGGTTCAGAGACAGCCGCTTCTCATCCGCGGTTCTGCCTGCTCGGCAGGTCTATGGCGCTGGCTTCCTTCCCAGCAGCCCCTGCTCCTTCCATTCACCTGCTCGCCGGATATTAAGGGCACACAGGTGCAATAACTCAACCCAGAAACATAATAACCCAAACTGTATCCATCAATTTGCTGGGGAGAAAGATCATCGAACTCCTGCCAGAAGAGCTTTCAGAAGTGCTGTCTTCCCCGGCCCGCCCAGGAAACAGGCAGGAAAGCAAGGGGGGGCACAGCATTAGCAATGGAGTCTCACACACTCAAGTTCAAACCCCAGCTCTGGTATTAATCATCATATCTGGGACATGCTAGGTAATTTCTTCAAACTCATGATAAGGAGGGCTGGTGGCCCCATGGATTAGGCATCGCAATGCCACCACAAGGTTGGTGGTTCAAATCTACCAGCGACACTGTGGGAGGGAGGTGAGGCTGTCTGCTCCCTTAATGATTTACAGTCTCACAGCCCCTAGGGAGCAGCTATACTCTGTCACCTCGGGTGACAATGAGTTGGAAGCACTCAGGGGTGGGTGTGGTTGCTCGTGACAGAAATGGACCAACTGCTGAGGAAACGCTGTGCTTCTGTTGAGGGGCATGGGAGCTTGGGTGTGGACAACGATGAGGATCACATCTGATGGCCGTAAACTCTGAGAGAACGTCAACGTGGCCATGTCCTATTATGTATCCACTTAGCACAATGAGTTAAAAGCCACAACACGACACACATGCACGCACACACACACATGCGCAGAGTGAGTAAAGTGCCCCATGGGCAGTGGGGGGCATTGCCTGGGTTAGCTGTAAGCTAACTGGTGCTCAGCAAACTTCCAAACAAGGAGGTTTTCTTTAAAGGATAGAGAGGATATTGTCATGTCAACGGGTGTCAGGTACTTCCACCTCCCTCCATCAACTCAGGGACCTGAATCCTTTAAGAATGAGGAGTCTAGGAGTTGAGTTTGTAATATATTCCTTAAACGAAGATGGCAAGAAGAGGTGCAGGCAGGATAATAATGATTTTGCCCTGGACAGGGACAGCACTGGATGCTACATATTCACCTGGAATGAACAGGGACCAATTAAGTCCTGGGGAGTGAATTTGATACCCCAACCCCCTCCCCCCAGCCCCTCTCATATTTCTCCCGAGGAGCCCTGTTGGTGTTGTGGTTACACATTGGACTGTGATGCACATGGTTGGCAGTTTGAAACCACCAGCAGCAAGGAGGGATTGAAAGGCTGGGCTTTCGACTCCTGTAAACAGTTACAATCTCAGAAACCCACAGGGGGTCACTATGAGTAAGCATTGAGTCACGGCAGCGAGTTTGGTTTGGTTTTTAGTTCTACTGAGGAGCAGCTGGTGGTTTCAAACTGCAGACTTTGCGGTTAGCAAAGCCACTTGGGCTCCCCTAGACCTAATGAATCTGTAGCTGGGCATGGGGCCCGGCTAATCTGTCTTTTAACAAGCCCTCCGAGTGATTCTGATCCATGCTCAACTCTGAGAACACTGCGCTAGGGCTTATTGCCTCCCAATGTAAATGCACTCACTATTTATTGACTATGCCAGATTGCACATTAAAGGCTGCGGTACAATGGGGAGGGGAAACATTAGCACCAGCTCCCGCCTTTATGGAGCTAATTGACCAGGGATGGTTGGATGCAAGTTACACGCTAAAGAACTTACTTGGAAACCCAAGGCTAGGGATCAGTAGGCTCAGGACAGCCTTGCCTACAATCCTTGTTTAAGACGCACAGAGGGAGGATATGGTCTCAAGGGCCCAGGTGAGATGGAATAGCCCTGAGGAGGTGTTGGCAGGCCCCCACACATCCTGTCTCTCTGTGGTTGCCCCTCCCCTGGTCCAATGAGGTGGCCACATTGTACTTAAGAAAGGACAGCCTGCCTCCCCCACCCCCCACCCCTACCCTTTTCCCATTAATGAAGACACACCCCTGCCATAGAATGTAGGGATAGTTCAAGCAATGCAGGCACTAAGCTGCAAAGACAGTGTGGCTCAGCTTAGCTCCAAGGCTCAAAGAGAAGTAGCGTGTTGCAGACTAGTGGCTCTGGGTCTGGTTGGCCCCAGAGCAGAGGGAGAAAGGGCAGCTTCCATCTGAGAGAGGTCCCAAAGATCAGTACAACTTGCAAGTGTGACCACAGAAATGATTGTTCAGAAAACTCAAGTGTGCCCTTCCTTGCAAGCATCCCTGGGGTCCAAACCAGCCAGCGTTTCCTGTTAAGGACAAGAAAATAGCAGGTCATGTCTAAAGAGGGGAAGAAAAAGCAGAGAGAATGTGCATTTATTGAGTGAGTACAGCATGCCAAGTACTAGACTAGAATGGCTGATGTATATATATGCATGTGTGTATGATAATCTACATATCTAGAGATATCTATATATCTAAAGATTATATCCATCTCTAGATCAAGAGAGCGCCTTGATCATGCTGTAGGCTAGGTATTGGGCTGTTAACCACAAAGTTGGTGATTCAAATTCACTCCTTGAGAGAGCTTGTTTGCTCCAAAGGATTTGTAGTGCTAGTGAATGAGGTGGGGAGTGCGGGCTGGAAACCCAAAGCCCATTTGTAGGCCACTGGACATCCCCTTACAGAAAGGGTCTGGGGAGGAGACCAGCCAGCCAGGGTGCAATGTAGCAACGATGAAAAATACAACTTTCCTCTAGTTCCTAAATGCTCCCCCATCTCACCCACCCCCCAC
>NW_022103901.1:41666255-41677247 GCF_000313985.2 Echinops telfairi | reverse complement strand
TTCATTTCCATTTTCCATGAACTTTTGGAAGTCTCTGTATGTGTACACATACATACAGAGTGAGTCAAAAGTAATGCTACAAAAGCAAGCACAGAGCCAAAAAAAGTCTGGATGTAAAGCAATTGTTTCTCAGTATTTCCTCCATCTAAGGTCTATGCACTTCTGAAGGCAGGGTCTCCCTCCCCTCTCCCTGAAGAACTCTGCCTGTGACTCACACCTGTAAAAGGCAGGGTGGGCACCCTTGAGGGACTCCAGTCATGGTCCTGTTCGCTGTTTTTTGAGTTTGGGAACAAAAACCAGTGTGAAGGGGTCAGCTTAGGGGTGCGGGTTGGATGGGCATGTTTCGCAGCAGAATTCCCAGTATAGACTCCACCCCTTCTCTCTTAATCCTCTCAAATTGACAAATGATTACATAACTACCACACATGTCATTAACATCCCTATTTTAGAAGGAAACAGAATTCAGAGATGTTAACAAAGTTGCCCTAGGCCACTCGGCTTACAAAGAACAGAACCTGACTTTAACCCCAGGTCTGTTTTGACAGCAAAGACCACGGTGCTGTACATGACATAACCAACATGTTGCATCTCCTATACTCAAAACAAAGGCTACAAGCAATTAAGAATCAGGTCCAGAAAATCCCTTTAGCAGCAAAGAGATGCATTCCTCCCCAGCTTCCAAAGTAGGGATCTCATTTGGCGGGAGACACGGCTTGGGTTGACACACGGCCAACTGGAATTGGAGTCCGTTTTCCCTCGCTTGGAGAAAATATTCTGAGTATGTGCTTCTATTTTAGGCTCTGTTACAACCATAGTAGTCAAAGTTAATTCGTTTGGGGGATACTTCTGGGGTAGTTTTTGTTTTGCTTTTGTATTTTTTTCTCCATTTTTGCCTAGTCATCTGTAAACAAGATCGATTAAAATAATTAAATGCAAATTCGGTAATTTCCGCCACATTTAACTCAAAAATAGCAGATTTTATAAGAATGAGTATATTTAGCCCTAAATTGGCTCTTAGCTTACTTTTGTCTAAGGGCCTATTTTAAAGTCATCCTCCAAGGAGGGGAAGTGAGGCTGCTAGCAGAGGAGCCTGTGCAGTTCCAACGGGGTGCAGTCTGATCGTCCCTCACCCCAGATCACAGGAGCGCCCTGGTGAACCCGCCACGCTTGACCTTGTCTCCTTTCTTGCAAAAATGACAATCTTCTCTCTCTCTCAGAACCTTTCTGCAGGTGCCTTGGCGAAGGCTCCAGAGACAAGAGCAAAGCAGGAGGCCACCTGAGATGGGAGACTGTGTGGGTCCAGGTGAGGCTTTCCTTTGGGGCTGTGGCCAGGAGCCAGGAAGGAAGAGCTGACGCAGAACAAAGGGGGACTGAGCCACCCCTGTTTAAATCCTGAAATGCCTCTACTCTGCCAGCCGTGGACCTCTGAGTCAGCAACAATTTCAACTCACCTAGTTTGCCCGAGCTCTCTCTATATATCCCTGGAGATGCTGAACCGCTGCTATAACAGTGGCGCAAATGTAACAATAACTGTGAGGATGGTGCAGGACTGGGAATGTTTCATTCTGTTGCACCGAGGGTCACCATAGATCAGAGCCAACTCAACGGCACCAAACAACAAGCTGCTACTTCATCACTGTCATTTTGCTACTGTTATCAATCAGGCGACCCCTGTGAAAGGGCCATTCAACCCCCAAAGGGGTCGCAACCCACAGGTTGAGATCTGCTGGTCTAGTGCATTGTGGATATTCACAGCGATTTCTGGATACAATTCATTTCAGTGTGGTCCAGCCTGGAGGGAGCATCTTCCTCTTAGAGTGCGAGCTGTGAGGCGCACAAGGGGGAGTGAGGGCTGAGGCCCCAGGGAGACAGGTTCTTGTCCAGGAGCTTGGTCCTGCTTTGAGGCTCATTCTGGTTTTGTTTCCCTGCCCCTCCCTCCTCTCTGCTGCACCCAGACTTCTGTGTATACTGTGACCACACAGAGAACCTTCCCAGGTGATGCCACTATGGTGCATTCATGGGTGGTATAAAAAGTTAACACACTTGGCTGCTAACTGAAAAGTTGGAGGTTTGAGTCTACCCAGAGGCACCTGGGAGAAAAGCCTGACAATCTGCTTCCCCAAAAGCAGCCATTCAGAAAACGCAATGGAGCACAAGGCTGTCCTGAAACACAAGGGGCAACTCCACAGAATTGGGTTTTGTTTCTGTTTCTAAGTTTACGAGGGGGAACCCCCAAATAACTGGAATTATGCTGGGTGGAGTATAGCTTTCATAGTATGCACATTTTCCCCCACCAGGCGAGACCAGCCGAGCATCAAGCAACTGGCTCTGAGTTAGTGCACCCAGTGGCATCACTTGGGAAGGCTCTCTATGTGGTCACAGTAAAGTTTTTCATTAAAGTGGTTTTGCTTGAACCTTTTTTATGATAGCCGATTTAAGAAAACAATCTGTAGCTGTGAGATTTTGCTTCCTGCACAAACTGTTATTTTGTTAAACAAATTTTGTTTCCCCAGAAACTGTTGTGATGTTGAACACAACGCTATGGAAAAAACTCAAGTGCATGAGTGGTTTTCTCATTTCAAAAAAGATAAATGTTGATTGATGACAAACCTCATTCTGGACGTCCATCCATTTCCCAGATAAAAACGTTGACTTGCAGTAAATTTGGAGTTCATTCCACCAGATCAGACTGTTAATCAAGCTTTCTATTTAGAAGTTCTGAAAAGATAGTGTAACCGTGCGACAAAAAAAAAGGCCTGATTTGTGGCAGAAGGGGGACTGGTTTTGCCACCACAACAATGCACCTGCTCACGCAACCATCTCACTGCACAAAAGCAGCATGCCTTTCTTGCCCTACACACCTTACTTACCTGACCTTACTCCATGCAACTTTTTTGTTTCCGAGGAAGCAGATGGACATGAAAGGACAGCAATTTAACAGCATAGGAGAGGTGAAGCAAAACATGAGGGAGGTGCTGTCAGCCATCCAAGCAGATGAGTTTGAAAAATGTTTCCAAGAATGGAATTGCTGATTTGATAAATGTGTTAAGTATAATGGAGAGTACTTTAAAGGTGATAAGGTTGTTCTGTAAAAAAATTTAAATACATAGCTTTGAAAAAAAATTCTGGTTTGGGGGGGTACCCCCTTGTTAAAATACTATGAATAAGCTCTATTGCAAGAGTACCTCAAAGAAACTTCCTTTCATTGATTGGATCAGGGCTGTGATTTGAGTACGGGTGCTACATCTACCTGAATCTTTTTACAACTGGCTAGCTACATATAGTAGACTTCATTGTGGAGTTGATTGTACTATACTAGGTAACCTCATGGAGGATTAACTACTAGGTCTTAACTGCCAAACCACTGAGAATCATGGCCCAGCCAAGTTGATCCAAAACTTCAAGACAGGCCTTTCTATTAAAGGGTCAAGGCACCTTTAGGTGGAATCGAACTTGCAACCTTTCAGTGAGCAAGCCCAGCACTCAGCTACTTCAGCCACCCTCAACAAACCATTTGAAATCCGCATTTCACACTTCCCTCCCGGATGCCTAGTCTATGAGGCAGGGAAGCATGTGTGCTCTGCAGCCTTCGTCTTCCTCCATGCCTACAACAATCCTCCAAGCAACCAACTCATGACCAAGATCCAGGTGCAGCCTGAGACTAAGAGGAACTGAGGAATTCCTCCACACCTGAGTTTCTTGTGTCTGCACCCTGTGCCCTCACCAGCCCTGGCCCCGGGGATGCCAGGAGAGGCTGAAAAGCAGAACCAGTGTCTATTTTCCTCAGGCCCTCTCTTTGCCACTGTCAGTTGCTGCCCGTGTCTCCAGCACTTGGGAAGCTCATACCCACTTGGCTGTGAGTTCTGGACCAGAAGTGCGCGCGCACACACACACACACACACACACACACACACACACACACCTGTGCACACATGGCAGCCAGTGCAGGGATGTAGAGTCTTGGGGTACATGATGGAGGAGGCAGTGGGAATGATGAGCCAGACCAGTCTCTACATCAAACATGGGTATAGAGAATGAATTTCAGACAGGCATGAGTGCTATCTAAAATTAGCCCTGTGGGTCACCTGAGCTTGGGAAGCTCTAGACCAGCAGTTCTCAACCTGTGGGTCGCAACCCCTTTGGGGGTTGAACGACCTTTTCACAGGGGTCACCCAATTCATAACAGTAGGAAAATTGTAGTTATGAACTAGCAAAGAAAATAATTTTATGGTTGGGGTCACCACAACATGAGGAACTGTATGAAAGGGTCACGGCATTAGGAAGGTTGAGAACTACTGGTCTAGACATAGACAGCGGGCCTTTGTCCTCTCTGGGTTAGACTGAATTGACTACAGAAACAAATCCAGGAACACTCATACATGTGCAAGAGAAAGTTGTATATCAAGAAGTAGTTATATATATCAGGAAAACATCCCAGCCCAGTCCAGATCATGTTCATAAATCCAATACTAGTTCACAAGTCTGATACTAGTCCATACATCCCTCTTCAGACTCACTCAACCACATGCAATGATCCAGAATGCATGGAGATTACAGAGTAGTGGGTGCAAAATCCCATGGATCCAATGGTGCAGTTCATCACAAGTCTCTGGCATGTCTCAGTGACTTGACAGCCGGAAGCTGAAGTGGGGGTCGGGGTAGGGCGCCGGGGGTGGGCAGCCTCCAGCAAGCCATTTATCTCGGTTGTGCTGAGATATCAAGTTGTGACTTCATTGACAGTCTAAACTCCACCCTTACACTGTATTTATCAAGTTGACATGAAATCATGTAACTACCACACTATCTGTAGGGTCAATTCCAATGGGAGATGTCCCAATGGTATCAGAGCAAAACTATGCTCCACAAAGTCTTCAATGGCCGATGCTTCAGAAGCAGATCTCCAGGCCTTTCTTCCTAGCCACCTCTAGGCAGATTCAAACTCCAGCCTGTCAGTGAGTCACAGCCCACTGGCCCTTTCTTACTCTGTGCCCAGGTTCATCCATTGTCTGGAGGGCTTTTCTGAGAAAGGGGTACAGTCCAGGGCTGCCTGGGAGAGAAGAACATGATTATCTAGTGGCAGATGGCACAGGAGTTTGAACTAGGAGGGGTGGGGTGCAAGGTGGCACCTCTACACAGCTCAAATCAAAACCGCACCAGGAAGGACTGCCTGCCACAATGTCAGCACTCTCCTGGAAGCCAGAAAGTCCTTCCTTGTGTTTAACCTAAATAATTCCTGCTGCAATTCCAGCCCTGCATTCTTGAGCCCACTTGCAGTGGCCATGAGGACTGGCCTTTACACATTCATGAGGAAGGGTCCAAACGTGGTGTGCCCTCCCCTCACCAAATGACCGCAGAGCCCAAATCCTTTGATCCTGGCTCCGGGAGTCACATCCCTGTCCACTTTTGGGTGGAGCAAACAACCTAAGAATGAAGTCAAACTAGATCAACATAGGTCTTGAAATTCCCAGACCTGCACAACTTACACAGCCTCTTCTCCCATGGGACGTGTATTTCACCCCTCAGATGTGGCTGATGGTGGCTCGAATAGGTGACTCAGGGTTCTCGTAAATGGTCCCTAGAGAAAAGGCAGTCTCACAAAGACATCATCTCCCAACTGCTCTCACGCCCCCTCTGCTTCTAGGAAACGTCCTCCCCCATGGTCTGAGGTCTTGCCAAACTGCAAATCACTGTGGCACATCGCCTCACCCAGGATCCACACTAGACAAGTGGGGCGATTCGCGGACTTTCATAGAATAAAACAGGGCTGAGTTGACCCAATGGACCACTACCAGATGGGTGGCATTTCAAGTGCACTCAGGTATTGTTAGGGTCCATTGAGTTGTCCGATGCTGATGTGCAACGAAACAAAACCCTGTCCATTCCTGTGCCAGACTCACAATCGTTCTTATGTTTGTGCCCATTGGTGCAGCTACTGTATCCATCGCCCACCTTGAGGGCCTTCCTCTTATCTCTGACCCTTCGCTTTCCCAAGCATGAAGTCCTTCTCCAGGAACGGGCCTCTTTTGATAACATGTCCAAAGAGCATTCTGGCCGTATTTCTTCCAAATCAGATTTGTTGTTGCTTTTGGCAGTGCACGGTGCTTTCAATGTTCTTCGTCAACACCATAGTTCAAATGCATTTATTTTTCTTCAGTCTTCCTTATTCAGTGTCCAACGTTCACAAGCACACAAGGTGATGGGAAATAGCACGGCTTGGATCAGGCCCACCTTAGTCCTCAAAGTGTCCGCCTTGCTTCTCAGCACGTTAAAGAGGTCTCGTGCAGCAGATTGACCCAATGCAACGTGTAGTTTGAGCTCTTGCTTTCGTCAGCATTGCCTGTGGATCCAAGCAAGATGCAATTCTTCATAACGTCAACCTTTTCATGCTTGTTTATTGGGATGTTACCTATTGGTCCAATTGTGAGGATTTCAGCTTTCTTTATATTGGGTTGGAATTCGTATTAAATGCTGTAATCCTTGCTCTTCACCAGCAAGTGCCCAAGTCCTCTTTCAACAAGCAAGGTTGTGTGGTCTGTACATGGCAGCCGGTTAGGAAGCCTTCCTCCAGTCCCCATGTCGCCTTCTGGTTCACACAGCCCAGCTTCTCTGATTCTTTGCTCAGCATGCATATGGAGTCAGCATGGTGAGAGGATGCAATCCTGACACACACCTTTCTTGATTGGAAACCAGGTTTTTAAGCCATTTCTTGATAAACCTTCTTGATCTGAAGAATCACATCTGGCCAGCGGCACTGCGACAGAAAGGCCTGGTGGTCTACTTCCGAAACATCAGTCACTGGAAACCCAGTGGGGTACAACTCTCCTCCACAACCCTGGGCCATCAGGAGCTGGAGCCGACTCAACATAAGCAGTACTTGTTTTGTTTCGTTTGCTTTGTGATAAAGGTTGGAGTTGACTAGTGGAAGAGGCCAGTCACACTGTCCAGCTTGCTCCTATTACCCGGAGCCTCCCTCGCTCCTGGTTCCCTGGCCTTCCCTTCCTGAGCCCAAACTCTCTATTCCAATTCCATTACATGCGCCGACGCTGGTGTCTGCTGCTTGCATCAATGAACACTAATGTATAGTGTTAGCACTCCACAAGGGTGTTTCCTGGGTTTTTTTAAACCCTAATTATGTATTTAAAAAATAACCATTTCGCACTCAAGCTGGCATTACAGGAGAGGCTGAGCCTAGAAATCAATGGCAGATCCCACATAGAAACCAAATAATGCCATGACAACAGCACTTCTGACAAGTATCTCTCTGAGATTGTTTTTGTGAGACCAATCGAATGGCTCACTTTTGGGGTTCGGTACCATCCACTCAGGTCTGGCCAGAGTGGCCCAGTGCACAACCGAATAAAGCAGTGCCCACTCGTTCCTGTGCCGTGTTCACAATAATTGTCAAGTTTGAGCCCACTGTTGCCGCCACTGTCTCAATCCATCTCAATTGCGGGTCTCCTCCCTTTTTCCTGTCCCTCTACTTCCCCAAGTGTGACATCCTTGTCCAGGGACTGGTCCCCCCGACGACATACCCAAAGTACATGAGCTGAAGTCTCGCCAACCTCACTTCTGAGTGCACCTGGCTGTACTTAGGACAACACAGATGTGGCCATTTTCTGGAAGTCACGAAATACGGAATGTTCTTTACCCACACCGTAATCCAGAGTCCTCCTACTCCTGGCCCGGCTTTCATTGAGGAGGCCACTAGAAATCTCTCAGCTTAGGCCATACCTGAAGCACAGGAAACTCAATGCCATAAAGTCAATGTTGACTCCCACCCACCCACCCTATATGGAGTTTCTGAGGCTGTAAATCTTTACGGAGGCCGAAAAGTTCATCTTAACTATCAACCTTGTTATTAATGACCCAATGCTTAACCCACTACATCTACAGGCTCCTTTCAAGTCCAGTAGCCGCACGCCCCCCCCCTTATCCATGAGAGACACACCCCAAGTGCCCCAGTGAATGCCTAAGCCCAGATAGCACCAAACCCTCTAAATACTATGTATTTTCTTATATACACCAAGGACAGGAGCCCAGGGTGCCCCTGGTGGGCAGCAGTGCCCTGCCACTCACCCAACTGTGTTTTCAAAGCTCACAGCCAGTGGGGGAGGAGGAAACCCGCTGGGAGGGAGGGGACGGCACACGACTCCATAACACTCCATGGGACAGCAGCTATTTCAGTATTTTCAGGGCAGGTGACTGAACCACGGGCGGCAGCAGCACCATGGATAAGAGGGGGCGGATGCCACTCATGCAAGGCCACCACTGACCAGGCTCAAACTCAGGTTGCCTGACTATTCCGGGGTCAGCTCTCACCACCCAGCAATACATCCTTGGGGCAAGGCTAGGTGGCTCCCTTGTTTAATTAATTTAAAAAGTGTCTGGCTACTCCATCTCCAGTGCTAGCAGTGCATTCCATGCCCCGCAGGTTTGCCAACCTCAAGCTGCTGCGGGACTCAATGAGTGGACAGAAGACCTCTAACATGCAGACAACAGCGCTTGCTCATGGGGATACAGGTGGCTCAGTGGAAGGGTGCTCTCCTTCCATGCCAGAGACTCTTAAGGAGCCCTGGTGGTGCTGTAGCTCAGTGTTGGACTGCTAACTTCAAGGTTGGCAGTTCAAACCCACCAGTCACTCGATGGGATGAAGATGAGGCTATCTGCTTCCGAAAGGATAAGACTCTGAAACCCTATATTGGGTCACTATGAGTCGGCCTGATTGGATGGCAGTGAGTTTGGTTTGGGGTTTTAGATACAGAAGACTCAGGTCTGATTCTTGGCCAGTGCCTCTAATGCTCAGCCACCACCCACCAGGCATCAGAGGCCTGGGCGTGGCTAATAAGTGGAGCCCCACAGGGTTTCCAGGCTGTCAGCAGAGAGGAACACCATGCTGGGCCAAGCAGAGGGGCAGGGGAAAAGCAAGACTCTCCATGACAAGAACTGGCGCAGTGGCTGCAACTGTGGGCTCGGAGGTAGCAATACCGGTGAGGAGGGCACAAGACCGGACCGTGTTACTTCTGCTGTGCATGGGCGACATGATGGCCTTGGACAATAACACAGAGCCCGGGAAAGCCTCTCCACAGCGTCCTCCCCTGGAGCCCTGGTGGCACAGTGGCTACCCTTTGGGCTGCAATCCTCAAAGTCAACCAGTTCAAAACTACCAGTCACTCAAAGGGAGAAGAAAGACAAGGCTATGATGCAGAAAAGCTTTCAGGAGCACTTCCCAACTGAGCCAGACTAGCAAGAAAGGCCTGGCAATCTACATTTAAAAATCAGCCAATAAAAGCCCCATGATTCCCAATGGTGTGATGAGCCCACCAGTCATGGAGAAAGTAGGGGCCGAGCTCCATTGTGCATGGAGTCACAGGAATCAAGAACCAGCTGAAAGCCAGCCAGCAACTGTGGGCCTGTGTCCCCTGTGGGCTGGGTGCCCACGGGTCTCCACTCTCCTCACTGTTACTGAAGAGGCTCAAGCCTTGTTTCCAAACATCTTCGGAGCCGGCTTTCATCCCCACCACATGTGTGCTCATTACAACCACGATCATTGCATTCAATAAAGCCGGTCCCCGGGGATTCTTATGGCTTAAGCTTCTTCTATTCATCCGCCTTGGCTTCTTTTTAGTTTTTGCCACGCTTTTATTATCCTACTGTAACGTGCTGTATGTCCTCACAAGTAATCAAAACAGAGGAATATATCTATATATACACACACACACACACACACACTTATATATATATATATGTATAGAGAGAGAGATTTCCCTTCCTTGAAGCTGGACTTCTGCCTCCAATTAATCCAGTTTTACTACAGCTGACAGGAATTAGAAGCGGCAGCAACAGGAGTGGGAAGGTGTGATGCTCTGACTTCCCTGCAGGGTAGGCCTCGTGCCAGGCCTTGTTGTCAGCATGCCCACCTGAGGCTGGCACGCCAACACCCAGGACTCCACACCCCCCGCAGATTCTATGGGCTGCTTGCCTCCTGCCAGGCGAGGAGAGCTCCTGGGGAGCCCAGCTGCCCCGCTGCCGTCAGAGAGGTCAGCAGCTGGATCCCACCAGGGGAGGACGCTGTGGAGAGGCTTTCCCGGGCTCTGTGTTGTTGTCCACGGCCATCATGTCGCCCATGCACAGCAGAAGTCACACGGTCCGGTCCTGCGCCCTCCTCACCGGTATTGCTACCTCCGAGCCCACAGTTGCAGCCACTGCGCCAGTTCTTGTCATGGAGAGTCTTGTTTTTCCCCTGCCCCTCTGCTTGGCCCAGCATGGTGTTCCTCTATGCTGACAGCAAGGAAACCCTGTGGGGCTCCACTCTGCTTTAAAAGGGCAACATGAGTTGAAATCCACTGGCAACACCAGCAAGGGAAGACTATTGCGCAAGTGGCCAGGGGCGGCATTGCAGGGACTTTTGTTGCCGTTCCTCATCCCTTACCCATCTAAGAACTGCTCCCACCCCAAGAGCCTCTGGGGTCACTTGTGTTCTATTCAACTCCTACTTCCTGGCCATTCCTGATTGGACCAGATGTGATCACTCGGTTCAAGGTGAACTAATGGGATTCTTTCTCCTAAAAAGCAGACTTTGGGATTGGAAATTATCCTCAGTCTTATTCATCTTTGAACTAAATCCGACCAACTCAAACTGTAAAACCAAACTCACTGCCATCCAGTCAATGCTGACTCAAAGCGACAGGGTTACAGACACTATAGCTATTTATAGGAGTAGAAAGCCCAGTGTTTCTTCCTTAGAGCTGCTGGTGGTTTTGAACTGCTGACCATGTGGATCACAGCCCAACTCATAACCACTATACCACCAGGGCTCCTCTAACCAACCCAGGCAATATGCAATGATGTAGACCCCAAACCAGTCACTGTCAAGTGGATACCAACTCAGAGAGCCCTCACGCGTATCCAAGTGGAGTGATTTCCCATCAGATTCTCATTGGCTGATTTGTTTTGGAAGCAGACGCCAGGCCTTTCCTTTTCTTTTTTTTAAAA
>NW_022103901.1:41628509-41663383 GCF_000313985.2 Echinops telfairi | reverse complement strand
CAGCTGCTGTTGATGTTTCTGTCCATGGGGTCTGTGAGGTCCTCCTGGATCACCCAATAAATGAGCCCTTTCTGCTTCCTGTAGCTGAGGTGGGTTTCCGTTTTCCCTGCTGGCCACCTAACTCAGACTGAGACTGCCAGAAACAGAGTCATTGACCCAGCTGCCCATTCCGCACCTGTTCACCGAGGCCTCCTGTGTGCCAGGTGCCAGGATGGCAGCAGGGGCTCGGTGTCCCACAGACTCCAGATAATCACACAGAGCGGTGTGGAGCAAAGCTTCCTGGAAACAAATGGAGGGACAATATGACAAGCAAGTGTTGCAAGGTTGGTGGTTCAAATCCACCAGCTGCCCAAGGAAGAACAATAAGGCTGTCTGCTCCCCAAATGATCTCGTTTCAGAAACCCTCTACAGTGTCGCTGGGAGTCAGAATGGACGTGGTGGCAGTGGGTTCCAGTGGGAGTTGGTAATGTGACATGATGAGCATTAAGCAGTTTTCACTCAGAAATTTGGGAACGAGGGAAAGGGGTAGATGTGGGCCTGTCAAACGGCTAGCACTTTGACTTTGACACTACCTCAGTGTTTGCATAAGGAGCTGTGGTGGCACCGTACTTAGCCGAAAAAAACCAAACTCACTGCCATTGAGTGGATGCCAAATCATAGAGACCCAATAAGACAGGGTAGAACTGCCCCTGTGGGTTTTCCAGACTGTCACCTGGTCTTTCTCCCTCAGAGCAGCTGGTAGTTTTGAACTGCTGGCCTTGTATATTGCAGCCCAACTCATACCCACTATGCCACCAGGGCTCCATGGTCTTGCCTAGAGGAGGAAAACCAGCCATACATGAGTCACTGTAAAGTCTCTGCTGCTCACTGTCCCAGAAACCTCCAAGCAGAGCCTTCAGACCTAGAAGGGTCATTTGGGTGCCCCAGATCCTCAGCAGAGGCTTCTCCCAGCCCTGTGGGTCCCCCAACAGCCATCTCTTTTCCAGGCAACAGCAGGCGTGGCTGAGCCTTGAGGAAGGGCTCAGACACCATCCTGAGAGTTCAGAGCACAAGATTCCCGAGGCTGGGAAAGTGTCTCTCCTACCCAGGCCAAAACCAGAGACTGGATTGGAACCAGTGAAGAGAACAGGCTGACTCTACACGCATGCCACACACTCAGGAATGCCCAGGCCCCTGCCCTGCTGGCTGGGTGGTCTTACCTCCTAGATGTGGGTCCAGGTGTGGAGCCTCTTGTGTACCAGGCTGGCCCAGGCCCCGCCTCTGGCGCCATGTGCAGAGTGCACCTTTAGGAAGGGCCGATAAGAAGTCTGTGCTGGGTTGAACGGTGTAGTGTGCACTCATCACCTGAGACTATAACCATATTGGAAAGTAGCATCTCTGCAGATATAGCCACATTAAGATGAGGCCGAACAGACTAAGACTGGGATTAATTTGCAAGAGGGTATGTAAGAGATGCAAAGGTTGAAATGATGCAGCACCAAGCCAAAGGATGCTGATGGTTGCAGGAAACCAACAGGGGTAAGAAGGGACAAGAAAATGCCCTGCCCCGAAGTCTTGGTGAAACAGAAGGCAAGCCACCCAGTCCTGTTCATCTTCATGGCCCTGGGCACGGTCGATCCATGGCTGCAGCAGGGACATTTGTCCCTCTCCTGGAGGCCTTCCCTCCTTGTCACCCTACCCTCCACTTCCCAAAACACACAGACTCTGGTGGATTCTGACTAGGGGGGCCGGGGGTGGGGCCTGGGTCTCTGCCTGCTGGCTAGGTAGCCCTCTAATCCAGGCATCCTCAAACTACAGGCCACACACAGCCCGCCGAGGACATTTATCTGGCCGGGTGTTTTTGCCGGTTTTGGTTTTTTACTTCAAAATAAGATATGTGCAGTATGCATAGGAATTTGTTCACAGTTTGTTTTTTTTAACTATAGTCCGGCCCTCCAACGGTCTGAGGGACAGTGAACTGGTCCCCTGTTTAAAAAGTTTGAGAACCCCTGCTCTAATCCTTCAACTTTCTGTTAGCAGGTTAGACGTGGGGTGAGCTACCAGGTGGAGGGTTAAAGCACAAGTGGCTGGATTAGAGCCCTGAAGATAATGGATTTAGGAGGTCTAGGAAAGAAGCCACAGGAGCCCATTGGTGTCGTGGTTACCCAATGGGCTGTGATCCGCATGGTCAGCGGTTCAAAATCACCACCAGCTCTGTGGGAGAAAGACTGGGATTTTTACTCTGGTAAATAGTTACATTCTTGGAAACTGACAGGGGGTCACTATGAATCAGTATTGACTTGATGGTAGCCAACCACAATGGTTAACCACAGCGTCAGCAGTTCAAAACCACCAGCCACTCTGTGAGTAAAAGATGGGGCTTCTACTCACATAAAGAGTTACAGTCTCAGAAACTCACAGGGGCAATTCTACCCTGTCCTGTAGGGTTGCTGTTAGTTGGCATCGACTCCATGGCTGTGAGTTTGAGTTTCGTGATTTTTTTTTTTAAGGGAAGAGCGTGAGAATTTTACATTTCTGTCTAACCCCCAGGTGTTGCTGCTGGTCCTGAAACCCACCTGCAGCACCACTGCTCTAGGCAAGAGAAAGCCTGGTGGCACAGTGGTTAGAGGGTTCAGTTGCAGGCAGAAGGTCGGTAGTTGGAATCCACCAGCTGCCCTTGGGGAGACCGATGTGGCAGTGTGCTTCTGTAAAGATTGACTGCACTGGAATCCCCCTGGAGCAGTTCTACTCGGCCCTCTGTGCCACGGCCCGGTCAACTCCAGGAGGGTGGGTTGTGTTGTGTGGGCTCCGCACTCACACTCCACCTTCCAGGGACGTGCTGGTTAATAATAGCAAGGGCTGCTGAAAGGCGACAAAGGCTTGTTGCCCCTATTTTTCATCCCTGGCCACTTAGCAAACCCTACCCTGCCTCGAATAGCCCAGCACCTCCTCCCGGACCATCGAGTCAGTTCTGACCCATAGGGCCCAGCGCAAAACAGAGCAGAGCCCCGCCAGGTCTTGTGCCATCTGCACAAAAGTCTAATGTGAAAAAATACATAATGATACTTTCGAGCTTAGTCCAACCTGGGTCTCCACCTTGTCCGCTGTCTAAGTCGGGGGGTGGGGAAGGCTCCATCTCTCTGAGCACGTGTCCTTCTCCGTAAAATGAAATGGGAACCGGGCCTCACTGGAGTTGGTGAAGGGGCTGAACACAAGGCCCGTGCAAGCATCACTCTGGTCACACTGTGAGCCTGGGTCCCACACAGAAGGTGGGCAGGCCAAGTGCTGGGTGTCTGCTGACTGCCACTTTGTGGGGGGCTTCCTGGAGCTCCCAGGTGGGAGTCGCTGGCTGCCTGGAGCGGCTTCAGTAAACGTCTCTAAGGCACTGCGCCTGTGTTCTCCATGAAGCCACCCTTAGTGACGACTGTCCGAGGTGTGGAGTCACTAGCACACATGGCGAGAAGGAGCATTCTAGACCTGACTGGTTGGGCTGCTGAGTGGCAGAGGAGTGACCTGCAGGACGTATAACTCAACCCTAAAAGTCTATCTTCACCAACAAATATTTATCGATATTTACAAAGATATGCCAAGTGCCAGGCTAGGCTTATAAAGAACCTTGGGGAGAAGTGGGGAGAGGCTTGGGATTCTTGTTAGTGCCGCCAGTCAATGGCAGCACTGTCCTGGGGGCTGTTGCAGTCTCAGTCTTTACACTAGCAATTTTCCAGGTCTTTCTTCGGAAGCACTGCAGGGTGGATCCAGACTTCATTGGCATTGTCTCAGCTAGCGGTTGATATTATCCTATTATTTATTAGCTATCTATCTATCATCTGGTTTCAAAGGTTGAGTAAAAGTGCTCCCAGCACCTAAATGAGCTGAATCACCCACAGCAAGCCGGCAGACCCGGTAAGTGGCCCAGATAGGACCTTTGCTGGCAGGAAGGGTTCGGGGACTGAAAGGAAACGTGTAGCACCCCATCACCTCCACTGGCAGTCCTGAGATGCCTCGAGTCCCTCCACACCCACCGAGCTAGTGCCCAGCCACATCTCCAGAATGAGATATCTCCAGCCCCAGTGTGCTGGCTGAGCACAAGTCTCATCAGCTTTGACCTGGCAGTTTACCTGCCCTGGGTCCCAGGTTTATTTCCGGCTGCCTCGTCTCTGCCTCATTGAACTGGCTTTGACACTTTGAGGACACTGGGGAGAGAGCCTGAGCCAGCTGACTGCCCACTAGGAGACTGGCAGGCACTCAAGCCTTCAGGAAAGCCCCGGGATGAAGAAGCATCCCATCTCCCAGGACGACTCCTCTCACTACAGCAATGAGCCCTAGGCAATTCACAAGGCTTCGTGGCATCAGAAAAGCCTGTGTTCAGATTGGGGGTGCATCTGGTGAACTGTTTGATCCCTGTCCTCAACCCGAACGAGCCTCAGTTAAATCATGTGGAAAAGGGTGTGCCTCACAGGGTACCGGGACAAGTCAGTGGAATAATCCACACTGAGGCACATCTTCATACTGCTTTTGGTGTGTTGCCAGGAAAGACCAGGCCCTGGAGAAGGGCAGCATGCTGGGTAGAGGGGCAGTGAAAGAGAGGAGGCCCCTCAACAGATGGCTTGATACCGTGGCTGCCACAATGGGCTGGAACTTTGGAACCGTGGTGAGGCTGGTGCAGGACCAGCAGGGCTTCCTTCTGTTGTGCACAGGGTCACCCTGAGTCAGAGACAGCTGGATGGCCCCAAACAGCAGCAAAGCCTTGCCCAGAGAAAGTGCTCAGCATACCACACCAGCCGATTCTCGTCGTTCACAGGGGGTACACACAGGTAACGCAGAGCTGATTACTAAAAGATGGGAGGTTAGCATCACCCAGAGGTGTCTCAGAAGAAAGGCCTGGAGACTGATTTGTAAAAACTCAGCTATTAGAAACCC
Source organism: Echinops telfairi (assembly GCF_000313985.2). Taxonomy (NCBI): domain Eukaryota; kingdom Metazoa; phylum Chordata; class Mammalia; order Afrosoricida; family Tenrecidae; genus Echinops; species Echinops telfairi. The sequence goes on along the minus strand of NW_022103901.1, from coordinate 41,658,484 downwards.
TATGGAGCGCAGTTCTACCCTGGCACGCATGGGGTCACCAAGAATCAGACTGTCCATGGCAGATGAGATCCTCATCTCCTCTAATAGACAACTAATGAGCCTCGTTGGCACACACACCTTGTGCTCGACTGATAACCTAAAGTGGGAGACTCAGCCGAAGAGAGACCTGGTGAGCAATTCCTGTAAAGATTATCACGGAGAACGTGCTTGGTAACTGGGAGTCACTGACCAGAAGACAGCTAACAACAACATGTGAGTAAGAAAGCAGGTGGAGGAGCCTGGTGATGCAATGTTTAAGCACTAAAAGAAAGGCCAGCGGTTCTAACCTTCTAGCCATTCCATGGGAGAAAGACACCATTCATATGGGGAATATACTTTATTTTGTGGGTGTAGTAAGTAAATAATTTCCTGTCAACCTGATAAATAAGTGTAGGGGTGGAGTCTAGCCTGTCAGGTTACAGCCTGATGCCTCCTTGTGGTTGTGGTCTTCTCATGAGGAGGATTCTGGGAACTTCCCATCTCCCTGCTCAACCTTCCTGTGAAAGTGCCCCACTCGGAGAGCTGCTAGAGCCACCCTGAGACCCGTGACAGCCCTGGAGATGCTTCCACCACTATGGGAAACAGAAGGATTTCTCCCAAGTTGTCTCCCCCAAATATATGCCAAACTAAGCTGCTTGCGAATGACTATACACTTGGGGGTCATCAGGAGTAGCCATCTAGAGCAAGCAGTCACCACTGTTTATCCCACAACAAGTAGGGCCCACTCCCTTCTGATAAGGATAGTAGTTGTCTGTTTCCTTGTAGGAGACACCAGAGAGGTCAAACCCGCCCAAGGATGACCAAGGTTAGTCTGCCATTATGAATCTAGGGTCCGCCCATCTTGTCATATGTATACCCCTAGACCTTCCCATTCCTATGTTCACACCCCTAGCTCATCCCCTTCCTGTCACGCTTATGCCTATCATACATCCCCTTCCTACGATGTGTATGACTATTGTACTGCCCCTTCCTGTGACATGTGGTTACCTGTAATCATGGCCCCCTAAGGAGATATAACCCTTGATGAGCAATAAAGTGGAGGCTCTCTCCTGCTCTCGTGGCCGGGCTCCCCCCACAAGGACCACCAAGTGGGGCTGAGGTGAATTGAATTCATGCTACCATGAATTGTGTCTGACTCCATTAATTCAATCTCTCCTCTATCTCTCATGCTCTCTATGACTTTACTATAATCTTTACTTATTATCGCTGTACAATTGCGCCTACCGGACCTGTGATGATTTGTTGGGGAACTCTCTTCACCCCACACACCACCACTGGATCCACAAGACTTTGTACCCACTGGCCTGTGATCATCCTGCATTGAGCATCATTGCATGTGACTGTGTGAGTCTGAAGAGGGATTTATGGACTCGTCGGATTTACGGACTTGACCTGGACTGGGCTGGGATGTTCCCTCAACAGACAATTGCTCTTTGACATAAAGTGCTCTCTTACACATATATGAGTGTCTCTGGATTTGTTTCTCTAGCCAACCTGTCTTAACGCCGTGGGCAACTGTGCTGTTTCGCTAAAGAGTGGTCTCAGGGGACAGTCTCAGTTCTAGATCTACAAAGTATCTGAGACGATGTGGGGAGGGGAGGGCCTGTTCTCTACTATTCCCATTTGTCTGGTATTTTAAAATAAAGATTGATTTCTCCTCCATATTTTTTCTCATTCTATCCAGGATCAACTCTTGTGACCTTAGCCTGAGCATCAGCGATGGGAGTCGGGCACCATGTAGTCCTTCTGATCGCAGAGTGGATGAGGTGTCACTTATGTAAACTTGTTTCTTCTCTGAGCTTCTCGTTGTTTTGCCCTCGTTAAGTCGAGACTCAGAGTTGTGTCTTAGATGGCTGTTTGAAAGCTTGTAAGACCCCAGACGCTACTCACTTCACTAAGATGCAGATCATGATGTTTGTGAACTATGCTGTAAACTGAGTTGTCATCCCTTGAGACTTTGGTCCTAAGCTTTCAAACCCCAAAGACCAATATTGGAAGTCAGCTGGTTGTGTCTGAAGAGTATCTCTACTTGTGTCTTTTGAAGACATCATTGACAAGACACATCTGAGTTCAAATCCCCACTCTGCACTTACCAGCTGTGTAACCTTGGCATTCCTCCATAGCCTTCCAAATGGGAGGAGAAATAGCGTCCTCTGGTCAAAGGTGCTATTGAATATAAAGAGTTTTCACCCAATGCCTGATAAATGGGTGCCAGCCATTGTTATTATAGGAGCCTCCCAGGGCTCTGGTCTCATCCCACCACCCTGATTTCTCTGTGGACAGAAATGCTCCCCAAAGCTGAGAGGCTGTATCAACAGGTCACATTCCCGTCACGTTCTGAAGAATGCCCCTCTCTCAGAGAAGACTGAGGAAAAAAAATCACCCCCCAAAGTCTGCCGCCAACTTAGTCAGGTCCCAGCCTGGCCAATCACATGCGTTAGCCCTGCAGCAATTTCCTAGGTAACCAGCCCCCAGGGTGGCACAGACATTAGGCGCTGGGCTGAGGGGAGAGAGAGGGGCCGGTAGCAAGTGGGGCAGCTGAAAAGGCTGAGACTGCGGCAGGTCAAAGGGCAGGGAAGGTGGCAGAGAGAAGTTCTCCCTCTTCTGCTGTTTTCAAATTCACTCGCACTCACACATTTGCCCACGCGCACGCGCTCTCTCTCTCTCTCTCTCTCTCACACACACACACACACACACACACACACACACACACGAACGCCGCACACACATGCACGCACACGGGTGAGAGTTGTTTTTTATAAGTTGAGATAGTTAAAATAGCCATAAGATACAATGTTTATGCAAAGTAGAAGGTGGTAGGATTTCTCACATATTCTCATGCACTCACGTGATCACATTATCCTTACACACTCACTCTCCCCTCACACTTCAAGTTCTCCTTTACACCGACTTATATTACCCACACACTGCCCCTCACACTCACCTATAGACACACTGCCTCACTCACACTCTTCTCACACTCACTTGCTCATATGCTTCCTCATACTCACACGATCTCAACCCCCTCTCTCTCACACACATGCACACACACTCTTCCTCGCTCGCACAATACTTATACTTCATCACCTACTCACATAGTTTAAGAGGGTTGAGCTTTAAACGTAAAAAAATGGCTAAAATAGCTCAACCTACAGCGGTTCTGAAGCCTTCAGGCTGTGGGATTTTACACGCACGCACGCACGCACACACGCACACTGATAGCACCCACCCTTACAAGGCTTTTCCCTTTGTAAGTCACAGGGGAAGCAGGGTCTCTTAATTGCTTGATTGCAGGATTTGTTGGGATTCCGAAAACCTGTCAAAGCCAGCCTCACAGTTAAATTGATTTAAGCAGCTAGAGGTATGGGGAAAGCCTGGGGAGACAAGGAGCCAGCCACCATCTGAATGCAAAGCCACTCCTAGCCCAGCCTAACTGCCCTGCACTGCCCGGCACCCAGAAGGCACTGTGGCCAATGTCTTACAGTGCTGGGACTGACAGTGAGTGTGTGCGTGCATGCATGTGAGTGTGTATTTATGGGTGAGTGTGTATAAGTATGTGTGTGAGACTGTGAGTGTGAGCATGTGTGCATTCATGTGTGAGTGTATATTGTGCCTGTGTGTGTGTGTGTGTGTGCGCGCGCGCGCGCGCGCGCATGCGTGTTCACACTCCTTTTTTATCAGGCTCCCAAAGCAGCAGGAAGTGGTGAGGGTGCCCTGCTGGGAGAGTATGTCCTGGTACTAGTTCACACACGTGGTCCTGGCTCAAGCCCACAGCAGCACCAGGAATTCACAGTGGCTGCTGCTGGTCCACTTCATGGATGGGACATTCGGTAGATGAGTTGAAGCACAGAACTGTGTGCTGTCCAAGGGCCACAGGACAGATGGAGACACCGAGGCACAAGAAGGAAAAGGGCAGCCCAAGGGCCCACAGTTCCAAGGTATGGAACCAGGGGCATGAAACTCAGAGTTCGTGTGCTGAACCCCTCAGCCATTCTGGAATCGTGGCTGCATCCCTACCAGTGTGGCCTCTTAGAGCTGAAAGTTGAGAGGGACTTAGTGGGAGGAAGCAGGTAGGGTGAAAGGTGGACGCAGGGTCGTCCAGCAGAGTAATAACTAGGTGAGGGCTTGTTATAAAGCCTGGATGAATTGAGGCAGGGGCAAGGGCAGCAGGTACAGATGGAATTGGAAAGGTGTCTGGCCAAAGGATGTACACTAGTACAGATAGGAACTGGAAACACAGGGAAGCCAAGAGAGATGAGCCCTCAGGACCAATGTTGAGAGTGGCAATACCGGGAGGGTGAAGGGAAGGTGGGGTAGAAAGGGGGAACCAATCATAAGGATCTACACATAACTCTCTCCCTGGGGAACAGACAACAGAAAAATGGGTGAAGGAAGACGTCGGACAGTATAAGACATGACAAAATAATAATAATTTATAAATTATCAAGGGTTCATGAGGGAGGGGGCCAGGAAAGGAGGGGAGAAAATGAGGAGCTGATACCAAGGGTCAAGTAGAAAGCAAATGTTTTGAGAATGATGACGGCAACAAATGTACAAATGTGCTTGACACAATGGATGTATGGATTGTGATAAGAGTTGTACGAGCCCCCAATAAAATGATTTTTTTTAAAACCCAAAATGAATAGTGTCTGGGGTCTTAAAGACTTGTCATCAAACAAGCAGCCATCTAAATGAGGCACCATCTAAGTCCACATGAAAGATGCATATCAGCCTGTGTGATCCAAGGACTGTAAATAATAAAACCCAAATGTGGAAGAGGGAACCATATTAGAGCTTAAATTGTGAACACTCAGTTTTGCAGAAGGATACACATGACAGTGAAAGCCCAAACAAAATTCATTTGCTTGGGTCCCCTGTGGATTAAGCCTCCGGTGAATGCCCTTGGACAATTTTCCAGGTATGGGGACAGTCTTGTTATCAGGCAGAGAGCATTGAAGAGTAGATTACTATAGATGTAGTTTAGGTTAAAATGTGACAACTTGTCATTTGCTCTCGCTTTGGATCTAATGTACATTTGTCCCAGTTTTCAATATTTTCTGCTTTCTTCTTTATTGAGATTTTCCTCTGTTTTACTCTGTCATTATTTGGGGGTTTTGTTTTGTTTTGATTGTGTGTGTTTTTCTGTATATGAAATCCATGATAGGCAAATCTATAGCAGCTATAACTGGATTAAGCTCCCCAGGGTCTGGCAGGGGAGGTTGAGGGTTAATGGGGAGTGAATGACAGTGAGTACAAGGAAGAACACTCTCCTGAAAGTGACTGTGGTGACCATTACACAACGTTTAATATGATTAAACTATTGAAATATATATTAACTATATGTCAACAAAACTTAATATTCTATAGATGAGGAAAGAGAGGCTCACAGAAGTGAAGTGTCCTGCCCATAGCAACCAAATCATCTACCTATTCCTTCAGCACACACCAGCTGACTGTCCAAAGTCCTAACGCATCCAGATGCCTAGCTTGTTCCTACTCAACAGCAACCGATGGTCCTCGTGGAATTAATAGTCTAGAGATCAAATAAAGGACATAAACATATAAACATAACTACACAAAAGAATCAATGATGGTGATTAGTGCTGTGGGGAAAATTAATTTAAAATGGTTCTGTATCCATTTTTCTTTCTGGTCTTTTCTATAAAATCTTTTTCTTTCTCCATGGATGACGTCCTTGATGTCACTTCCCAACTCACCTGGCCATCACTGCTTGTTTAATGCGTCTATCCACGCTTAGCATGGTGCTGTCATCCTTTCCAGCGGCTGCTCCTGCTTGATTTCAACGTTCACATTCCAATCACCGGTAATGACCAATGCATGTTGACTGTATGTCTGATCAATTTCAGGATGCAGACGTTAGTAAAAAGTCAATGCCTTCAATTTTAGCATGAGTGATTGGTTCATAAATTTGGGGAATAGCACCAAAAGACCTCTTTAAAGTGTTAAAAAAAAAAAAACTAAGATGTTTCTTTGAGGACCAAGGTGCGCCTGACCCGAGCCATGGTACTTCCAATCTCCTCAATGCTGACAAAATCTGGACAACAGATGTGGAAGACCAAAGAAAAGTAGAAGTTTTTGAATTACGGGATTAACGAAGAACATTAAGTATACCGTGGACTGCCGGAAGAACAAACAATTCTGCTTTGGAAGAAGTACGACCAGAATGCTCCTAAGAAGTGAGGCTGGCAAGCCTTCGTCTCCTGCACTTTGAACCAGTGCCTGGAAAAGGGCATCCTGATGCCAAGGCGAGGAAGCAAAGAGAAACAAACCCTCAACAAGGAACTGGCCGTGTGTGTCTGAAACACCCGGCTCAAGCATCGGCATCGTGGTGAGGATGGCGCAGCCCTGAGAGGTTCTGTTCTGTTGTCCACAGGGCTGCCGAGTCACAGCCAACCGGATGGCACCTGACAAGAACCAAGGACACCTGTTAGCATGAGGTGGTGATGGTGTTTGCTGGCATTCCAACTTACGGTGACCTAATTTATAAAAGAGCACAACATCGCCATTCTAGCACCATCTTCCCAATCACTGCTGTGTTTGAACACCTGTTGCAGCCACTGTGTTGCTCCTTCTCATAGAGGATTGATTTCCCTCACCTTTGTTGACCCCGGCTTTACCAAGAATGATGTCTTCATCCAGAGACTGCTGACACGCCCAAGGTAAGTGAGCCAACGTCTCACCATCCTCGCTTCCAAGACCTTCTCTAGCTCTTCATCCTCCAGTGCAGTTGTTTGATCATCTGGAAGTCTCGGGCAGTCTCCGTCAACACTACAATGTGAATGGATCAGCTCTTCTTCCGTGTTCCATTTTCATTGCCGAGGTTTCGAATGCGCATGAGGTGTGTGAGAAGGCCACGGCTGGGGTTAGACCTCAAAGATGTGGGTTTGAGGCCCTCTTACTCATATGGTTTGCTTCATGCAGGTAGGCAGGAAGCGTGTTCCCTGCACACACTCAGGACTCAGGCTGGTGGGTCTTCCCCAAAGGTGAGTCTCAGCCCAGCAGGGCGTCCATGGCAGGAGAGGAGGGCATGGGACATCACACACTGGGTTTGGGTTTGCTTTGAGAGGATTAGCTATGCAGGGTTGGGTTCTGGGTTGGGTTTAGGGTTAGGATAAAAGGATGGATTAGGGTTAGAGTTAAGATTTGGGAGTTTCAAGTTAGTTTTAGGGTTACTACAGTGATTAACATGTGCCACTCCTTCCATTTCATTGGCCAAACAAGTCACATGGCCAGCCCAAAGTTAGAGAGGGTGAGGTAGAGCGACCTTACCCTGCCCCTGGAAACTGGAGAAACCAAGTGTCCGTGGTCCCCAGGAAGAGACACAGAGAGTGATGGGGAGCTTCTCTGAGCAGGTTTATCAGTGCACCTGGCACCACAAACAGCTCATGCACCACAGGTACACCGGACAAAGCTGTGGCAGGCAGTCCATCCCATCCACAAGGGAGGAAAGACCCTCTAAGGCAGTGGTTCTCGACCTTCCTAATGTCAGAAACCTTTCATACAGTTCCTCATGTGGCGGTGGTCCCCCCAACCATAAAATGATTTTCGTTGCTACTTCACAACTGTCATTTTGCTACTGTTATGAATCGGGCGACCCCTGTGAAAGGGTCGTTCGACCCCCCAAAGGGGTCCCGATCCACGGGTTGAGAACCGCTGCCCTAAGTCATCCTGACAAGCAGACATGCTCAGAGCACCAGATACCAGACTGTGCTTCCCCCTTTCAACAGACTGAGGCCTGACGTTAGAAACATCGATGTTCCTGTCTCTGTTCCTTTCTATAGAAAAGTCACTGCATCCCTTCATTTACATGTCTCTTCTTCCTCTCCAGACATTGACAAATGTCCCTCCCTTTCCTTTAATGCCTTCAGCCTGGCCTTCGCTTATGCCACCCTGCCTTTGTCCCGTCCCCCGTTCCCCCCGGCTCTCCAGCCCCATGGCGCTATTCTCACAATGGTGCTGGTTATGTCCGCACCTCATTTCTCACCTGGCCACCTTCTCCGTGTCCTCCTGAAAATGGACTCACTGAACCGAGCGCTTACAATGTTTGGTTTCATGGTCGTGGCCACTTGTCTCCCTGAAGAGACACCTGTGCCCCTGAGGATGGTCAGCCCCTGCTGGGAAGTGACGCACGGAAGTGAAAACACACACAAGACAGAAATAGCCAGCTCTCCTGGCGATGGAGGGCGGGAGCTGACGCCGATGGCCAGCCGACAGGGAGAGAGCCTGCATCAGGGTCCCTTTGCACTGCTCTGCAAACCGCTGACAGCCCCCATTGACTGATGAGGAAACAAGCTCACTGCCACCCAGGGCCGTGCTTCACAAATGGAGGGTGCTCACTTACGCACTTCGCAGGGCTTGCTTTCTCACAGAATCAGAGGCAAGTGCTTTTACTTACCAGCCTGCTCTCCATGGGGCAACGGAGACACCGAGAGGTGGGGTTCCTCTGCTGCTGAGAGTCATGGCAGGGGCTGTGGAGTCGAGGTTCCACTCACAGGGACATGATGGGACCGAGTTGCCCCATCGAGTGTCCAAGGCTGCATTTGTTATGGAAGCCCTTAGTGGTGCAGTGGTTAAAGTGTGAGGAGGCTAACCACAAGGTCAGTGGTTTGAAACCACCAGCCACTCCATAGGAGAAAGACGAGGCAGTCTGTTTCTGGATGGATGGCAGCCTGGGAGACTGTGGAGCAGGTCTAATTCCTCCCAGAGGGTCGCTGTAAGTTAGAGATGACTCCGTTGACAGTGAGGAACTTCAGGGAAGCAGCAGCCTCATGCTGGGCCATGGTGCCAGCAGGGCTCCTTCAGCTACTAAGCAGAGAAGTAGGCAAGTGTATCTGGCCCTATGAGGAATGGGGGCTCTGGGGGGGTGAATGAGGCATGTTCTCTAGTGCAAAAAACTGAGCAGTAAAGATCAATGCTGTTGTCAGGTGTCAACGCATTGGCTCAGACTCATAGTGACCCTATGCACAAGAGAAAGCAACACTGCCTGTATCGTCCCCATCCATGTAAGTTTTCCTAGGCCTGAGCCCATTGTTGCAGCCACTGTGTCAGTCCATCTCCTTGAAGGCCTTTCTCTTTTTGCTGCCCCTCCGCTTGACCAAGCATGATGTCCTTCTCCAAAGACTGGTCTCTCCTGACAACATGTCCACAGTATATTAGACAAAGTCTCACCATCCTTGCCTCTCAGGAGCACTCTGGCCATAGTTCTTCCAAGACAGATCTGTTTGTCCTTTGAGCAGTCCATGGTACTTTCGATATTCTTCTCCAGCACCACAATTCAAATGCTTAAATTCTTTCAAGCGCATTTCAACTTTCACATGCATATGAGGTGCCTGAAAATACCATGGCTTGGGTCAGGCACATCTTAATTCTCAAAGGAACATCATGCTTTTCAATACTCTAAAGGGGTCTTGTACAGCAGATTGACCTAATGCAATGAGTCTTTTGATCTCTTGACTGCTGCTTCCATGAGCATCGATTGTGGATCCAAGCAAGACAAAATCCTTGACAACGTCGATCTTTTCTCTATTGATCATGATGTTACCTATGGGTCCAGTTGTGAGGATTTTGATCTTCTTTACATTGAGTTGTAATCCATATGGAAGGCTGCAACCCTTGGTCTTCGTCAGCAAGTGCTTCAAGTCCTCCTCACTTTCAGCCAGCAAGGTTATGTCATCTGCATATTGCAGGTTGTAAATAAGCCTCCAGACACCAATAAAACCTAGATATTTCCTAGACATAAGATTGCACTAATACCTGTCCTCTCATGCCTGGCTTATTTCATGCTGTCCAATGTTTCCAAGGTTCTTCCATGTTGTAGCAGGCACAGGGATCTCATTTCTCTAAAAATTATCCACTGTTGACCTGGTAACATAATGCTTACACGCTGGGCTGCTAATTGCAAGCTCAGCAGTTCGAAACCACAATCCCCTGCAGGAGAAAGATGGAGCTTTCTTCTCCAGTAAAGAGTAACCCACAGAGGCAGCTCTACCCTGTCCGACAGGTCACTAAGAGTAGCATGAACTCGATGGCAGCGAGTTTGCTTTAGTTTGGTGCTCTGAAATCCCGACTCCTCTGGGCACCCTGGACTCAATCTGGCAATGCTCAAGGCAGCAGCAACGGTGAGGCGTTTAAGCATCTAGCTGCTATCTGGATGGCGAGTGGGTTTAATCTACGGAAGGAAGGCCTGGTGAGCTGTTCCCTTAAAGATTCTGGGCTAGGAAAGCCAAGGGCAGGTCTAACCTGTCAACTGGAATGGGAATGGCACCTCCCAACAGCAGCTGAGTAGACTACCAAGAAGCATCATCACATGAAAGCCAGCATTCTGAACCCCCACGGCCCAGCATTGGCTCTGTCTCCCCGTCAGCTCCACTGGCTACTGGTCCAGGATCGTCAGACATAGCAAGCTCCTTCCCACCTGCAGGACTTTGCACACCTCCTTTCTTCTGCTTGGCACATTCCTTCTCCCAACAGGCAGAAGCACCCTCTTTCCCATTCTTTTTTTTTTTTAATCTTTTTACTGGGACTCGTACAACTCATCACAATCCATACATCCACCCATTGTGTCAAGCACATTTGTACATGTGTTGCCATCATCATTTTCAAAACATTTTCTTTGTACTTGAGCCCTTGGTATCAGCTCCTCATTTTCTTCCCTCCCTCCCCACACCCCCTTCCTCACGAACCCTTGATAATTTATAAATTATTATTTTGCCATGTCTTACACTGTCTGATGTCTCCCTTCACCCACTTTTCTATTGTTCAACCCCCTGGGTGAGGGTTATAGGCAGATCATTGTGATCGGTTCCCCTTTCTCCCCCACCTTCCCCTTACCCTCCTGGTATCACTACTCTCATCATTGGTCCTGAGGGGTTTATCTGTCCTGGATTCCCTGTATTTCCAGTTCCTATCTGTACCAGTGTACATCCTCTGGTCTAGCCAGATTTGTAAGGTAGAACTGGGATCATGATAGTGGGGGAGGGGGAGAGATCATTAAAGAACTAGAGGAAAGTTGTATGTTTCATCGTTGCTATACTGCACCCTGACTGGCTCATTTCCTCCCCGCTACCCTTCTGTAAGGGGATGTCTACTTGCTTACAGATGGGCTTTGGGTATCTACTCCACACTCCCTCTCATTCACATTGATATGATTTTTTGTTCTTTGATGCCTGATACCTGATCCCACCTCTGAGTCTTGCCTTCAAGGTGACTTCCTCTGAGAGGCTTTCTCTCCCTCACCCCAGTTACCATTTCTCGGCCTCTTGCTTGTTCTTTTCACACAGAACACCGGCAGTCCGTTATTATCTTGTGATACAGCTGCTGTGTGGTGTGCATCAGGTAAATCCGCCACACAGGACCTCTTTCGAGTCTTGAAAAGCAAAGGTGTTACTTTAAGGACTAAGGTGCACCTGGCCCAAGTCAGGATATGTTCAATCACCTCAATCCCACGTGCAAGATGGACCTTGCATAAAGAAGACCGAGGAAGAGTGAATGCGTCTGAATTGTGGTGTTGGCAAAGAATACTGACAGTCCCAGGAACGGTTGAAAGGACCAGCCAATCCGTCTTGGAGAAAAGTGTGCTCTTTGGAAGCAGGATGATGATCTCACGTATGCTGGACATTTTATTAGAAGAGGCCAGTTCCTGGAAAAGGACATCATGCCTGGTCAAGTGGAAGGGATGTGGAAAAGGACAGACACAGTGGCTTTGATCATATAAACAATGGTGAGGATGCCTCAGGACTGGCAGTGTTTCCTTCTGTTGTGCATGGGGTCACTATGGGTTGGAACCCCCTTGATGGCACCTAACAACAAAACGTGGTGCGGGGAAGCTTCCCACTAACAGATGGTGCACTGCAAGAGGGGAGAGACCGTGTCTGTCCACTCCCTGCCGTTCGTGGCATCTGGCACATAGTAACGAGTGTGTAGGATCCATGCCACCAGCAACATCTTGCCCATCCTGAAGGCATCCTCCTACTGGTCCTGTTGGCGTGGAGCCTAAGGGCTCCACTACTGCCTGGAAGACTGCAACCCAGACCCATCCAGCTGCCCCAGGGGCGAGGGAACTGCTGATCAACCCCGTGAAGATGACACGCCGACCAGATCCAATTCATGGTGACCCCACAGGACAGAACTGTCCCCAAAGGGTGGCCAACTCTGTCATCGCTTTATTTAATAGTATCTTGTTGAGTTGCGGGTGAAGTTTACACAGCTAGTTAGGTTTCTCTTTGACAATAGCCACACAAGTTGTTGGTGGCACTAGTCAGTTTGTCACAACCTGTCAACATTCTCTTTCATTGTGTCCCCGTTTTTCCATTTCCAATACTCTAGTTTCCCTGCCACCATCTCCTCTCGCCATCACTTGTGAGTCATTGTTGACCTTTGAGGCTCATACTGATGCTTTGTAAGTAGAACACTATTCTTACTGGTAACATCCTTTCCTGTGTAGACCACTGGCTATTTCACTAACGGTGATACTGGGGGACAGGCTCATTTCTAGATTTCCAGAGGGTCTCAGGCAGATAGTCCTGGGTGGGCTCTGATCTCTACTAATCCTGGCATTTTTTTAAAATAAGAATTTGATTTCTGCTCCATAATTTTTGTCCTATTCTATCCAGAATTAGGTTCTGTGACTGATCTGAATGTCAGTGATGCTACCCGGCCACCTCTAGTTCTTCTGGTCTCTAAGTAGAGGAGCTTGTAGCTCATGTAGCCTTGTTTCCTCTCTGAGCGATGGTGACATTATCACATTGCTCCATGGTTACATCTTAGAGATTCTCTCATAACCTTTTAAGATGGCAGCCACTACCCACTTCACCATAATCCGAGGCTGTAAGCATTATGTAAGCACACTGCCCCGTCTTTCTCCTGCAAAGAGGCTGGTGGGTTCAAGCCACCAACTTTTTGCTTAACAGCCAAGAGCTTCAGCACTGCCCCTGGAAAACCTTATGGCAAAGTTGCACTCTGGCACAGGGAGTGGCTCAGAGTTGGAATCAGCTCAGTGACACGCAACAGCAGGGCCGCGTCCTCCAGCGCAGCCTTGCACCTAACTCCCAGACAGTGCACAGACCTGCCAAGCTCTCCTGTACCCACCCATCTGAGCCCTGCAAACTCACCAGCCATCAGACTGTTTCCCATAACAACAATGAACATCAACAAGAAAAAAATGTATTATATAACTCTGGATGGGAGAATAGTCATCAAAAATATTTCCTTGCCTAACATCATCCTGTTATTATTTTGACATCTGTGTAGGCTGCAGAGTGATCCTTCTAAGGCTGTGTGTAAGGCGTATTTATTTCCCCGGCTGTAGCAGGGAGCATCTGCCAGGCTGGGAAGCCTGCTCTCGGAGGGCTGGCTTGTCACAGTACCAGGCCTTGGGTGCAGGGTCTGAAGAAAGGTTTCTGCTCTTTACTACATTTAATAGACTTACTTCAAAGTCTCAAGGTGAGAGCCATACTCCACTTTTCCTAGATGATAAGTCCTTTGGCCCCGTTGGAAATGGAAACAGTGGGGTCAAGAGTGGGGTCAACATGAGTTCAAAGGACATGATTTGAGTTTAAATAATCATAGCAGCCATTCTCCCGGACCGTCTGGCTATGGTGCCAAAACAGGATTGTGTCAACTCCTCATCACCACCCTCTGTGGTCAGTTCCATGATCCTTAGTTCTCAGAGAAGGATCCAGAGGCCCGGGGAGCCATTAGAGAAGCTACCTTGGGTACCCAGATAAACACACACACACACACACACACACACACACACACACACTTGCTGAAGAGCCGATTCCCAGTCCCGGGAACCCCATGTGCATCAGAGTAGAGCTGGGCTGGTTTTCAAGGCTGGGACTTCTCAGAAGCAGACCCCAGATCTATCTTCCAAGGTGCTTCTCCAAACTCCCAGTCTTCCACTCAGCAGCCTATAAAGTGACCCCTTAATCAGACATCAAACCAAGTGGACCCCCATTGCCATGAAGCAACCCCACATGTCACAGGGTTTTCTCCGCTGTGATCCATGGAAACAGACAATCGGACCTTGCTTACATGGTGCTGAAGTCCAACTCCCGAGTATCTGTGAACAGCTGAGTGCAAACTGCGTGTGCCACGTGGATTCCAGCCCAGAGCAACTGCGGACAGGGGCCTGGCCGCCTGCCCCTGAGCCCTAGATAGAGGAAAGAAGGTAGAGAACTCTGGTTTACACAAACATGGCTTCCTTAGGAAGTGGCCTAACTCGGGTGGCCCAGGGGGAGTGTGTGGGGCCAGAGAGGAGCTGGGCTTGGAGGGCCACTTGTGCTTAATTGTCATGTGGCTCTGGGCAAGGGCCATGACCTGTCTGGACCTAATTTGGGCTCAGCTATGAAATAGGGATAAGAATTATTTTATGAATATAGAGTATACATTTGGAAACAATTGCACCTCCATCAGTACCTTGGCCAAATGATGTCGGATGAAGTATTTCTTCTTGGTGGGCTGGTTGATAAACTGGTATTGGTACTAGTGGGGCTGGATCTGCTTTAGGTCACCATCCACAGGACATGCCTCCTCATGTACACTCATTTACTGGCCAGTGGCAGGTCAGTGTCCCAAAACCAGGACCAAGAGCCCTCGGCGCCTTTCCCTACAGCTACATTGGGGGTGAAATAGTTAACATGCTCAGCTACCAACCAAAAGATTCAAGGTTCACATCCACCCAGAGGTGCCTCAGAAGAAAGCCCTGGTGATCTCCTTCTGCAAACTCAGCCATTGGAAACACTGTGGAGATCAGTTCCATTCTGGGACCCATGGAGCTACCCTGGGTCGGAATCAACTTGACACTGCTACTGCTGCGGCTGGATGCTAGACTTGGAGTGTAAATTAGAAAGAGAAGCCTGCAGCGCTAGGATTTAATCCCAGCTCAACCACGCCCCAGCTTTACAGCCTTCTTATCATGTATGCTAATGGAGAGTTCCTGGTGGCACAACAGTTAAGTGCCTAGCTGCTAACTAAAAGATGGGAAGTTCAAGCCCACATGAGAGAAAGCTCGGACAATCCACTCCCATACAAACGGAGTCTAGACGGCCCTTTGGGGCAGCCCTACAATGGAGTGGCGT
This sequence comes from Echinops telfairi, assembly GCF_000313985.2. Lineage (NCBI taxonomy): Eukaryota > Metazoa > Chordata > Mammalia > Afrosoricida > Tenrecidae > Echinops > Echinops telfairi. Next base: position 41,643,344 of record NW_022103901.1, on the reverse strand, counting down.
GCAACAACGGCGACGGCAGCATGGTTGTGAAGCCGGATGGTCTGTGTTCAAATGCAGAGTCTGCCACTCTGTGGTCTTGGAGAGCTCACCTCAGCACCCTGGTCCCCAGTCCCGTCACTGGAATGTGGTGGAAACTGCATGAGCCCACGCTGTGGAGGGAGGGGACTCAGTAGTGAGTGCCACGCAGACACCAGGTGGTGTGATTATCACCCACCATTGCCATCCACTTGATTCCCACTCATAGCGACCACACGTGTGCCGGGTGGCACTGCTCGTTGGGGTCTCCCCACTGTCATCCTTGTGGAAGCAGCTCACTAGGCCTGTCCTCTGCAGCGATGGTGGGTGCAAACTGTGCCACAACCGGTAAGCAGCAAAACCAGGACTCCAATCAGAATCAGTTGGGTTTCAAAATCAGTGTTCATTCTGATAAACCAGGCCACTGCTGCAAGTGCACAGAGAGCATCACCTATCTGAGGGGTAAGGTCTTAGGAGGTGGGGGTGGTACTGTGGTTAGCTGCCATTGAACCGGCTTGGACTCATAATAACCGGATGTGCGTATAGCAGAACAGAGCACTGTCGGGTCCTGCGCCATCCTTGCCATTGTGCTGCAGCCACGGTGTCCATCCATCCCATCGAGGGTCTTCCTCTTATGCATGGCTCTTAGGGGAGTTCCCATCTTTCTGATGACTCATTGTGCCCGGCGGCCCATGGTCACACAGGGTGCAGGAAGAAGTGCTCCACAGGGTGTGCGAGGCTGGGACCTTTCGGAAGCTGGTCGCTGGGGCTGTCTTCTGAGATGCCTCTCAGCGGGTCATGGAGCTTCACCATCCGCACCACTAGATACACCTGGGCACTGGGGTGAATGCGATAGCAGATTCTTTCTCAGGACAGGTCAGCCCTTCAGAATCATCGTCAGGGAGGGTTTGGGGAGACCATGTGTTGGGAGGTGGTGCTTCCTACATGGCTTTGATATCTAAGTAATCCCAATTCAGGATTTGGCTTTGGGGAGTGGGCCTTTATTCCCTGGTCTTCAGGCCCCTCCCTGCTGAGGTCTGGACTTCACCTTGTCAGCCTAATTTTTCTCCACTTGGATATACCCTCACTCTTCTTCCCACTGCAGAGTGTGTGCCCCAGCACACACAAGAACACTCTGTGTCAGAGAGTGCTGGCCAACGCATGCATGCATGGGTACATGGGGCCACGGGGGTCAGGGAGTCCTGCGGGCACTAAGGTCTGCACAGGTCATGGCAGGGGCTGGTGCCAGGGAGCCCAGGGGGCAGAACACAGCTGCACTGCTGATGGAAAGGCTGCAAGGTTGAACCCACCAGTGGCTTTGAGGCAGGAAAGACCTAGAGAGACACTGTCATAAAGATGGCAGAACAGGCAAACCTACAATGCTGCTCCACTGTCCTACAGGGTCACTGTGAGCCAGCCCACAGCAACGACTACACCCAGGAGACCTGGGGTGGGTTCCTGCGCAGCACACTCATCCACAGCCACCACCCACCTCTCAGGGGAGGCTCCGAGCGGAGTCACCTGTCAGGCTGCATTACTCTGAGCTGCCCTCTTCTCGGAGTTTCCAGATTAAGACCAGGAAGCAAAGCCTGGAGATGGACTCCTAAAAATTAGCCAAGGGGAACCTCGTGGATCACTATAGCCCACCTGCAACAATTAAAGGGGTGGTGCAGGGCCATGCAGTGGTGTGCAGGGGGTCACCAGGTGTTCCCCCACCCCGCCAACCCCCCAGTGGAAGACAGCAAAGAGCAGTGAAGGATGAGCTGCCTGCATTAAAAGAATCCAGGGTCCAGCCTATCAAAGCCTAGGGCATCTATATCATATACATTCTTTCCACCAGGAGGTTAGGCCTTGCAGGTGTCTGTGGGTCTGTACGGCAATTTGCCCGTGGCACCACTTGGTGACTTAGCGGTTCCCCCAGACAGTGTGTAGTTGGAGCTGCCACGCCCAGCTACACACAAACCAATGCTTCAAAACAAAGCACCTTGCTGAGTAAGAGAACTGACCTCTGCTGCAGCCTCAGACATGCCATGACTGCTCTGCTGCCCAAGAGCACGCTTCCTGGCTCTCCAGGAGCGCCCAGCAGCCCTGGGTGCTACAGGGACAGTGGGGTGGGCGGACAGAGAGGGAGGATCTCAAGCTTTAGAACTCTGCTCAGCTCCCGTGGGATGCTGGCTCGCCGTCCATGCATCCAGCAGAGTCTGAGAGCTGGGAATCATCAACCTGATTATAGGGTAGCAAAGGCCCCAGGGCACAGGATCAGAGGAGGGATATTATTCATTCTCCCCGAAAACAGATGTGGCACTGAGTACGGAATGAGAAGGTAGTGATGGTTCCGTAGTGGGAATCTCCCATTCTGAGTCCCAGCCACTGCACCTCGCTCAAAGCCGGCCCTGTAGGCCAGTGGTGGCTTGAGTGTTGCTGAAATGCTTTCTGCAGAGCTTCCAGACTGAGGTGAACTAGAAAGAAAAAAAAAGGCCTGGAGATCGAGTTCCGGAAACCAGTCAAAGAAACCTCTAAGAAATCACAACAGTCAGTTTGCAGTGGATCATGGGGTGCTGCAGCAGCACCAGACAGCATTTCGTGTCATGGTGCCAGCAGGGCTGGCTAGAGGGAAGCCAGCACGGCAGCATTGTGCAAGCAGGGGGAGAAGCCAACATGGTCACTGCCCCCGCTGCACTTCAAAGGAAAGAACCTCCCAGTGGTTAAGGACCCAGCTCTTCGGGAAGAAGGTCAGGCATCTTATTGTCTCGAGATCCTGAGGCTTGTGAACGGAAATGGGTCCCCCTAAAAAGATAGGCTGTTAGCTGCACAGTCTGTGTTTGATACCACCAGCTTTGTGGGAGAAAGATGGGGCTTTCTATTCAGCCTTGGGAACCACGGGGCAGTTCTGCCCTGGCCGATAGGGCCACTATGAGTGGGAACCGACTTGATAGTAGTGAGTTTGGCTTCATAAAATACACTGAGGTTCTAACCCTTGCTTTGGAAAATCAGAGCTCTCATTAAGATACCATGTTACATCACACGAGAGGGCGGGTAAATAGGCAGGATGCAGTCACACGGTCAGTGAGGCTCCATCAACGGGATTGCCAGTAGTCACTCTGCCAGAGTCCCCAGCAGGAACTGACATGGATGACATGCTGATGGGGATGTCCAGCCTCCAAGACTGTCTGACAACACAAGTCCCTCCTTTAAAGCCACTCCCTATGTGGCACTTGGTTATGGCTAACCAAAGGACACTAAACCAAAACAAAAAACAAACTCACTGCCACCGAATTCATGCTGACTCAAAGCAACCCTCTAGGCCATGGTAGAACTGCCCCCCTGTGAGTTTCCAAGACTCCAACTCTTTTTGAATGTACAAAGCCCTGTCTGTCTCCTGTTGAAGGACAAGTGAACGATAACTAGATGTGTTAGGCCGGGTTGACTAGAGAAACAAATTCAGCAACACTCATATATGTGTAAGAAAGAGCTTTATATCAAGAAGTAATTGTATATTAGGAAAACATGACAGCCCAGTTCAGATCAAGTCCATCAGTCTGATACTAGTCCATAAATCCCTCTTCAGCCTCATGCAGCCACATGCAATGATGCAGAATACAGGAAGATCACCAGTTGGTGGGTGCAAAATGTTGTAGGTCCAATGGCAGTAGACTTATCTCCAGGGCTCTGCAGGACTCCACATGGCTCCTCCACAGGAAGGGGAAGGCAGAGAAAGAGAGAGGTTCCCAGGACCCTCCTTATGAGGTCATGCTCACAAGGAAGCACCATCAGGTTGTAACCTGATTGAGAGGCTAGACTCCGCCCCTAGACTTCAAGTTGATACGAAATTATGTAAGGACCACACTAGGGCAAAACCAGAGAGAAGAATAACCAGGCTGAGGGTCCAGATTGTGCAAAGGCCCTGTGGCAGGAGGGAGCATGGCAATTTTCGCTCTTCCAAGAGGACAGCATGGCTGAAGTCAAACACTGTGGGGACCTTATACACAGGGCTGGAGGTGCCACTGGGAGCAGTCCTTGCCACACATTCCCATGGATGCCATCTGAACCTCAGCCAGAGACAAGCCTAAACTCTCCCACAGGCCAAGCCAGAGCTGGGCCACAAACCCCTTAGCAAATTCTGACTGGTATCCTGAAAGAAGGCAGACTTGTCAGCTGTTTTTCTTATGGGATGCTGAAGGCCTTCTCCTTGACTCACCCATCACCATCTTCATGGCTGTGTGTACTGTCAAATGACTTACAAGCTTCCTTGGTTCCCAGGAAGGTCAGAGAGTTTAATATAGGACAGTCCTCATTTGCCACTTATGAACCTCCGAGGCCATGCATAGGAGGTGCAAGAGAAAGGAAGAAAGGACCACCCGCATCCCAGGTGCTGAACAGGCCACGGGTGACTGGAGTTTTCCTATGTAATTCTCACAGCTGGAAGGTACCTGCTGTCCAGTTGATCCCTGCTCATAGGGACCCATGTACAATGGACTGAAACCAAGCCTAGTCCCGGGTCATCCCCATGATCAGTTCCAGATTGGATGGTTGTGATACAATGGCTATGTTTTGGCTCATTTTTGGAAGTTAACCACCAAGGCCTTTCATCCTCATCTGTCTCTGTCCGAAAACTCTGCTGAAACGCATTGCATATCACAGCCACACCAGGGCCTCCATGGACAGACAGGTGGTGGTGGCTCACAGGAGACTCACAGACCGGGAACTAAGCCCAGGTCCCCTGCATGGAAGGGGGGAATTATACCACTGAACCACCAATGGCCCACAAGATAACAATCATTCCTATTTGACAGTTAAGGAAACTGAGGCTCATAAAGGGCTCCTTCCAGAACTTTTTACTTTTCAGCAGCTTGTTGTTATCCATAATTAGTAATCAAGATCATGGAGCCAGGTCTGACTCATAGCAACTCCATGGGACAGAGTGGCACTGCCCCATGGGTTTCAGAGACCGTAAATCTTTATGGAAGTAGACTGTCTCATCTTTCTCCCATGGAGCAGCTGGTGGGTTTAAACCACTGGCCTCAGAGTTGATGACTTTGGTTCACTGGCAGTGGTGGCTCTCTGAAGCTGGGTGTGGGCAGGGAGGAGGTTGTCCTCCTCTTTCCCTGTCCACACACCCAGTCTTGAATCATCTTTAGACCCAAACAGAGCTAGTGGCATGTTCACCAAGAGTTACTACCTAAAAACGGTTTCATTTCTCTAGCCCGGAAGTAGAGTCTGGGAGAGAGAACCTTTCCCAACACTTATGAGAGCATAAAGCTCCTTAGCAGCAGGTTCTAACAACCGTGATATAATGTGGCTGGTTTGTTTTCTATTCTTTTCATAGTTTATTATTCTTCCCTAATGACTGGGGGCTTCTAAGGGTCTTCGGTGGCACAAAGAGTTTGTGCTAATTTATTCACCTAAAGGTTGATGGTTCCAACCGACCTGGTGGTACCACAGAAGAAAGATCTAGAGCTTCGCGTCCATTCAGATTGCAGCCCAGAAACGCCCGTCCTGAGAGGCAGCTCTACTCCAAAGCCCACCTTACATGGACCTTTTTCAAGGATTTGAGTAGGGCTGCTAACCACGGTCAGCAGTTTGAAACCACCAGTCACTTCTCAGGAGAAAGATGGTACTCTCTAATCCTGTGAGGATCGTGTCAGAACCCCACAGGGGCAGTTCTACCCTGCCCTATATATACTGTGAGTCAGCATTGACTCAATGGCAGTTAGGTTGGCTTGTTCTTTTAATGAGAAGTCAGAGAGTGCTCCCAAAAGGTTATGGGGAAAATAGACTTAAAAGGTAATGGAATTTTCTGGGTTGTTGTTTTTTTAAGACCACTGGTAATATTTTTTTTTTAATCAAAATGTTTCCAAAACACAAAAACAATATAAAACCATGGTGGACAGCCAAATGGGCTCAAACTTGCCCACTAGCCACTATGGACTCATAGGGAGTGATTCTCTAGGACAGGGTAGAATTGCCCCTGTGGGGTTCTCAGGCTAAATCTTCACAGAAACAAAAAACTGTGGATGGTAGGGTGAAGCCATTGACATTATGGTCAGTGGACCGATGTTTATCCCACAGTGCCACCGGGATGCCTGTGAGCCAATTGAGGGCCTCTGATTATCTTCACCCAGGGATTAGTGTAAGGGCACATAGCTATACTATATACTATACTATGCTATGCTATGCTATACTATGCTATATACCTATATATACAAACCTTCACTGCCATCCAGTTGATTCTGACCCAAAGTGACCCTGTCCCTATGGGGTTCCAAAATGTCTTTTTGCCAAGGAGTGGTTGACTATTTAAAACTGCTGTCTTGAGTTAACAGCCCAACCACATAATAACCACTATTGTGCGTTATACAGGGCTCTCTATGTGCTTTGTAAATAGATCTATATACTACAAACCTCCATGTCTCGCTGTATCTACATCCCAAGAAGGATCAGCAGTTTGAACCCACCAGCTACTCCTCAAAAGAAAGACAGCCTTTCAGCTCCTGGAAATATTATTTCAGAAACCCAATTTTGTCCTGAAGGGTTTCTATGAATCAGAATCAACTCAACGGCCGTGAGTTTGGTGTTAAGGTTTCGTAGGGCAATTAGGAGCTCTGGTGGTGCCGTGGTTAAAGCTCTGGGATGCTATCCAGTAAGTCGGCAGTTCAATCTCATCAACTGCAATCTCCCCATGGGAGAAAAATGTGGCAGTCAGCTTCCATGAAGATTCCAGTCTTGGAAACCGCATGGGCATCCTCTACTCTCTCCTATAAGGAGAGAGTTGGAATCTATGCCTTGGACCACTCACAAAGTGTCCATTTGGGTAACATCCAACCAGTATGTGCCCTTGGTCTTAACCCTGGTGAAGCTCATTATAGTAAAGATCTGAGATACATACAAGGGTTCTCACTAACAAACAGGTGCTATTTAGTGTCTGACAACAAAACACTATTATGACACCTTCTCCCCACTTATCAACAACCTCAGTATTCAACATTTTGCATGACAATAGTAAAACATCTACTGTCTGTCGTGAATTACATACCTCTGGCAGTAACGATCACACATGTGTGAGGCAAAACAAGAGTGGCCATGGCTGTGAGGGTTAAGGCTGTGTGTCCACTTGGCTGGGCCGCAATTCTCAGGGGTTAGCAATTGGGTAATGAAGGTGCCATCTTCCATGTTGTGGGCTAGAGTGGCTCACCTCCCTTTTCTGATGATGCCAGTCTTTGAATAATGCCCTGGTCTTCTGGATCGACCCATGTGATAAGAGGCACTACTGTATTCTTGGGTTGAAGCAGTTCTAGTATATCTAGACATTTCTTTATTTTTTTATGCATAGAAAGGCACACTATGGTAAACATTTGCCTAACCTGGGTTAGATATGAATCATACCTAACTGTTACGACTAGTTACACATTTGACTTAAAGACAAAAGACTTAAAATTTGATTTAAAGACTTAGAAAAAAGACTTGTTTGCCATCCAGGGGGTGCGTGTATATAATGTGGTTCTGCACAATGTCAAGATCACGGTGGTCTAGTTTGCAGAGAGCTTTATGGATGTGAAGCCACACGTGATGCTATTGCCCTTTGTGTGTATTTTTAATAGAGTCACTGTGAGTCAGAATTGACAGCATGGCAATGAGCATGGTGTCTTAGAAGGAGTCCTGATGACGCTGGGTAAGCATTGGACGGCTCAGCACAGGTTAGCAGTTCAAAACCATCAACTGCTCCACAGGAGAAAGATGGGGCGGTCTGTACCCATAACAATTAACAAAGCCTCAAAATGCATATAGAGTTACTATGAGTCAGAGCCAACTGGATGCCAGTGGGTTTGGTTAGATGTTGGTTTGCGGTGTTCTGGTGCTGCTGTAGTTCTCCGGTGCTGCGGTAACAGAAACACCACAAAGGGGAAGCTTAACAACCAGAACTTTATTCTCTCACAGTGTAGGAGGCTAGAGGCCTGCATGCAAGGCGCTCGTTACAGGAGAAGGAAGGGTTCTCTCTCCTCTGGCTAACAGCTTCAGAAGATGCTCCCTGTCCCCTTTCAGCATTCTTGCAGATTCCCAGGGGTCTTGGCCTCAACAGTGTCCTGGGTCTAGGAGTTTCTCAGTGCAGGAACCCTGAACCCAAAGGATCACTCTGCTCCCAGCTCTTCCCTCATGGTGGTGAGAGATCCTGCTCACCTCTGTTTGCTGTTTAATCTCTTTTGTGTCTCAAAAGTGATCAACTCAAGATGCCACCTGACCCTGTAGAGTATATCGTGACTCATTAACATAACTGCTTCCAGTCCTGCCTCATTCACATCCGAGAGGTAAGGATTTACGTCTCACAGGATAATTACATCAGATCACAAAAGGGAGGATAATGGCATAAGACTGAGAAGATGGCTTACTGGACACAGCGTTTTCAGGGGCACAATTCAATCGATTGCATACAGGAAAACACAAAAATCCCTGGGGTACAAACCGTTCACCCCTCACCACTAAGAGAAAGGTAGGGAGTGAGCAGCCACTCAAAGGCTCTTGGGGAGAAAGGCCAGGAGAGCTACTCTGAGAACTCAGCCACTGGACCCCCAATGAGCACAGTGCTACTCTGAAACACACAGGTCACAGTGAATTGGCATCAACTCTTCTAAGATAGAGGCCCCAGGAAGATAGACGGGGCAAATGCGCTTTCACAGCATCAGGGAATGGAAATCTGCCAGCCCGGTTAGAAGTGGAGTGTGTTAATCATGACAAAGTGCTATCGAAGACTTGGAAGAAAACGGCCTCAAACTTCCAATGGCTGGATTCGTGTGAGAAAGAAGGGAAATGAGAAGACAGTCAAGCTGCCTTGTTAGAACAGCAGGGTGCCATGGAGGGCATTGGACAGAAGGAAATGTAATTGAATTCCTTTTTACCAAGCCTGCTTCCCTGTTTTCTCTATAGTAACTATCAGCTCTTGAGACGACTCCCTGTGTTGATGAGCTGGTCAAACCTTTTCTAAATTCCCTTTCCCAGTAGACAAGGAAAAGGAACAGAAGAATATATAGAACCACAGCACAAGTCTAGCCAATGCCTTCCAAGACTGGACTAAGAAACACTCTGAGTTACCTACCCACCCAAACCATCAAAATATGTAGACTCAGCTCTCTGGGACTTTGGACCTCCAAACCAGACTCCTCTCAGACAGAGAACAGAACCTCTGCCATTGAGTCAATCCACACTCCACATGGCCCCTGAACTCCAGAGGGTTTCCGAGACTATAATCTTTGCAGATGTAGATAGCCAGCCCTTTCTTCCGGGTGCCCCTGGGCAGATGCCAACAGTCAACCTTTAATTAAAAAGCTGATCACAAATACCTCCACTATGACCAAACCAGACCAAACCCACTGCCACCAAATCCATCCCAACTCACACCAATGCTGGACAGGACTGCTGAGGTTGAGAATCTCCATGGGAGCAGATAGTCTCATCTTTACCCCTAGGAGTGGTTGGTGGTTTTGAACCACTGAACTTTGGGTTAGCAGCCCAAAGTTCAAAAGGACAGCCTCTCTCAATATTGTCCTTTCAGGCCTTGAACTAGGCTATATACTAAACACACACCCATGGTGGAAAACCTGCCTCTCTCTAGAACCCGGGAACGTCCAGGGGTGGGGTGTAAAGTAGCTAAGAAAGCTGTCTCACATCAGCATCACCTCCAGATCACAACCTCTGGGTGGCGTCTGATTAATACACTGTTGCATTTGGAGAAAACTAAGGATCTGGATGGTTATTTGGAGCTGGCCGTCTCAATTCCACTGCGAGAGAATTACGGTTTTAAACAAACATTGACACAGAATAAATCCTAGCTTTGCACACTGGTCCGAGGTTTGACTTAATGGGCCTGGTCATCTTGAAATCTGGAATGAACTCCTAACAGTGACGTAGCCTGGCTGATCAGAAAAGACAAGCCATAGCTGGGGGGAAACTTTCCTTCCCTGGCACCAGGTGGCTGGCCCCCCAGGGGACAGTGTGCACAAAATCTTGTCAGTCACTCTGGATTCCATTAGCTGGCTTTATTTTCTTCCCAGAACTTATCTGATTCTGAAATGACTGGGCTGACAACTCCGTTTACTGAGGAACACAGCATTGTGGGCAAGTCCAGGGTCCACCATTGTAACCGCACCATTTCCAACAGAGCTGGGCACCGAACAGATGCTCCATACCTGGGTGTCTCTGGGTGAATAAATAAGTGGATTGGCTTTGTGCGGTTGCTGCCACTGTGGTGGAGCTGCTGTGACGCACGGAGACCCCGTGTAAGACGGGATGAAGCGCTGTCCGGGCCTGTGTTAATGACTGGTCATCTGAGTCCACTGCAGCTGCTGCTTTGGGTGCTGACTGCCTTCCCAGCCTCGGGGAGCTCTTGGTCACCACGAGAGGCTTACCTGTCACAGCAGCTGGCATTTACGGTAGTTCCTGGAGTTAGTTCCTTCCACAGATGTGTGTTGCACATCTAGGTGCCAGGGACTGGGATACCAACATCACAACTCACTGCCATTGGCATTGGGTCCATTCTGACTCCGAGTGGCCCTGTAGGGCTGAGTAGACTTACCCCTGTATCTTTACAAGGGCAGAAAACCTCACCTTTGTCCCCTTTACCATCTGGTAGGTTTGAACCACTGACCTTGCAGTCAGCAGCCCAACAGGTAATGCACTATGCCACCAAAACTAGACTCACTGCCACCAAGTCAATTCCAACTCACAGTGCCTCTTTAGGGCGGGGCAGAACGGTGCCTGTGAGTTTCCAAGACCGGAACGCTTCACAAAAGTAGAAAGCCTGGTCTTCTTCTGAGGTTCACCTGGTGGTTTCAAAGTGCTGTCCTTGAGGTTAGCAGCCCAGTGTGTGAACATTATGTCACCAGGGCTCCTCCATTGTTGTCCTTCGCTTCTGTTAAGTTGAACCCTGGCTCATGGCAAGCCCATGAACAATAAACCTGCTGCCCAGGTCTTGCGTGGAAACAAGGATGTATATATAGGGCTATCTTTCCCTTCAGTCTTTGTTCAAAAATACAGAATGGCATTTGAGCCCCCACGAGCTTTCTAGACACTAGGGGATCAGAGAAGTGTCATAAAGGGCCCTTTCATGGGAACACATTCCTCAAGCAATTAGACTCCCAGCTCTCTACTCACTGCCATTGTGTTTATTTTGATTCATAGTGACCCTACAGGACAGGGTAGAACTACCTACCTCTGTGGGTTTCCGAGACTGTTACTTTTTACAGAAGTAGAGAGCCCGTCTTCTCCTGTGATGGTGGCTAGTGGTTTCAGACTGCTGACCTTGGGGTTAGCAGACCAACTCGTAACCGTTAAGCAATTAGGGCTCTTTCTGCACATTCAACTCAGATAAAGCCAAGTCCCTCTGGTTTGGGAAGTCTTTGATGAAAGCAACCAAGGCATTCATGCAAAGCCTTGTAAGATGTTTATAAAGTGGACCTGTTTGGGAAGCTCAGCTCAAGTACATTTTGTAGCATTTATTGCTATTGTATTTCTGATTAATTACAGTCAAATCAAAGCTTCCACCACATTAATCCTACCTACCATTGCCCAAAGGAAGACATTCAATCCATACGCAGCATGGCTTCAGAGTTTGGCCAAACAGCAAGTAGGAAGACCCTTTGGAGGCTGACTAATGAGAATACAAGGTCCAGGTGATGCAGAAGGTGGGGTTGGGTCTGGAAACTCAGTTTTCCTTCACCAGTGGTATTCCAGCTGTGCTGAAAATTATGGAACACACCTGTACCCGAGCCCACCCCCTCAGGTCGATTCTGCCTCACAGCGATCTTACAGGACAGAGACGACTGCTCCCTTGGGTGTCCACCTCCTCTTTCTCCCCCTGGGGTGGCTGGTGTGTCCAAATGACCAAGCTGGAAATTAGCAAGCCAGCGCTTAACCCATGGCACTACCAGGGATCCTTACACCTGTGCCATCACGCATGAAGGAATGAAATCAGTAAGTAAACCAAACCCCCGGCCACCCAGCTGGCTTCCACTCATAGTCCCCCTACAGCACAGAGTAGAACAGCCCCAGTCCTGAGTTCCTGATGTTGAAAGTCTTTACAGAGGTAGGCTTCCCCATCTTTCTCCCTTGGAATGACCGGTGGTTTTGAACTGCCGACTGTTCCTTTAGCAGCCCTCTGCTTTTGCCACTGCACCACCCAAGTTCCTTTGACTAGTCCTACCAGTTGTTGAAATACAGAAAGGTGAGTGGCCATCTCTCTGAGGATCTAATGATCCTCCCCCGAGAACCCAGATCCTAAACTAAAAGGAGAGAGAAGAAAAACACACAGTTGCTGCCAAGTAGACTCTGGCTGATGGCAATTGCCTGAATGTCAGGGAGTACCGTGTCAGGGAGCACGGTGGGCCAAGGGAATATTAGGGTCTGGTTTGTCAGATGTATATTGTCAGGGCTTTCTTCTAAGGTGCCTCTGGATGGGCCCAAACCCCCACCTTTCTGTAAACAAGATAAATGTTTGCCATCCACATACCAGGAACCCCACTTCTCACACAGCCCAGAAACCACAGAGTTAAAGCCAGGCAGTTGGCAAGAGAGGGAGGAGCCCCATGGTCTTGCTGGTGGTTGGTAGGTGCCTTGAAGTCCCTCTTACTCATCGTGAGCCCTGTCCAAGGGAACCAGGCACAGCCTGGTCCTGTACCACCTGCACAACTGCTGCAACACTGCGGCAGCCCGTCTTGTTGCAGGTCTTCTTCCTTCTCACTCCCCCTCCACTTTACCAAACATAATGTCCTTCTCCAGGGACCGGTCCCTCCTGGTAATAGTCCCAGTGTCTAGGAGGCGAAGTCTCACCCTCCTCACGTCCAAGGAGCATTCTGGCTCAAAGGGATCTTCCCAGATCACCTTGTTCATTCTTCTAGCCATCCACAAGGAGCCCTGGTGGTGTAGGGGGTTGCTCATTGAGCACAGTCAGAAGTTCAAACCCACCAGTCACCCCTCGGGAGAAAAACGAAGCTGTCTGCTCCCATAACGATGTAAAGCTTCCGAAAGCCTGTGCAGGGTGACTGTGAGTGAGAACGGCCAGGGTAGCAGTGGGTTTAGTTCGGTCCAGTTCATGTACTTGCAATACTCTTCAACAACACCGTAATCCAGATGCATCAACGTGTCTCCAGTCTTCCTTATTCCAGCTTTCACCCCCCACGAGGTGAAGGAAGCCGCCCTGGCCTGGGGCAGGCGCACCCTGGTCTTCCAGCTGACCGCTTCACTCGAACACTTGAAGGAGGTCTTCCGCCGCAGACGCACCCGATGTAGCACCCTCTCTGACTTCTTGACTATGGCTTCCGTGAACACTGTGGATCAGATGGTCTCCTGTCACAGCGTTTGCTGAGTGGTCTTGCGGATATTCTCGACATTGCCCTTCGACCTACAGCAGAACTGTCGGGGGCGTTTGTGGAAGTACAAACCAAACCAAACAGAGCACCAAAGTCACTGGCCCCGAGTCCATCCTGCCGCCTGGTGGCCGACAGGACAGAGCTGAGCTGCTTCCCTTGCTTTCCAAGGCTGCAGTTCTCTCTGAGAGTAGAAAACCTCATCTTTCTCCTGAGGAGAAGCTAGTGGTTTTGAACTGCTGACCTCACAGGTAGCAACCCAACATGTAACCACTACACCACTAGGGATCCCCTTGAAACCTCAAAGGACATACTAAGTTGCTATCCCTGGGAATGTCTGCTTCGAAAGGCTTTCGTGCATGCTCAAGTTTGAGAACGATTGGTCTTCCTATGTTTGCGGCACTTTTCTCAGCTGGAAGAACTGGTTTATGTTCTGGCTCGATCAAGCCTCAGAGCCTTTTTTGAGAACAACCCTTTCCTCGTGATTCAAAGGACAACACACAGCTGCACTCAGACTCACATATGAAACCCCACATTTCTTGGTGGTTAGTGGGGGGTCCAGCGTCTTCTACAGAAGCCAAGGCTGGAGCACTCTGGCTCTAACAAGGAGCAGGGCAGTCAGAGAGAGGACCCGGGGAAGGGGCCAGGCAGGAAACAGAGCCTCATAATGGCAGAGCAGGTGCAGATGGGCAGAGGAGACAAGCCCTGTGTGGAGCCAATGACATAAATCCTAAGACTGCATCACATTTGGGTGGCACATCCATGGGCTCCACTTGGCAGGGGCCATAGTAAGGAGTGGGACTTCTGTGGGGAGTCTGCACTGTTCCCGTAGACATCGTCTGCTAGGATTAAGTGCCCGCATCGGATGGCACTCTTTGGAGGAAAGGATGTACGTGCTGCTGAGTGCTGCACCCCAGAGAGCTAGCCCAGGACCTGGATCTAACTGGCCCTCAGCCATATCGTATTTGCTCACAGCCTGAGTGGAAGACTGAAGAGCTTAGTAGATACCGCATGCTCCAAGTTCATTATCTCTGAAGAAAAGGAATGCATTTCTGTGGCAGGGGTCACCTAGGTGAGACTCGGGACCCTAAATAGCACCCAACTCCAAAACACTTCTCTGAGGTCAACAACTCATTGCCCTGGAGTCAAGGTCAACCCGTAGCGACTGGTCCAAGTCCCACCAAAGCCTGGCTTGCCCTCGAAAGAGGCTTGGGAAGCTCAAGGTGCAGCTTAAGTCCAGTCACGTTTTATTGGATCTCTTGGTCACTTCACTTGATCAAGAATTAAGAATAAGGAGGGATCCCTCATGGTTCATTGGTTCAAACCTGCCAGTCGGAACGAATCTCCATGAGACACCAGTGGTCACGTGGGAAACAACATAAGTGAGGGACTTGCTCTCTTGATGCCTCTAACTAATGAGGGAGCCAAGCCCTAAGCATGAAGGCATGGGAACCAGTGAGAGTATGTG
>NW_022103901.1:41622884-41627788 GCF_000313985.2 Echinops telfairi | reverse complement strand
GCTATCTCCCCGGTAGTGAGCCGAGAGAGAGTGAGTCTCCCACCTCCAAGGAGGAAATACAAGAGTTCCCAGAATCCTCAGGAGAAGGCCATGCCCACACAAAGGCCTCATTAGCTATGACCCTATTGACAGGCTAAACTCCACCCCTTTGCTCTTATTAAGGTGACCAGACGTCCCACTTTTGGCGGGACAGTCTCGATTTTTAACAATTTTTCCCATGTCCCGCAATGTTTTTAAAAGTCCCAATTTTTGGAAAGAATGCACGACAAGCTAGGGTATACGGTTTTCAGCTGCCATGTGGCTATTTCACCAGGATATGAGTTTTATCAATGGTGTCCCACTTTACCAATGTTAAAATCTGGTCATCTTACTCTTAATCCTCTCAAGTACCAAATTGACACCAGATTGTGTAACAATTGCCAACATAAGGTTTCAAGTGGGGTGCTAATATGGAACACAATTGGGTTTGTTTCTAAAAGATTAAGCTGGCCACTTTGTAGAGAACTGGCCCAGAAGAGGCAAGAGTGGAATCAAGGAGCTCTGGTAGGAGGTTCTGGAAATCCACCAGCCAGGAATTGATGCCATTGGATATGTCAAGATGGCGACTTTAGAGATACCAAGATAGAGGACCAAGATGGTGACCTTGGAGCAGGGCTGTGAACCAGTTCTTTCCAGTTCTGCCAGGATCAACAAGAAACCAGAGCAGATCCAAGTCTGTGAAATGTCGATGGACCCAAACAATAACCAGAATAGGAAACATTAAAGGAAATCTGCTAGTAATCAAATCTCCTCCTTGGAAAACGTGGGCAGATGAATGTTGCCTCGCAACCAAACCTCATGACCAGTAGAGTTGAGAACAAAGGTGTGGCATGCAAAGATAGCAACTGGCTAGATCACTGGTCTCTCTCCAATGTCCTGGCAACAACCCAATCTCCTGCATCTGGCTCCTGAAAGGGCTGCCCATGCCTCCTCGCCTGGGTTTCCATCTCAGGCATTTTTCCAGTACACCCACATTGTACACGTTCCAGCCTGTACCAACTTTGCTGCATCAGTCAGTTCAAAACCCTAACATGGAGATGCCAAGATGGTTACCAAGAGGTGAAGCCAGAAGGTGCCTAGATGGGAAACCAAGATCCTAGCCTTGGGAATGCCAAGGTGATGGGCCTAGATGATAACCTGGACAAACCGAGAAGGCAGACCAAGAGGGCGACTTTGTCCAAGCCAAGAAGCATAGATTCCAGATCTATTATGTAGGTGTGAGTTGGAGGACTCAGGAGACAAGGAATCAAACAGAACAAAAACTGATGTAGATGAGGAGGAGTGGTCTGTCGTTTTTACTTCCAGGTCACGGAGTTAGAAACCATCAGAACTAGGATCTGCAGACAGCCCTATGTTACCCCAAGTCCACAAACTCTTTACATTCTTCCTTCTTTGATGAAGCTTTTCTTTGGAGTCGCTGCCAAAGAGCAGGTGTGTGGGTTGGTGTATTCCCTGTATACAAACGGCTCCTCATTTGGGGAGGAAAAATGAACCCTCACACTAGTTAATTCAACGCTGCTTATTGATTTAGGCAAATGCTTGGCAGCTCCGATTCGTCTTCCAAAGGGTAATGCAATAAGGGCCTGCATTATTGTCTCTTTCTCTAGGCTCTGCTTATGTCACCCACCTGAGTCTCACCAACTCTGCTATGTGTTGTAGAAATAAACAAGCCCAAGGCACTGACCCACTGGTCAGCCATGTCTCTCCCCAAATAATGAAGCAGGGGTGGGAGGGTGGAGCGAGCTGAAAGGAGGCTCGTAGGTAGCGGAATAACCTTGGGTAAGTCACTTGGCCTCTTTGAGTCTAAAGTTCCCCTGAAAAACGGAATAATACTCTTACCTTGCTGCTCTTGGAAGTTTAAAACGAAGTTATATAAGATGTTGAATGTGAAGGGCAATTGTGAATTACAATGTAACGTGTTTGTTTGTTAATGTTAAAGGAGGGAATGTGGTACCAAGAAATAATGAATCATCCTGCATAAATGTATTTAGTCTCTACCATGTGACACGAGAGGGAACCCTGGGTTATTCGCTGAGCTGCAAACCACAGGGTTCAAAACCTCCAGAAGCTCCAAGGGGGGAAGAGGAGGCTCTCTACTCCCAAAAAGAGTGACAGGGGCAGTTCTAGTCTGCCCCGAGTCTCCGTGGATCAGAATCATCAAGATAGCAGTGAGAGAGTGCAGTGAGGTAACAGAAGCATTGGCGGCACTGTTGGGTAAGTGGTTCAAACCCACCAGCTGCAGCACGGGAGAAAGATGAGAACATTTGCTCCCGTTGAGTTACAGCCTCGGAAATCCTATGCAGGGCCTCTGTGTCAGAATAGAACTACAGCCCTTGGTTTTTGTTGTTACTGTGTTTAATGTGACAGGTGGCAGCAGGGTGGCTGGGTGGCAGAATTCTCACCTTCCATGCAGGACATCTGGGTTTGATTCCCAGCCAGTACACTGAGAATGTATCTACCACCTATATGCTGCTGTGCAGCTACACAGACTAAGAAAGGGCTGGTGATCTGTCTCTACAAATCAGCCAATGAAAACCCCATGGATCACAAAAGTCTAGCTCGCAGCAAATCGTGCAGAGGGCACAGGACAGGGCAGGACTTTGCTCCCCTGTACATGGGCTATACTCTTAATTGTGTGACAGACACTAGTAATTCAGTGATGGGGGGAAAAAAAACAGGGTGTGTGGTCTTTGCCTTCATGCAGTTTATAATGTCTTGTGGAAGAGAGCACATAAGGGATTGCATGCACAAATACAGGATTTCACTGAAGGAGTTAAGGGTTTTTAAGGTGGCCTGAAAGGGCAGAGAAGGCTTCCCAGGGGCCCCACTGAGCTGCAATCTAAAGGATATGCAGAAATCAACAATGCGATGGTGACTCCCGGAAGGGTCTGCAGAAGCCCTGGGGCTGGAAGGAGCTTGCTACAGACTGAGGATCTCTGAGAAAGCCAGTGGGGTGGGGGGGTGGACTGAGCAAAAGCGGGCATGGGGGGAGTAGCGGGTGATGAGACTGTGATTAATAAGGGCTGTGACTAGACCGTGCAGACCCTTGTGTGCCACAGTAAGTTCATCGTCGTTGCTCAGGAGCGAAGGTAAGACAAGAGAGATGAGACAGGAACTTAGCCTCCAGAGGGATCACATGGCCAGTGCTAACACCTTGTGAGCATGTGAAGAGGGGGCTTGAGCTCCTGAACTGAGGCTGCTAGAGAGTTAGACAGTCACTCAGGGGAAGGTATTCAGGCAGAGGGAACTGCATGGCACACAGGTGAGCCGGGCATTACCAATATGAAGGCCAGCAAGTAGATCATTCCCCATCAGGGTCAAGGAATAAAAGCAAGGAAGGGGACAAGGGAAGACTCTTGACCTTTCTGCGGGGCTTTGCTGACAGGATGCAAGGACAGTGCCCTGAAAAGCCATGAGGCATTTGAGAGGAGGGAGTGGACGAATCAGTGTGGCCTCTCCACAAAGTTCCTGGCCCAGATCCTGCACAAGAAGAGGGTGGGAGGGGGCCCGGAGGGCAGTGATGAGGCCACTCGACAGAACAGGGGAGATACCAAGGCTGGACCATGGTGGTGACTGTGGCCCTGGGGAAGATGCTGGCAAGCAAGGATGCCAGGGCTCAAGTTCCCACTTTTTCCCAATCCCCTGAAAGGTGAATGACTGTTCCCGAAGGCCCCGCCCAGCACCCTGCTCAGGGCTCCAGCCTCAGGAGCTCGCGGGGGCCCCAGCTTGCACCCTTTCTCCCTGCAGCCTTGGTCAGATGTTCAGCAAAACCAACACGATGGGTGTTATGTAACGCTGTTGTTTCAACCCTGTGAGAACTAAGAAAGGGGGGGAAAAAAGCTGCCTGACAAGTCACTTTACATGTTAAAAACAGTCTGTCAGAGGCTCGGAGAGTGTACCTTTAGTTCCTCCACACACTGGTGCACACACACACACACACACACACACACAGCTCGCAGGTGCCCTCCGCCCCCGAACCCCTAGGCACCCTGGGAGCAGAACGTGATTACACAAGAGAGGCTCAAGTGTCCTTACCCCGTTCAGAGCCTGGAGACAACATTTTTTAAGTTTAACCTCTATGTTTGTGTTTGATTTTTGCCTTTTTTTTTTTTTTTAGTTCCCTGCTCTCCTTTTCGTTATAAAATTGCATTAAGGGAAAAAACCTGCTTTCTGTACTGCAAACTGGTAGCATTGCCTTAACTTACAGGCAGGGCTAAAGGACAGACTGAGACCATCCACAGGAAGAGAGGCTCAGATGCTCTTTGGCATCAAGTAGAGCAAGAGGGCAGACATTCTGATTGGAATCCACCGTGTTTGAGTACCATTGATTGTGCTATACATTCACCATTGTCCATCTCTGGGGGTCCCAGGTTCAAACAAGACTCTGGCATGTTTTTTCCTATTTGAATCCTGCTGCTTGCAGTAGAGCTGACCCCTCCAGCTTTCTCCTTCATTGTGAGATTAATAAGGAGCGGTGAGTTGAGATCAAGAATTAAAGAATTCTCATCTGCACACGATAAGTGACTAATATTGTTAGAAGAAATTATATAAATATCCCCTGGAAATTGAGTTCCCTCAAGCACCCACCCAACATCCCTGTGGCTGCAGGGAGCTGTGCTGACTCCTTATTAGCCCAAGTGGACACGACCCTGTGGAAGTCACTTAAGCTCTTTTAAATTTTACCTAAATTATCTCCCATAACACAACAAATGTGACCTGGTGGGGGGAGGGAAGCTACACAATATCTGCTGCACAGTAGAGACTCCGTAGATATGGTCACTGGTTAGGCACGCTCTGTCCTGCGTGGAGTGGGTATAGTCAGGCTCCCTGGCTGCAGGCCAGCACCCATTGCTGAAGTAACCATA
>NW_022103901.1:41610495-41622110 GCF_000313985.2 Echinops telfairi | reverse complement strand
AAAAAATGAGGAGCTGATACCAAGGGCTCAAGTTGAAAGCAAATGTTTTGAGAATGATGATGGCAACAGATGTACAAATGTGCTTGACACAATGGATGGATGTATGGATTGTGATAAGATTTGTACGAACCCCCAATAAAATGATTAAAAACAAAACAAAACAAAACAAAATGACTACACTGGTGTGCTGTCCTTGGTGATGAACTGTCTTTGGCAGTTCCAAAAAAAATCTAGGGGGAAAAATGAGGAGCTGATACCAAGGGCTCAAGTAGAAGGCAAATACTTTGAGAATGATGATGGCAACAAATGTACAAATGTGACTGACACAATGGATGGATGTATGGATTATGATAAGAATTGTATGAGCCCCCAATAAAATGATTTTTTTTTTAATCTAACTCATTGCTATCGAATCGATGCCCACTCATACCAATCCCTGTGGATTTCAGAAACTGTAACTGTTTACTGGAGTATCAAGACCAGACCTTCTCCCATGGAGCAGCTGGTGGTTTTGAACTGCTGATCACTTGGATGGCAGCCCAACTTGTAACCACTATACCTCCATGACTCTGTGGTTGGAGGCTTGTTTTTCCCTTCAAATTCTGGAAAACTGATCACACCAATCCACCCATATGAGCCTTGCACCCACTGTCAGGCTAGCTGGATGTGTTCTTTTGGCAAAAGAGGAAAGAAGGGCTCTTGGGTGCTAAGCTCAGAACTGGAAAAAACCATCGCGTCTACCAATCACAGTGAATCACAAAGACCAGACCAAATTCCAGAGGTGGGCATACAGATGCCACCACTTTGGTGACAGAAACTGCATAATCACCTGGAAAGGGGAGTGCAAAGAGGGAGAGGTACAGAGCTGGGTCCATCTTTGCAATCTGTGACATAAAACTATGGAAAGATAACTGAAATTACGTCCTGCACTCAATCTCACAAATTCTGGCCTGAGGATAAATACTCACGATCCAATTTCCCCTCACCCCAGGCAAAAAGAGTATCTCAATGACCTGGCTTCTCTGAGATGTGATCAGCATGGCTGCTCATTAGCAAGTCTAGTGGGGCCATCAGGTGAAGCAGACGTTGAGAGGTGGGGTCATCTAGAAGGAGATGCAAGTGGTGCTCACCCCCACACCCCTATCATCAACTCCATTCCTCAAGTCTGCTAAACGAGCTTATTCCAAGGGGCCCGGTGGACCATTAGGGTGCTGGGAGAAGGTGACGCCCTGGCCCCAACCTTAACTTCCTTTATCACACAGGCCCTGTGTAGGGCAACAGGTGAGGTGCTTGGCTACTAAGTGAATAGCTGGTGGTTTGAAGCACCTGAGAAGAGAAGCTTTCTTCTGGAAGACCCCAGTCAGGGAGGAAGCTATGGAGAACCCTCAGGAGCCCAGTTCTATGTGCACACCCATGGGGGTGCCAGGAGTCAGAGTCAACTAATGGTAACTGTCCTTTCATTTTACCAGCTGCGGGCTAAGTCATCTTGCAATTTTATCCCACAAATAATGGGGGTAGACTGCAGAAAGCTGAAAAGACTTGCATTGTGGTGAACATGCCCAGGGTAGTCTGGACATTCACAATGGCTACACTTATTTGCTGCCACCCACAGACAGAACAGTGGGCCCTTGGCAATCCATTTAAGAGAACATGCTATATCCCAGCACTTCCCAAGTCTGAGTCTTACTTTATTTCAATCTGAAGGGTATCTGATCCAAGCTATTATCAACCCCTTTCATACAGAATTTGCAATTGAAATATTCACTCCCTTCTGGAAGCTAGTCCTATATTAGATGTATGGGGTTGGCAGCTGCAACCCAATAGGAAGATCGTGTGTATCAGAGTAGAGAAATAAAGAGAACGCATAGAAAGCACAGAACTGAGAAAGGCTGGTGGTTTTCAGATTCTTGGTGTGGGTGACACCTTGGGGTAGAACTTTGTTGTTGTTGCTTGTCCAACGTCCATCCCTCCGTATCAGGTACTCTTCTTGAGATCTGCCGCCCTCCAGTCAACCCCGACTCAAGGGGACCTTATGGCCCATGCTGAATTAAAGGCTGCTTGCTCCTGTTGATCCTCACAATCACCAACATATTCCATCATTGAAGCTAAGATGCTAGTCATCTCTCTCACCCTTGGTGACCTGACTCTCTACATCATCACACATGGTGTCTTCTCCTAGTGATTGATTCCCACGGGTGACATATCCGAAGCCAGTTTTGTGATCCATCGATCTTCAATGGTTGATTTTCCAAAGTGGCTTGCCAACCCTTCTCTCTAGTCTGTCTTAATCTGGAAGTTTTGCCACCATATGTTGAAATTCTCTCAAGAACCACCCCTCTCCCACTTTCAATCAAATCATTTGCACAAGGACTGAGCCCAACCCAAATTCCAGAGGTCTGCATGCCACCCGCACCTACTTAATAGAGGCACCACATGCCCCAATTTTAATTCAGGGATGAAAATATGAGCCATTCAGAGCCAATCATATCTAATCCCAGGACTTACACACATGAGACTAGAAGAAAGTTTACTTTCACTTTTTCCACTCATTTAGGAGCTGAGCCAGGGATTACTGACCACCATCCTCCCTCAGAGGAGCTCTGGTGGTGCGGTGGTTACATGTTGGGCTGCTAACTGCAAAGTCAGTAGTTCAAAACTACTAGCTACTCCAAGGGAGAAAGATGGACCTTTTCTACTCCCATAAAGAGTTCCAGCGTCAGACACTCACAAGGGTAATGCTAAGCCAGTCCTGGAGAAACCACATTGCTTGATTTGCTTGATTTGCTTGATTTGCTTGATTCAGCTGTGAGTAAAGGAAATACTTTCGTTACATAAGTCAATAAATCCTCTCTGTCTCAGTGTGAGCTGAGTCTTCTGTTTCCTACAACCAAAGGTCATACTAATGACTTCTTTAAAGTCAGTTTGCCTTCCTGTCCACAAGACAACTCTCTGTGTTGCTACTGTAGCTGCTGTCAAGTTGGCTCCGAATCATGACACCCTTACTTTTCCCAGTCCTGTACCAGCTTCACGGCTGGTGTTAAGTCTGAGTCCACTGTTACGGCCATGTGTCAACCCAGCATATCGAAGGTTTCCCCCTTTGTGTGAACCCTCTAATTTACCAAATATAATGTCCCTTTCCAGTAACTGGTGTTTTCTATAGACATGTCTCAAGTAAGCAAGTGAAGGTCTCCTCATCTTCGCGCCTAAAAGAATTCTGATTGGGATTTCATCTAAGACTTCTTGATTTGTTCATTTTTTTGTCAGTCCACAATGTAGTCAATATTCTTTGACAACGCCACAACCTGAATGCATGAATTCTTCTTCTTTTTCCATTGTACAGTTTTCACTACCAGGTAGCACGGTCTGGAAAATGCTGAACTGCCAATGACAAGGTCTGCCGTTCAAACCCATCCATCACTCCTAAGGAGAAAGATGCAATTATCTGCTCCCACAAAAATTTACAGCCTCGGAAACCCTATTAAAGGTCACGATGAGTCAGAATATCTCCGGTATTTCAAATACCAGCTGGGTCACCCAAAGTGAACAGGTTTCAAGCGGGGCTTCCAGCCCATGAACAGACTACAAAGAAGGAATTCACTGCGGGCTTCAGAGAATTTTGCCGCTGGAAACCTATGCATAGCATCAAAACATTTTCAGACACTGATGCCTAATGAACAGAAGCAGAATTCTGTCAGAGAGAGTGCCAGGAGATGACTCCCTCAGGTCAGAAGGCACTCAAAACATGACTGATGGATTGGCACATGGACGCTAACATGAAAACAACTGTGCCGATGGAACAGGACAGGAGGTGTTTCGTTCGGTTGTACACAGGGTTGCTATGAGTCGGAGCTGACTTGACGGCTCCTAGCAACAACATGAGTCAGAATCAACTCACTGACCGGGAGACGAGATTCTGGAGCGCAAGTGGTTTCTTATACTAATAATCAAGAGTCAGAAAAATTAAGGACCCTTCTAATTGACATCCTATGAGGATGAGAAGGGGGAGGATGGGGACACTTTCACATTTAGTCTGCACTAGGTGCCGAGCTAGACATTGAACACCCACTCCGCACTACCAATAGGGTTAAGATTCCAAAGACCAGGTCATGAGGCAAAAGTCAGTGTTACATGAAAATGAAGGATGACCACCTCAGATCACAAAATAGAGGATGATTATATTACATCATTACATGACCGGCAAACTACTCAGACTCATGACCCAGCCAAGTGGACACAGAACCCTAATTCCCACACCTGAGAGTTACTCTTGCCTCATGCCTTGGCATTCATTATTGGCAGCCAAACATCAGTAATGGGCAAAAGAGTTGGATATGAGGCATTTTACTATTATGAGAGAAGCCAGATGTCAGATACTGAGATAGTCATTATGCAAGGAAAAGGCATATTTTGTTCTAAAATCAGCTCTAAAGTGTAACACATGCAACCTAAAATAAAATAACTATACCATGCAAACTCTTGCAATAAAACTGAAAAAAAGTGTAGAAAACCAGTCAAGAATCCGATATTAAAAAAAAACAAAACACCTTTGCCAGTGACACGGTAAAGTAAAACAAACAAACCACGAACCTATCAAAAACAGGAGCCGAGTTCCACAGGGTAAAGGGGTTAACACATAAACACTCCCATGAACATGGCGCCAGCCTGGAGAAAGCCTGAAGCCGTACGGGGTACGGCTGCTTATGCTCATTCCAATGGAAGTCAGAGGGATACACAGCCCAGTGGTTAATTACTGAGCTGGCTGGTGGACAGTGAGGCTGTGCGTGTGTGTACTTGGGGCATGCCATGTGGCTTGGTTCAGCTGAATGCAGGTTTCTGGGTTCACTTCTGCTCACAGGTG
Source organism: Echinops telfairi (assembly GCF_000313985.2). NCBI lineage: Eukaryota > Metazoa > Chordata > Mammalia > Afrosoricida > Tenrecidae > Echinops > Echinops telfairi. Next base: position 41,617,252 of record NW_022103901.1, on the reverse strand, counting down.
AAACTGCAGCAAAGCAAATGCGAACTTCTTGCTACTCAAATTGTTCCATAATCCATTCAATCTCATTTGCACAAATCTACATTTTCAGAGCAAGTCCTAAAACAGAACCAATTAGCATCCTGGTCTTAGGAGCTATTACTCTCCCCGTTTCAACAGAGGCGCCTGTGAGTAAATGGCCTAGTACTCGGCTGCTTACCAAAAGGGTAGCGGTTTGAATCCCCCATCCCTGCACAGAAGGAAAGGCCTGGTGGTCTGGTTCCACAGAAACTAAACCCAACTCTCCTTTGCCTGTTAGGCAAAGTAGAACCACCCCTGTGGCTTCCAAACCTCTCGATCTTTCTGGGAGCAGAAAGCCTCATCTTTTTCATGACCAGCAGCGGTGGGTTTGAACTGCTGATTTGCAGTCAGCAGTGTGGTGAGTCCCCAACAACACCATGAGAGCCCCTTCACGAAGACACACTCACTGCCATTGGGTGGATTCCGACTCATAACCTTATGTCGGGGTTCTGAGACCGTCAATCTTCACAGGAGCACACAGCCTCATCTTTCTCCCACAGAGCAGCTGATGGGTTTGAACCACCATCCTTGTGGTTGGCAGGCCAATTGCTTACCTGACAGCACCACCACAGCATAGGAATCTTATGGAATCCTATGGGGGCACTTCTACTCTGATCTCTAGGATCGCTGCAGGTGTAAATTGACTCAAGATCAGGTCTAAAATGAAGAAATTGAGACTCGGAGAGCCAGGGAGTGGCAGAGGGAAAGTTCAAATTCAATCTCCCAGGTTCTGGAGTGGGCATGCTGCCCACACTTTGTACTCCTCGGAAGCCCGACAGGTTTCTGGGGATGTTTACCTATGCTGCCAAGCTACGCCGTGTCCTTGTCAACTACGCTGCCTTTGATTATAAATTACCTCTAGGTTCTAATATCCACTGCAACGGCTATCTATGCAGAACCCATAGACGAAATTATTGATGAAAGGGTGTATTAAGAAAGTTAACAAGGTGTAATGTCAGTGAGAAATGTTCAGGGTAGTTGTAACCAGGACACGTTACAAAGTTTCAGGTCTGTTCATAAACGCCTAAGGGGGCATACTACTCCATTGTAAGTCTCAACTTGAAAGCATTCAGTTCAAGATCGGAGGGTCAGCAATCTCAGCTTCTTAATTAAGTGCCCAGAGGCTTCCATGGACCAGCAAGCCCAACTTCCCCAATCAGGTGTCCAGAGGCACCCCACTCTGCAAGCCAGTCTCATGCACAAAGGCACTCAACTTGCTCTGTGGGCTGGGAAGCCCCTCACTGTTCTCTGCTCTGGCTCCTGTTCTGCTGCTGCTCCTCTGATGGTACAGCTGTCATCTGGATCCAGGGGGGTCACTGTGCAGGGACCAGAGAATTTACTCCACTTCTGGCTCTTGCTGATGGTGAGACTCCTCCTCCTACTTCTCAGAGGGCTCATTTTATACAGAGAAAGATGACACTCCAGGGAATCGCATTTGCACTCACAGGTGAATCCTAATACTATCTTCTCCCACTTTACAACGAGACCCGTACAGGGAAAGGTCATTTCGTGGGAGTTATAGACTTTGGCTATAAAAGCCACATTATATAATCCACTGTCCCTTCATAAAGTCTGACCTGACTTCAACTACTTGGCCCAGTAAGTTAACAGCTGCACTCTACCTCAGTTAATTGATTTGTAAAACGGAACCACTTCTGTTTGCTATCTAGTCATTTGATGGAGACAGTGCAATGGTCATGAACACTACTAACCAGCTCACAAAGCAAGAACACACACAGGGCCCTTCATCCACCCCTCCACCTGGCAGAGGGCCACGGAGAGGGGGCAGTCACCAAGGATGCCCAGGAATGCAGCGGCAGAAGAGGGTGACAAATCTCCGGGTCTCTAGCTAAGTCCGGTCCTGTGTGCCTGGAGTGAAACCCACTGAGGGTCCTGGAGAAGTCCTCTACCAACAGGCTTGGAGGGAGAGCCACCCCCACATAATGCCCAGATGCCCAGCAGAACCAGGTTTAGCTATTGTTTACACAGGCTAGGTTCTCCCCATCCACAAGAGAACACTGCCAGGAGTGACCGGGGGTGGGCTGGGCCTTCCAGCCTGCCAGTTTGCACAGCCACTCAGAGCTCATTATCCTGACACTGAGTAATAGCGCTGAGCTAGGAGCCAGGCTAATCAATCACTCAGCCAATATTTACCGAGAGCTCCCCCGCCAGGGGCCCCCTTCCTTTTTTCCAATGGGGCCCTTTGGGATTCATCTTCCCCACCCCCACCACGCACCTCTCCTATAGGGACATTTTTATAGTTTACCTACCCGGCCACCTGCATTGGCTAAGGAATAATTAATGCTTTCCTCCCATATTTTATTCATCAAAGTCCTAAAGAGCTGCCAGTCAGTGCCTCTGGTCCTCAGTAGATAACACAACTACAGTATGTGGCTGAAATTCTAGCCAAGAACAGAAACCCACCGCGTTTCATCTCTGGTTGGGTTCCGTCAGAAGCCAGCTCTGACAGTGGGAGGAGTATAGCTCACTTGGAAGATGCATTCCCAAAAGACAGAGAGGATAGTTCGAGATGGGGACAGGGCCATCCATTGCTGATGGGCAGCAGGGCTCAGTTCTGCAGGGAACTCGGGGAGATCTCACAAGTCACACTTCATTGTGCTCCCAATAGGCATGCCTGCCCCAGCTCTCCTTGCCCCACTGGGGACATGCAGGAGAAGAAGCAGAGAAAGTCCTGCAGCAGAGGAGGGTCATGTAGAAGATGCCCTGAGTGACTGTGCGGAGGGGAGTGCCACTGTGATATGGGAACCCGCTGCCCCTGCTCATGGGTTTTTGAACTCGGGTTTTTAAAACACATTCAAAGTATCAAACACGGTACAGGTCGTCGCCGACTAGATGAAGCTTTCGGGGTAACAATAGGCCACACATGGCCGTCTGGTTTGGTTTCTAGTTTGTTTGTTTCTTTGTTTGTTTAAAAGTACATCTTTATTGTTAGAAACACGTACTGCATCCAATGTTGCAGCGTGTAATTTGCTGATGTTATTGCTCTCAGATGTTCATGGCAGATGTTCCGAGATCAGATTTATAAAGGCACTGATAATAAAAGACCACAATCACGAAAACTGAGAGAGGTATTCGACTTCCCTCACAACAGACCTGCGCTGACATCATGAGACCAGATGCCCCCCATAACTCCAGGACCTCCTGTAAGCATTATTTCGGACACCCCTTGTCATCAATTAGGTGACAGGTGTGGCAGGGTGGCACATGCTCCATCGGGTTTTCAAAGGCTGGTTTCTCAGAAGTGGGTCACCAAGCCTATCTCTGAGGGGCCTCGGGTGGAGTGGAACCTTCAACCTTTTGGTTGGCACCTGGGCAAGTGAACTGCTTGCCACCAGGGACGAGCAGTGATAGATGGCATCAGCCAGGGCCCACAGTGCCAGCCTGATGTTCAATACTGGTATGTAGCCAGACACTCTTTTCCAGTCCTCCCAGCAGGGTTGGGAGGGTGAGCCTGAAAGGGTCCTCATTCAGACGAGGAAGCTGGTTCTTAGAAAGCTGGGCTGCACAGGGTCAAAGGGCTCAGGAGAAGCAGAGCTGAGGCAGGGCCCACCTGTGCCTGATCCCAGAACCACTGCCTCTCTCCTAAGGGATGCTGGCAGAACTCACACCGCTGATGAGACAGGTGGCTCCAAGGAATTCGAGGGGTGGGGTGGGGGGAGAGTAAGAGGAGCCAGGCAGGTGGGGCAGGTACTGGAGGTGTGAGCAGGGAGAAGGGGCTCTCTTTCTTTCTGGCCCTGGAGCTGAAGAGCCTTAGCTGCTCAGGAGAGTCTCCGCCGCCAGCTGCGTCCAGCCCCCTGAGCAGGAAGCCATGTCGAGGGAAGCAGAGGCTGGGGGAAAAGATGGCTTTTCTCTAAGTGAACCTGCACACAATAAAATGCTCCTGTGCCATACAGAAGAATCCCTGAGGGGAGGGGCCCACGGAGGTTAAGCCAAAAAGGCAACGGTTTGAATCTACCAGCCACTCTCCGGGAGAAAGATGCAGCAACCTGTTTCCATACAGATTACAGGCTGGAAACCCCGTGAGGTGGTCTGACCCCGTCCGTGAGGCAGTCTGACCCTGTCCGTGAGGTAGTCTGACCCTGTCCGTGAGGTAGTCTGACCCATCCGCCAGGGACTCTCTGAGCCATGACTTGAGAGCAGGAGGCTGAGTTTGGGTTTTTACGTACAGGCAGTGTCACTTGAGGTCCATTTGGACAATGTATGTCCTTTAAAGTTTGGTTTTGTCTTAAAGGGAAAGCAGTTCTCCCTTTGCTGATTATTGCCCTTTGGTCTCCTTGGTGGGTGGGTGGGGCTGGACTGAGGAGTCCCTCCTCCCGGGGGTCATTATCTGTTTTCTAGGCCAACTGATCCCCCAGAGTTCATCCCTGCCGTGGTGGGTGGAGGTGTGTGTGTTCAGTGCCAGGCTTTCAGGGTGTGTGAGTACCACAGTAAGGTTGTAACATGGTGGTCACACAACAGCCAGGTCACATTATGTCCTATTTCAAAGAGCGAATCACAGACATTAAGCCACACACATCTTTATACACTGTAATAAATGTTTAAAAAGATGTGCAACCATGTAACCACCATGACAATCAATAAATCGAACATTTTCATCAATTCAGAAAGGTCTCCACTTGTATTTGCAGCCAGTTACCTGAGCCCAGTCCCAGGTCACCACTGATCTACTTCCCGTCACGATAGTGCAGGCTTTTCTGGTGGTGCAGTGCCATTGGGCCAGTTCTGACAGGATGCACAACAGAACACAACCCCACCCTGTCTTTCACCATCTTCGCGATGGCTCTGATGTGTGAGCCCATCACTGCAGTCACCTTGACAGTCCATTTTGTTGAGAGTCTTCTCTTTTGCTGCCTCTCTACTTTGCCAAGCATGATGTCCTCTTCCAGGAACTGTCTGAGGTGCTGTATGTGCACGCTCTGCGAAGAAGGGTTTTAAGGAGGTTATGCCCTGGGCTGCGATCTGTGAGGTCAGCAGTTCACACCCACCAGCCTCTCCACGGGACAGTCTCGGAAACTCACAGTAGCAGTTCTACCCTATCCTATAGGAGCCACTAAGTCAGCATCTAGTGGATGGCAATGAGTTTGGTTTGGGCTTGGTGGCAATCAGGCTGCTAAGGGAAAGATTGGCAATTCAAACTCACCTAGCCACTCCTCAGGAAAAAGATCTGCATCCATAAACACCCATGGGCTTAGTGGCCCTATTCACAACAGCCAAACAGCCTCTGTTGGGTAAACCCACTGTGATCATACACACCATGGAACACGGCACACTGTCCAAGAACCTGAGAAGGCCCTCACGCCATTGTACTGAGTGAAATCAGTCGGTCGCAGAGGACAGATATTCTGTGAGACCACTACGGTTAAAGGTCAGGCCAAGGGTGAGACACCAAAAGAACCAGTCTTTAAAGGCTATCAGGGAGGGAGTCAGAATGGACTTACAGCAGGGCTCAGCTGAAAGTTTAAGACCCTGTGTCCTCACCTGTGGCCAAGCAGCCCTCATCTGTGGCCAAGGAGTGGCAAAGCTGAGATCTGAACTGGGACTGTCCTATGCACCCTTCCCTGCCCACCACACTGCTCTCTGGGAAAGCCCTGCCTTGCCCTCCCAGTCCTACATTGACGGGAGCAGGGATCCAAACCCCTGCATAGTTTGCTGCAGGCTGGGCTCCCCTGCATGGCCAACTGGCCAACAGTGATGATAAAGGTACCACATCTGAACCAACCAAAATCTGTCTCTATCCGTGCCTCAGGAGGCAGTCCAGCATGGGGATGCAGCTGCCAAGAGCAAGCAGAGATCCCAGGCTGGGGGTGGCCCAGTCCGTTCTCTCTGCAAAGCAAATGCTCTGGGTTAGGCTTCTTCCCGCAGCAGCCAGTACAAGGTGGTGTGATCAGTGGTCCGGTGGTTCTAGAGAGAGGGGGGCTCTGGAGTCAGCATCCTAGGCTCGATTCCTGTAGGTACTTGAACCCAGTACTGTCTTTCCACCTTTAAACCAGTTATAAAGATGTCACCCAAGTGTTCTGAGGACTCAGAGATAAGACAAGAAGCAGGGTCTCAGCCACACTGCACTGCTCCCAATAACGCCTTCTCTTCCTCGGTTTCTCCTCCCCCTGCAGTGGCGGATGATGTCCCAGAGTGCAGGAGTGGGAGTGTCCTCCTCTTTGCTCTTCATGCTCATGTCTCCCCACATCTCCACTCGTCTCCAGCAGAAAACGGTGCTCAGTTCGTGAAGATCAGGTTTGGCCTCAGCTCCTTTGGCCTCCCAGCTCTCCTGTCCCCAGGGAAGGAACTGGGAGTTAAGTCTGATGCTAGTCTGATGGTAAAGAACTGGACACACTGACTGACCTGCCTTACTTAACCCATCGCCATGGACTCGATGATGACTCATAGTGACCATATAGGACAAAAGAGGGCTGTCTCATTGAGTTTCCAAGGTTATACATCTGTGTGGAAGCTGACTGGAACATCTTTCTCCCACAGAACGATGGGTGGGTTCAAACCACTGATCTTTCGGTTAGCAGCCAAGTGCTTAACCACTGTGCCACCAAATATGAGCATGAGGGGATTTCCTTAAGTCCCAGTGGATCCTTTGTTGGGTGAATGAATTCCCCTTAGGGCAAAGAGATTCCACAATGGACCAATAGGTTGGGAGGATGTGAGTAGGGCAGACATCAGCTGAATCCTT
>NW_022103901.1:41578818-41609809 GCF_000313985.2 Echinops telfairi | reverse complement strand
GGTTTTTCTTATCTATAAAAAGGGGATAATGTCTAACCCACCTCATAAGTATATCTTAAGGATTAAATGAGATCACCATAAAATACTTAGCAGTACTTGGTACACAGTCAGTACCTGATACCAGTCAACTATTGTTGTTGTTGTTGTTGACGATGAGGATGGGATACCCTAATTATCCGAGGATAGAGACTTTCAAGTACGACAGACCCAATGGGGAATCCCAATCTAACCAGTAGCTATGAGACTTTTGGCAGATTCACAACAATCTGAGTATGGTTCCTCATTTATAGAATGGGGTAGCGATTCCAGCATGGAAGTTTATAGGTAAAGTAACTAGAGACATGCCCAGAATGTCAGATCCCTCCATTCCAGAAAAGCCAGGGTGCTCATGAGTCCAGAACCCTCTACCTCCACCCTACACACAGGGGTGCACATATACCTCTACTCTCCTCCTCAAACGTACTCAGAAATCCCAGTGCCACAGACTCAAAAGTGTCCTTCTTGGGGCTGTGTTTGGAAATGTCCCTGAAGAGTGTTTGAAAAGTACCGCAAGAACCAAACCCATGGCCACTGAGAGATTCCAGCTCACAGTGACACTGTCGGACATGGTAGAACAGCCCGAGCCAGGGGGCTTCTTGAGGTGCCACCTTTTAGAAAGCAAACTGCCTCATCTTTCTCCCAAGGAGCAGCTGGTGGGTTTGAAATGACAACCTGTAGGTTGAACCACCGCACCACCTGGGTTCCTTTGTCACACAATGCACTTGACTTTCCACGATGATCTTGGGTTCACTTCAATCTTTTCTACAAAGTCCGTTCCTTTAATGGGTGAGTTATTGCTTTTGTAAGACTTACATGGGTCATAAAAGTCATTCAGTAAAATGGCATGTGCTCGGGGTTTGGGTGGAGTACCAGCCCTGTAGGAGCGTGCTGTTGTTGTTAGTTGCCGTCCAGTCAGCTGGACGTACATTTTTCAAGTACAACGGAACAATCCTGCACCATGTTCACAGTCACTGCTAATAGGATTTGTCTTGATTGACTCTGCAAAGAAAAGCATCAGGCCTTTCTTAGTCTGGAAGTTCTGCTGAAACCTGCCCAACATGGGGGACCCTGCTGGAATGTGAAACCGCTTCCAGCATCACAGCAGCATCACCGCACACAAAACAACACTACAGGTGACTGGCAGCTGAAAGGTTTGCTTAAGCTAAGTGATCAAAGCTCAGTCACCACCTGGGAGACTAGCTCCACTAAGTCTTCTTTGCAGAGACTGTATTCTTGGCCGCCCCCACCTACCGTGACCCAACCAGCCACACTGACACATGCCTGTGAACGGAGCTATGACACTCCCTTGACTCACCTGCACACAGAAGTCACCAGGCACTGACAGCTCTAGGAACCTGTGAAGTTGTCGAGGATTACATCTTGTTGGATCCACAATCAATGCTCACGAAAGCAGTAATCACGAGATCAAATGACTCATTGCACAAGACCTCTTTAAAGTGTTGAAAAGCCAGGACGTTCCGTGAAGGATTAAGGTACACCTGGCCGTGGTGTTTTCAATCGCCTCGTATGCATGTGCAATTTAGACATTGAATAAGGAAGACTAAAGAAGAATTGATGCATTTGAATTATGGCGCTAATGAAGAATGTTAAAAGTATCATGGACTCCTGAAGGAACCAACAAATCTTTCTTGTAAGACATACAACTAGAACGCTCCTTAGAGGCAAGAAGGGTGAGTCTTCGTCTGACATACTTTGGCTGTCTTGTCAGGAGAGACCAGGCCCTGGAGAAGGACACCAGGATTGGTAAAGGAGGGGGGCCCTGAAAAGGAGGAAGGCTCTCCGCAAGATGGATTGGCACCGGGGCTGCAACAATGGCCTTGAACATTCGAACAATCTGAGGATGGCACGAGAGAGCGAGCAGTGATTCGTTCCATCGTGCATGGGCTCGCTTCAAGTCAGAACTGACTCGGCGGCACCTACCCACCACAACAGGAATTTGTGGCATGGTAGCTAAGTGCTGGGCAACTAACCAAAACGTTTGTGGTTCGAACCCACCATCTGCTCCATTGGAAAAAGACGTGGCAGTCTTCCCCCATAAAGATGACAGCCTTGGAAACTCTTTGGGGAATTTGACTCCATCCTGCCGTAGCTGGAACTGACCACCACAGAGGAAGTCTAGGAATGAGAGAACCTTTCTAGACATAGCTAAAGGCTGAGGAGGAAAAGAAATCAATTTTCCCTTGTGAAACGGGCATCGGACTTCAAAGGTGCTACTGAGTCAGCTGCTGCTGACTCCTCTGATCCCCAGAGAGCAGAGGCTCTCCAGCTACTAGCCACCCAGGGCACCTGCCCACCCCAGGGACAATCGCTCACCTCATAGTGAGTCAGTCCCCGATGGAACTGACTTTAAAGATTGAGGTGAAAATGCCCGGCTTGTCCTCCATGTCCTACAGCATCAGAGAATATATTTGAAAATGCGGACCTGAGTTCACGCCCAGACCCTTGCACTTCCCAGCCGGACACATTGATTAACCTCTTTGAACCCTGATCTTCTCATCTGTGAATGGGAACACTGCCTTCCAAGGCGGCCCTGAGAACTAAGGGAGCTTGGCCATAAAGGACGGCCCAGGCACAGAGTGGGTTACACGCTGGGCTGCTAACTGCCAAGGTCAGGAACGTGAACCCAAAGGCTCTGATGGAGCGAGGTGAGGTGTCTGCTCCCCAAAAGATAAACCAAGCTTCAGGAACACTATGTAAGGTTGCTATGAGTTGGTCAGCAGTCCTACAGGACCAAGATCTCACAACCTGTTTCCATAAAGATTACAGCCAAGGAAACCCGGCGTTGGGCTCTCTCCCCCAGGCTCACTGAGTCAGAAAGAACCAGCGTGTCCCTGAAGCCACTGTGAGAGACAATTCGCAGACTTTTTCTTTACCATTGTGGATGTCCATGGTACTTTACAGAATTAAGGTCCTACTGTGAGCCCTGATCCTCCAGGGGAAGTGTCTGTGAGAGTGCTTGTGTGCATGTGTGTGCAAACTTCCACCCTGGCTCCTGATTCACCCCAAGCCTCCAGCCCCACCTCTCGTCAGACTGGTTACAAGGAAGATCGAAAGATGAGAGTGCTTTCTCTGGAGTCTGGAAGGAGGCTGGGTCTGTGATTTTCAAAGACCTGTTGGGGCAATCACCAATTTAAGGAGATAAGGGAAAACGTAAGCAAATAATCTGAGAAACTAGATTGTGTGAAGGAGCATGTGGCATGGGATTAGAGGAAGCTTACTGATGGCATGAGATAAGCAGATGACACACCTTGCTTGCTGAAAGTGAGGAGGACCTGAAGCACTTGCAGATGAAGAACAAGAATTGGAGCCGTTGGTGTTCAATGTAAATAAAGTCAAAATCCTCACAACCGGACCAATAGGTAACATCATGATAAATGGAGAAAATGTTGACGTTGTCAAGAATTTTGTCTTCCTTGGACCCACAAGCAAGGCTCATGGAAGCAGCAGTCAAGAGATCAAAATGAGTTGAACTGGGTAAATATGTTGCACAAGACATCTCTCTTTAGTGCAGTGAAAAGCTAGGAAGCTACTAGGGTGTGCCTGGCCCCAGCCATGGCATTTTCCATTGCGTCAGATGCATGTGAAAGTTGGACATGGAATCAGGAAGACTGAAGAAGGGAGAACTGAGGTGTTTGAAGGGTGGTGCTGGAGAAGGGTACTGAAAGTACCACGGACCACTAAAAGGACAAACCCATCTGCCTTGAAAGAAATGTGGCCACAGGGCTCCTCAGAGGCAAGGATGAGATTTCATCTTACATGCTCTGAGCATATTGTCAGCCAGAGGCCAGTCCCTGGAGAAGGACATCGTGCTTGGTAAAGTGGCGGGGCCGTGAAATAAAGGAAGGCCCTCAAAGAGATGGACTGACACAGCGGCTGCAACAATGGGCTCAGGCAGAGGAACAATCGTGAGGATGCTGCAGGACCCGACAACATTTCACTGTGTTGTGCACTGCAGGGTCGCTATGGGTCGGAACCGGCTGAGTGGTACCTAACAACAACAGCATAAATATACATATGTATTTTTCACTAAATGGGGAAAGCCCCCTGGAGCCCAGTTCTGCGCTGGGCCACACGGGGTGCCAGGGTCAGGATCAGCTTGGTTGCGGCTGGCTGGGGTTTGGGCTATAGTGTGAGATGTCAGCACCTGCCCTGGGTCCCTGGCCACATGACCAGTGGACTTTCAGACCCCCTGTCCCACCAGCAGCCCAGTGCTCCTCCCAGATGAAAACCTACTTTCTGTCCCAGGTGATGATCACAGGCCCCACACTACCAAAGGACTGCCAGCATCTCATCTCATCACCGCTACGCTTCTGCTACAGAAGCTAGTGGCAGCCAGCCCCACGGAGGACCAACAGCCTGCAGGGGACATGTTTCTGGTCAAAGCCAGAGGCTTCCCTGCTCATTAGCAGCAGGCGCTTGGAAGGCTGCCAGCCCTGGGGTCCCTGCTGCCGCTTGATGCCCTTGTGGAGCCCCAAAGCCTCCTGTGATCCCTGCATGGTACGTGGCGAGTCCCCCCTCCTGGGCCCTGACTGCTTAATCAATACTAGCTTCAGAGGGAGAGGGAGCCAGGCAGCGAGAATGGCGCCCCACCCCTACCCCATTTCCCTCTACCCCCTCCCTCTGGGATGCTGAAAATAGCCTAATTAGATTGTCCCCTGCCTGGCTACCATGGAGATAGCAGGCTCCCAGGCTGTCACAGAGCTCACACGCCCTCCTGAAAGTTGTCTCTCCCCTGCCCGGCCACCACTGACGAAGACACAGGACCCGTCACTGTCAGACATCACTGCCAGCAGTGAGGGAGCAATGTGAGGGTCCAGGCAAGAACCTCAAGGAGACACTTCTGGGGCCCTTTGCTGCCCTCCTGACCCTCCTCAAGGGGCCCTGGTGATGTAGTGGTTGCTTGCTGGACTGCTAACTGCAATGGAGTTAGCCTCTCTCCATCAAGAGGTGCCGTCTCGGAAACCCTGTCCTACAGGGGCGCTGTGCGTCAGATTTGATTTGAGGGCAGTAAGTTGGGTCTTTTAGTTTTGACACTCATCACTTCATTCTCCTTGACCCAGCTCTTCAACCAAAACCACCTTGAGAGGTGAGCGCTGATGTGCCCAAACTATCTGATGATTCCTCTGGCATGAACAGAAGGTACCCCCACCCTGTCCAGTGTGCTGGACTGGGCTCCTTCCCACACACTCCTGGGCCACAAAAGTTTGTCCCCACCTTGGGGCCTTGGCACACACTGCTTCCCATTGGCTGGAACCTTCTTCCCCCAGCTGGCCACATTTGAGTCTCCTCCCTAGGGTCACCTATTTGGAGAGGGTTCGGCCCACGGGTCTGAAGTGGCCACACCTCTCTACTCCACCACAGTGATTTCCAGCTTATTATCCTGCTTTGTTTCCGGACAGTTTCTTTTGTTTACTAAGGGGCCCTGCTGCTGCAAGGATTGCCAGCCACAAGCTGAGTGGTTCAAATCCACTCGTCACTCTGTAGGAGAAAGATGAGGTTGTCTGCTCCCATAAAGATTTGCAATCTCAGAAACCCTCAAGAGCAGCTCTATTCTGTCCGGTTGGGTTGAGACGAGTGGGAGCCAGCCCAAGGGCAGTGGGCAGAGGGATGCTTGCTGCCTGCCCAAGCACAATGCTGTCTCTGCAGTCTGCCTGTTCACCATGGGCCATGTTGATGAACAGACAGGCAGACGGATGAACAGAAGGGGCCTGTGGGGCCAGTCCCAGCTCCTGGTGACCCTGTTTATGTTAGAATAGAACAGGGCATCCAACAGTTGTGCCCAGGAAGAAGTAGTCCGCAGGCCCTTTCTGCGGCACCTCTTCCTGGGGACAGTGTTACCTACTTGCACCACCCAGGGACTCTGGCCTATGACTCAGCACTCACCCCCTGCCCTCAAGTCAATTCCAACTCACAGGGACCGTCAAGGGCAGCGTACATCTGCTCATGGTGTGACCAAGACAGTACATCCTTATGGGAGTAGAAAGCCTCATCTTTCTCCTGTGGAGTCACTCGTAGGTTTGACTCACCGACCTTGCAGGTAGCAGCCCCATACTTAGCCCACTGTGTTGACAGATGAGTGATGATTTGGAAGCTACACCGACACTGAGGTGTGAAGGAGGCAGCGGGTGAAAAGAGAGCTGCTAACACTGCTGTTGGGGACAGGGAGGATGGTCCCAGAGGTGGAAGGGAAAGTGGAACAAACAGAACCTGACAGCCAACCGAGAATGAGACTCCAAGATCGGCGTCGTGGGGCAGCCATGCTACACGCGTGCTCCGGCAGGTGGGAGGAGACAGGGAACCAGGGTGGTTGCAGCTGCTGCTGCTGTTAGTTGCCCTCCACTCAGGCCACCCAAGGCACAATAGCACAGAGCCCCACCCTGTCCGGTGCCATCCCCTTGACTGACATGGACCAGACTGATGAGTTTCAGGAGCAGTTCACCAGCCCTTTCTTACAAGTCCCTCTTAGTCAGGAAGCGCTACTGAAACTAGCATCCCAGCCACACGCCAGGCTCCACTGACTGGCGGGCAGTAGCTATGCATGCGCTGCAGGTCTGGGAGGTGAAGCCAGGGCTCCTGCATGGGAGAGGAGAGCTCTCCCACTCTTCCACCGCTGCACCGAGTGGATTCCACAGCCTCCTCGTGCACTGTGACCTTCTGAGGGCAGGATTCTGGTCTCTGCATTGTCATGTCTGCCTCGATTCCCCCCTCACTTGTCCATGGAACCGACATTACTAAGTGCCAACTGTGGGCCAGGCACCAGGCAAGACACAAGACAAGAGGGCCGGCAGAGCTGGGGCTGAATGAGTGAGTCAGCTCCCTGGGTGACTGACAAAGTCCTTGAAGCTGAGTCCTCGTGTTGGACTTCACCGGCTCTGTGCCCTCAGCCAAAAGGGCTTGCGAAGCACTGACCAAATGTCAGAGAGCCACCAGTACACTGCAAGGCATGGACAGTCAGGACCCTTCTCCCCTGCCCCCTGCTCCCAGTAGCTGCTGGTCTGTGGCTGGACTTCTCCTGTGACACACTGGGAAAACTGAGCCCAGGACGGGGTTTGAGAGCAAATGATAAGAATGTGGCAGACATTATTTTTTTTCCCTCCAAATCATGCAAACCCGCAAATTCACAGATGATCTGTTGGCTAATAAAAGCTTGTCTGGAACCAGCCATCCGTGTGTGTGTGTGTGTGTGTGTGTGTGTGTGTGTGTGTGTGTGTGTGACAGAGAGAGAGAGAGAGAGAGGGAGAGGGAGAGGGAGAGAGAGACTCACTGACCATCTGTAGTCTGAGCTGCAGGCAGACATATGTCTTTGTGGGTGACTTTGCTACTGAACGGGACTCCAGCATTCTGTGCTTAACATTGAAATAAGAGCCTCCCCCTGCCTCAGATGTCCCTGCTCACAAGCAAGGTCACTCAAGAATGGCCCTGTAGGGGCAGCAGCCCCTGGATACTGGTGGCCCATGGGGGCTAAGCAGGCATCTGCAGTGAGCTCGTGGGCCCTCTAGTATCGGCCTCTCCCTTCCCCCACTCTCCAGCCATGTCCATGCCAGCAGCCAGGTTCCAGGGTGGGCTCATGTCCCAAGTCCGACTGATGAGAAGGTCTCACTGGCCAGAGTGAAGGAGGCAGGCGAAGGAGGCTCTCAGCTGTTTCCTGTGAGAGGACTGCTCTCTCTAGATGGCGAGAGCCCGCTTCTGCCACCACAGGGAGACCTGGGAGCACAAGGGTTAAGCACTCACTTGGTTGCTACCTGAAAGGAGCCAGCCGCTCCACGGGACCAAGACGAGGTCCTCTGCTTTGTAAAGAAACCCCACAGATGCACGCTGCCATAGCGAGTCACTGCGAGTTGGAGCTGATGTTGGCAGCATTGGGTTTGGTGTTTGCCTTCTGCCACCACTTTGAGTCCCTCCTTCCTCTCTCACTCTCTCTCATTGATTTCGAGTCCACAGCGACTCACAGCAACCCTATAAAACAGAACACAACTACCCCCTGGGGGTTTCTAAGATTGCAACTTCTTACCAGAGTAGAAAGCTTTCTTTTATCTCCCACAGAGTGGCTAGTGGTTTCAAACTGCTGACCTCGTGGTTAGCAGCCCAAAACGTAACCCACTACACTCACCAGCAGAGCTCCCATGTCCCTCCTTCGAGTCTCTCTTAAATGAACAAGTCGGTCACTTAGCCCCTTCCAGTGTATCAGAAGCTAGACTTCTTCCTGTGGGCTCACTGAGGCAGGACTATGGGCAGACTTACTCTCCCATCTCCCCGTCCTCTGCTTGGAACACTCTCAAAGTAGGGTGCTGAAAATATGCCAGACCCCTTGACCTTGGCCTCCTCCCCTGCCCTAGTGCCTGCCAGGCCAAGCACCTGGTTTTCCCAGGGGGCATCTGTAACAGAAGTCATAAAATCACTCAGGGCTATGATATGGACATAGATGTGACATGTGTAACCATTATCAATGAGCTATGCATGTAGAAACGGTTGAAAGATATGTGTTTTGTTGTATATATATTCTCTCTCTGCACACACACACACACAGAGACAGACAGACACACACACACACACACCAGAAGCAAAAATAGGTCATCCAAACCCATTAATGTCTCCTGCCACCAAGAATGTACCACTATAGTGCATTCTGGTTGTGATTAGGTGCCGCTGCTGTGTGAGTGGTAGCTGCAATTCACGTCCACGTCCTCTGCCCTGAAATGCACAGAACCATCCATGGCATTGAGTAGTTTTTTGCATCTAGGCCTAAACAGGGAACTCTTAGAGAAATTGCAAGGCTTGCAAATATTGAAATGCCATCAGCCTCGGGGAGTAGGGCAAAGGCTCAGAGGCCTAGCTCTAGATGATTTCTGGTTTATATGGTTTTGAGAAATGCTGGTCATGTTCTCACACTGCTTGAGATCCTTCTGTGTCTCCCCACAGACTGGCATCTCGGGTCCTGAGCAGTTGGCATGGCGTGCAAAGCCCAGGATAGCAGGAGGGCCCCGCCTCGGGTGGCATCGTCCTTTACGGACCGGCCCTGCCTGCTGCCTGTTGCCACCTCTCCCTCTGCTCTAACCTCCATGCCTGATATGGTTCCCACGTCAAGGGTTTGGCACTGGTGGTCCTTCCCACTGGAATGGCCTCCCCTTGCCTCTGGCCACTACTCCTTCAGTGAGTCTCACTGCCATTCTCCAAGAGCACGTTCTTGGACTGCCTCAGCCCAACACAAGTGACTTCCCTGCTCTGCTCCTCGTTTCCCTTGTTGGCAAAGTGACGTGTTCCTGTGAGCTCTCTTAAAGTCGGCCACCAACTCACAGCGACGCCACGCACCACAGAGCTAAATGCTGCCTGGCCCTGCTGTGCCCAGCAGTGGTGGTAGACAGGGACCCCTGTGACCCATCCCCTTTTCATTGGCTGACTTTTGGAAGTAGAGGGCCAAGCCTGTCTTTCTGCTGCCTCTTCACCTGGAGGCGCCACTGAAACCTGTTGAGCATCCTAGCAACCGCTGACAAGACAGGTGGCCTGAGGTGCGCTGGCTGGGAATCGAACTGTGGTCTTCCATGTGGAAGGCAGGCATTCTGCCATTGAACACACAGACCCTCTCACTCTGTAGGGCACACTATAATTGGAGTTAAGGTTGCAAGTTAAAACGGTAACTGAAACACTTGGTTAATTAAGAGTGCATTTCTGAGCACCTCCTCCCTGCTACAGTTGAAGTTGGATAAAGTCAGAAACCCAGCCAGCTGACTTGCTCCACGCACTGACCTCCCCCCCCCACCCCCCCCAGATTCTTGCGAGGTGCCTGGTATGGAGATGGTTATCAAGAGGAGGAATGATGAAGTGGCCTGACCTCCTGGAACATCTGTTTATGCACAACAACGTTAACGATGACTAACTGCCTAACTGCTCGGATGACTTCTGGCTGCGGCTGTGGGGGTCTCCAAGCACCACCCTGCCTGGCATGTGTGAGGGGTCCAGTGAACGGTCTCTGCTCAGGGAGATAGGGCGTGAGGCTGCCATGCATGCCTCTGTCACTCAGTAGCCATGTGACATTGGACATGTCATCCCTCTCTGGCCACCCTGAGCTCTTACGAGAATTAAAGGAGATCTTAGCATATAAAATTAGTTGTGGATGGGAGGGGCCCTGGTAGCATAGTGGTTACATGTTGGGGTGTTAACTGCAAGGTCAGCAGTTTGAAACCACCAGCCGCTCAGCAGAAAAACAGGGGCTTTCTACTCTTGTAAAACACTACATTCTCAAAAACCCACAGAGGCAGTTCTTCTTTGTCATATAAGGTCTCTATGAGACAAATCAACTCGATGGCAGGGAAAGGTGGGTTTGAACCACCTATCTTAAGGTTAACAGTGGTTAGACCACAGGGTCACTGGGGCTTCCCCAGGCACTTTTTTTTTTCCCCCCCAGGCACTTTATATAGTACCATGAGCCATGGTTGGCCAATGGTTTTCAATCTTCAGGAAATATGATAAAATACGGAAGTCCAGCCCTCCTCTCAGAACAGCTAAATCCATTTCTCTCAGAGGGCACTGGGAATCAGCCTTTTTTCCACAGTATTTTATTATGAATGCTCAAAACTGCAGAAAAGCTACAAGATCTTGCCCGTGAGCTCTCATATACTCCCCAACCTAAATCCAGCATTTAACAGCTCAGTGTGTCTGTGCTAAGGAGCCCTGGTGGTGCTGTGGGCTGCCCTCTGGGTTACTAACCACAGGTCGATGGTTCAGACCCACCAGCCATTCTGAGGGAGAAAGATGAGGCTGTCTGATCCTGTAAAGATGCAGTCTCAGAAAACCCTGTACAGGGTTGCTGAGAGTCAGAACTGACTGGATAGCAAAGGGTGTGATGTTTGCAATTTGGACCCATTCTTTCTCGGAAGAAAAGCCCGGCCATCTACCTCTGAAAGGCTGCAGCCATCAGGACCCCATAGGGCAACCTTTCTGCAACATGTGGGGTTTCCAGGGGTCAGAGTGGACTCGATGGCAACTGGGTGATCCAGGCCTCTATTCAGCCAGCCATTTGATACATAGATAGATGATTGATAGATAGATCGATAGATAGATAGACAGACAGATAGATAAAGGTCAATGGTGGACTTCAGATATTTCTCCTAACCCTGCAGCAGCATTATCATGTCAGTAACCGGAGTTCCAGCATCCCTAGTGTCCTCCTGTTGCCCTGAAATGAACCCATAGTATATATATGTACAGAAAGGAAACCTGCTGGGTTGAGTGCTCACATTTCAGATACTCAGATAAACCCACCCTCTATCGAGTGCTGGGCACTGCCATCACCCAGAGAGTGAGCCAGAGTGCCTGCCACCTGTGCCGCCAGCAATCCCCGCATCCTGAAAAATCACCACCAGTGGTCAGTGTGAGCCCTGGGAACTTTAAAAGTGCTACATGAGAAACCTTGTTCTCAGGAAAGCAGTGGGTGGGGCAGAGCAGGGGAGACTGGACAGAAGCAGGAAGGCCTTCTGAGACTTACTCTAGTGACCCATTCAGCAGCCAGCAAACCCAGGACTGGCCAGAGGGAGGTGTGGGAAGAAAACCAAAGCACACAGAACCCCAGGCAGCATGGCCTCTGCAGTCTGTGTTCTCAGCCAATGCCCCAGCTCCCCCACGGGGGGTCCAAGGGTCCCCATTAATCACCACATTCTTGTTGATCACATTCATGTCTTTTCAAGCGGAATTTTGAGCAGTTGCTGTGACTTAAAAATAAAAATAAACAGGCACATATCACATGAAGATCAATATGGACCAGAGGCACGAACCAAAAGGAGCCTGGGTGGTGGGAATGACAGTGAACCAACTGGGAACAAGTGCCTTGAGCTGTCGTGAGAGCAAGGAGGCATTTCCATGGTCTCTGGAACGGCCTACAGTTGAGTGCCTGTTTTCTACAGCGGTTGGTGGTCGCTGCTGCTGCTGCTGCTGCTGCTGCTGCTGCTGCTGCTGCTGCTGTGCCAAGGTGCTGCTGAGCTGGAACCAGCTCACCGTCGCCCTGTGCACAGCAGAACAAAGCAAGGCCCGGTCCTGAGCCATCTTCAAAATTGTTATGACTCAGCCCATTGTTGCAGCCACAGTGCCTCTCATTAAGACATTAAAAATGATACACAGGAGTCTTAAAACACCTTCTTTTAAATTGTCGTTGTTGCTGTTGAGACGGTTACAACCCATCGTGACCCTGTGCACAACAAAACCAAACACTTGCAGTCCTGCGCCGTCCTCACAGTTGTTCCCATGTTTGAGCTCACTGTGCAGCCGCCGGGTCCGTCCATCTTGCAGGAACCTTCCTCTTTTCACCGACCCTCTACCAAGCAGGATGCTCTTCCCCAAGGACGGGTCCCTCCTGATAACATGTCCAAAGTACACGGAAGGAAGTCTCGCCATCCTCAATTCTAAGGAGCATTCTGGCTGCACGTTTCCAAGACAGATTCATGTGTTCTGGCAGTACATTATACTTTCCAGATTCTTTGCCAGCACCATCCTTCAAGCGCATCTGAATCTTGCACACCGGCAGGTTTGCCAGGTGGCTGGTGGGGCAGAGGCTGACCAAGAAGGGAAGGCTGTGCACAAAGCCTAGAAGATGTGGAAAGCCCAGGCTGGCTGTCTGGTGCTGTACCACCATGAAGAATGTTGGGGCCATAGCCAGAGTCAGGCGGGGAACAGGGGGTGGGGAAGGGGAAACAGAAGGGAAGTCAGAGCCCAGATTACCAAGGGTGTCATGTTCCAGGAGAAGGCGACACCAGAAATCTGCCAAATGTCATAAATGAGAGAAGGGGACGTCAGTGAGCTGTTTGCATAACACGGACTGTAGCTCACCAACGAAAGAGAACGGCATGGATGACCCTCAAAGATGTCAGGTCAATGTTACCAACATCACAGCAGCTTGTTGAAGGGGAACGTGCACTGCTGTAGTATTTCAGTACAGGCATGCCTATATGTATATGCCTCACACACGCTCAAACTCAAAGAACAAACGTGCTGCCTTCGAGTGGATTCTAACTCACAGCAACGCTACAGAACAGGTTCAAACTGTCCCTGTACGTTTCTGAGACTGGAACTCTTTGTAGGAGTAGAAAGTCTGGTCTTTCTCCTCAGCAGCAGCTGGTGGTTTTGAACTGCTGACCTAGTTAGCAAGGGCTCTCCTCACACCCAAAGAGAGTGTGCACTATGATTCCACGCAGATGAGGTCCAAGAACAAACCTGAGCTGCTGAAGGAGAACCTGGAGTATCTGCTACCTCTGGGAGCCAGGAGGGTGGCTGGGATGGGTAAAGGTGGGGCTGGAGGTATGAGAGAGAGGGATTGGCTACACCGGTGTCTGTATCCGTGGTGAACAGCTAGCAGAGGTGCATAGCATGGCACATACATGATGTGAACGTGTTAGCTACAGGGAGGTCGCTCCACCCAATGGACAGTGACTCCATTCCCCACAGAACAAGCGCTGTCCAGCCCTGGCCCATCCCACAACTGGCTGGGGATTCAACCACGGTGGGGCCACATGCTGCAGATACAGGCTTCTCATTGGTCACTGGCTGGTTTTTGGCATTTAATCACTGGGCTTTTCCTCCTAGTCCTGACGCAGAAGCTCGACTGAGAGCTGCTCACCATCATAGCCACACTTAGGTTTTCACTGAGCACGAGCTGGGAATCAAACCCAGGTCTCCCGCATGGAAAGCGAGCGCTCCACCCTTGTACCATCAATGCCCCCATGTAAATTATACCTGTACTTGACGGAAGTACATTATAGGATAAGGATCGGGTGGCTGTGGCTGCAGAAAGGCAATTACATGAGTAAGGAAAGCTTTTCTACTTAAAGCACTCAGCATCCGTCTTATATAAAGTTCGTTTTAGCAGCCATCTTTTCTCAACTTTTCTTTGTCACAGAACCTTTGTGTGTTCTTTTCCTTCAAAATTAAAACATGATTCAGCCCTCGAAATGACACACCAAGAAGAAACTGTCTTGCTTGCAGTGGAGCTAGATCATCACAGACCCCTGGAAGGCCCCGCCCCCTCCCTGTAAGGTCCCTGAGACACATCTGAAGAGCCCAGGGGCTCAGAGATCCCCAGGTGAAGAGTCGCTGATCCTAGGGGCCACCTGGGCTGCTGAGTCCAGTGGAGCAGTGCAGCATCCCAGACTACGAGGCCGATGGCCTCCTCGGGAAGTGTACAATGCAGCTGCCCTCGGGGCCAGGCTCAGTGGAGGCAAGCCATGCAGCAGGCCCAGAAGAGATGACGAATGGTTAACTGCCACCCAGCCAGCACAGGGAGCTCAGGGGGTGCAGTGGGGGCTGTGGCAAGCGGGAGAACACAGCCCTGGGTAAGGGGACAGCTGCTCCTCACCTCCAACTGACTGTTGCTACGTGGGAAAGCAGGCCCAGCACTGCCAGATCCTCTATTTTTCCCCCAAGAGAAGCCAGAAATCTAGATTTTATACAAAGCCTCCCAGGTTTTTGTTTCAGTTTGGGTTGGGCTTTTGGTTTTTTTAATGTGAGGGATTTATTTCATTTGAATTTCATTTTTGAAAGCTCATCAGGGAGTTCAAACAAGCATCTGTGAGACAAACATGCCCTTCTAGGCACCGACTCCCAACCTCTGGTTTAAAGCTTCAATCCATAGGCATCTGCGTTCTTGCCGATAAGACAGAAAAAGGAACCCTTGGGCCCTGGGTAAACCAGTTGCCACCAAGTCAATTCCGATTCCTGGCATAAGGTTTTCAGTGTCCAATCTCTTAGAAGTAGATCGCCAAGTCTTTCTTCTGAACTTCTTCTGGGTGGACTTGAACCTATACCCTTTCCATAGCAGCTAAGGGAGCCCTGTGTCCTGGACATGCCAGCAAAGGAGCACTATGTCCTAGGCACACCCAGTAAGGGAGCTCTGTGTCCTGGACATGCCAGTAAAGGAGCACTATGTCCTAGGCACACCCAGTAAGGGAGCCCTGTGTCCTGGACATGCCAGCAAAGGAGCACTATGTCCTAGGTACACCCAGTAAGGGAGCTCTGTGTCCTGGGCCGTCTGCTTTCTGAGAATCAGGCAGCTGGACTGCCACCTTCCTTTCATTTCTGTAGAATTATGCAGATGGCCTTGCCAGACCCAGCACACAAAATGCACCTTCAGAAGGTCATGGGGACAACTTCCTATATGTCTGTCCACCTCTTGACCAAAGCGGCACCATAGTGACCACCCCTGTGCAGGGAGGCATTCTGAGCCTGTCGTACCTAGGTTTCAACGTCTTGTTGCTGTTGTTGTTAGGGTCTTCAGGTCAGTTCTACCCCACAGCAACCCCGTGTGCAACAGAACGGAACACGGTCCGGTCCGGCCTGCCATCTGCACAGCTGCTGAGATGCTTGAGCCCCTGGTTGCAGCCACGTGTCAGTCCATCTCATGGAGAGGCTTCCTCTTGTTCTCGGACCACTACCTGGCCAAGCATGGTGTCCTTCTTCCAGGGACTGGCCCCTCCTGATCACATGTCCAAAGTACGCGAGTCAAAGTCTCTCTGTTGTCCCTTTTAAGGAGCATACTGGCAGTTCAGTGTCAGCACCATTTAAATGAATAAACAAGATAAAGCGGTCTGATTAAAATGCTTATTAGATCATCTAAAGGCAGATTTCGCTCTATAAATAAGTAAAGAGAAGCGAGTGCACACACGTTTTGATGTTATTTTCCTTCGAGCCCCTCTGCTTTATGGTGCCTCGGGGAGACCCTTCAAAGCCTGGGAGCTGACAGTGGGAGAGCGTAGGAGCAAAGTTGAGCAGCGGCGGCAGCAGACCCTCGACAAGATGGACGTCCTGGACACGGTGCCTGCAACACTGGGCTCAGACACCGCTGCGATTGTGAGGACGTGCAGGACCAGCGTGTGTGTTTTACACAGGCTCACTAAGAGAACACGCATCTAACAGCAACGCCGACGAGGAGGGAGAAATTCAGAAGCCAGGTTCATCACGCTTGTTGACCTGAATGCCAGGTGATAATGCTGGGTTGGAGATGTCTGTCTCCCTCAGGCCAGTGTTTCTCCCAGGATGGCCTTCTCATGCCCCGAGCAAAGGACGATGGGCTCCGAGTGGCTGGAAGAGAGTGTCCTCAGAGTCAGAAACACTGGAATCTAGGCCAGATCCTAACTCTTATCATAGGACCATTTACCCTTCTCTGAGCCCTGGTGGCCTAGTGCTATGAGGTGACTGTAGTTGAAGTGCTCAGCTGCTAAGCAAAAGGTCAGAGGTTCAAACCCACCAACTGTTCCTCAGGTGAACGATGTGGCCACCGGCTCCCACAGAGATGCACACTTTGGAAACCCTCTGAGGCAGTTGGACTTTGTCCTACGGGGTCGCTGTGGGTCTGAAGAGGCCCGACAGTGGGTTTCTGGAGAGGAGACTGACACAGCTCAACTCCCTCTCCTCTGGCCCACTCTGACAGAGCAGTGAAGAGAGAGAGGATAATTGAGTGATTACTCTGCAATTACCAGAACTTTTTCTGAGCTGGAGACGAGGGCTCTGGCAGTTTGAGAAGATGCTGGAACTTCTGGCTCTGGGTTTTCAATTCACACTCCCAACTTCAGACGCTTTTATGTCCTTCACAGCAGCACGATGGGCGTCTGTTTAGACTCAGGCAAACATGCTTTCATCCTCAAAGATCATTTTCAGTTCTCAGTCGCCTCTCCCCTCTCTCTGACAGGAGAAGGATTCCCAAGCCCCCATAATCATCCTCCTAGACAGTTTAACATAAACAGCCTAACTCATATGCCTTTGAAATACAACCCCCCCCAAACAAAAAAAAGGTGGGGGGGTTAAAAGAAAACTTTCCCACTAATCAATTTAAACCTCCAAAAAGTTTAGTTGAAAAAAAAATGGGTTAAGGAACTGGAGCTAATAATCCAGGGATGAAGGATAAACAATTAATAAGCACATGAAAAGGTGCTTGAGTTCCCAAGTAATCAGAGAGAATGCAAATTAAGCACAGAGGAGCATCTCTTTGTTGCAGTTTGGAATTAACAAAGGGTTATCAGATCACCATTTTCCAAGGTGGCTCCAGTGAAGCCAGGGGGCTCAGTTGATAACTAATCTGCATGCGATCAAATTGGTCATTTTAACTCAAAAGCACAGAAGAGACCTTGAAAGGCAGAGTGTCATAATCTCAGGTGTGGTAACCCTGCTACAAAAGAAGGGACCACTGCCCAGTCCAGCGCCATCCTCAGACTTCTGATGCCCAGTCCTGCACCATCCTCAGACTTCTGATGCCCAGTCTTGCCTGCACCATCCTCAAGGAGGGCTGAGCCCATTTTTGTAGCTACTGTCTCCAGGACATTGTGGTCGCTCTCCATACAGGGCATGCTATTGCTGATCGGACTCACGGAGCCCCTGTGCGCAACAGAACGAAAGCCAAGCATTCGCGTAGTAAAGCAATCTGGGTAAAGAGCATGAGTTTGACAGCACATGTGATGAATGCCACCAGTCGTGTGGGGTTGGTCTGTGTGTGCAGAAACAGGGGTGTGTTTGTTGTGCCTGTTTTCATACAAAGAGAGAATTAAACCATGGAGAGATATCTGTCAAACACACCTGGTTTAGAAGCAAGGTTGCTCATTCGGCTTGATGGGTGTCTCTAAAAACAGGGTTTCTCAAGCGCAGCGCAGCTGACATTCAGGACCAGACAATGAATTATTTATTGTGAGAGTTCGCAACACATTGGGTTACTAACTGCAAGGCCCACTGTTCAAAACCACCAGCCACTCCGTGGGAGAAACATGGGGCTTCTACTTCCCCTGGTGTCACAGTCCTGGAAACCCACAGGGGCAGTTAGGTACGGACTGGACGGCAGTGAGTTTTGTTTTGTTTTGTTTTGTTTTGTTTTGTCTGGAGGAGGAGCTCTGGCAGCTCCAGCTGCAGTCTCGTCAGTTCTGACACATGACAGTCATATCTGTGTCAGAGTGGAACTGAGCTCCATAGAGTACTTAGTGGCTGGTATGACAGTCATATCTGTGTCAGAGTGGAACTGAGCTCCATAGAGTACTTAGTGGTTGGTATGACAGTCATATCTCTGTCAGAGTGGAACTGAGCTCCATAGAGTACTTAGTGGTTGGTATGACAGTCATATCTCTGTCAGAGTGGAACTGAGCTCCACAGAGTACTTAGTGGTTGGTATGACAGTCATATCTGTGTCAGAGTGGAACTGTGCTCCATAGAGTACTTAGTGGCTGGTTTTTGTGGAACTAGATCTCCAGGCCTTTCTTCCATAGCACTTCCAGTGGACTTGAACCCCCAACCTTTCAGTTAGCAGCTGGGAGCATTAACCATTTGCACCACTCAGGGACCCCTGAATTCTACCTACTAGGTATCCTCCCTCCTATAACCTCTAGTTTATGTTCTTTACATTCCTATCCTGACATTACCAAATGCCCTTCCAAAAAACCAAACTCACTGCCACGGCGTCCATGCTGAATTACAGAAACCCTAACGAACAGGGTCAAACGTCCTCCATGAATTTCCGAGACTGTAACTCTTTGCAGGAATAGAATGCCTCATCTTTTTCCCAAGGAGCGGCTGGTAGTTTCGAACTGCTGACCTTGCAGTTAGCAGCCCAATGTGTAATCAGTATGCCGCCATGGCTCCTGAAAGGGTAGCATCACCCCATGGAAAACCACTGGTATAAATTTTTTAAACCACCTACGTGTCCAAGAATGAGGAGACTTCAAAAAAGTTTATGGGAAATGGGGAGCAAAAATCCATGAAATTTTCCCAGAAACCTTTTGACGCCTCCTCAGATAAGAAGATGACATATCCATCAATATGGTAAGTTATGGTCTGTCCACTGGATGGAGGGTTATGTTTCCAAAGGAATATGGCTTTGCAGGAGTATTCAATGGCAGGGAAACCAGAAAAAATAGTTCAAATGAATTAATGTAAGTAGCCATTTAGTCTTAGGGGATAGGGAACTCAAACAATGCCCATTGCCATTATCTCCAGGTAGTGGGATACAATGCAGTTTCATTTCCTTTTTCCAAACCTCTATCACTTCTATAAACTAAGAGAATGGGTTTCCAGGTAGAAAGCCCTGGCGTTCCATTCCAGCATGCCCTATCCATTGCCTGTTCTTACTTAACATTACTTCCAGCATCCTCACCTCTGAGCTCCTGTCAGGAGATCTATAACGCAGGGACAACGGCACATAAACTGGAACCAGTGATCTGATCCCCCCTCAGGGCAGCCTCACGGGTCAGACTGAGATGACTGCGCTGCGCGGGGCCTTCAGTGACAGCACTGTGGAGGGACGTGGCCAGGTCTTTCTTCCAGGGCGCCTGCGGGTAGATTCTAGCCTTCAGCCTGCAGTCACCAGCTAAGCCTGTTAACAGCTGTTCCCCACCCCAGGTCTCCCGCTGCAAACAGGGAGAGAGCGTGCTGTGCTAAGCCGGCAAGCACACACACAGGTGCTCCGTGGGTATGAGTATTCAGCGGGAGGGCACGTTTCATTAACAGCGACTGCTTTTTAAATGAAGAGAGAAACATAAAATCTCTACTCAAAGAGAAGACAAATACAGGCTTGCTTCACTCTATGGCACCTCACAGATACTTCGTGTTTGCCACCTTTGCCCTCTGCAGCCACCCGAGGAGGGGAAGGCCAGCGGAGGTGGGGCTCGAGGGGCAGAAGGAAGCCCAAAGATCTACTGAATAGGCAAGACTGAAGCTGCACTGACCCACACCACAGCCCTTTCAGTCACTTCACGGGCACGTGGAAGTTGGACATGGGAAACAGAAGATCCAAGCAGGACAGACACATTTGAATGAGGGTGCTCGCAAAGAATATTGAATAAAGTACTGCCGAAAGGACAAACAAACCCGTCTTGAAGAAGTATGGCCAGAGTGCTCCCTAGAGGCAAGGTAAGTGGCAGTGTCTACACGGGAGGGGGTGGGTATATCCAGGTGTCCTCTGCTCTCTGAAAGCAGTGTGTGCCTTTAAAAACTTTCATTAACTGAGATGATACAAAGTGAAGAAGCAATTATGTAATTTTTATAGGGGAAAACTTCAGTGTTTCCACACCCAAAAATACCCACCCACCAAACCACACTGAGTAAGACATAAAATGGCATGGCTGCCGTACAGCACTGTGGCATGGCAGTGCTATATGTGCCAGGGCCTGATGCCAGGATGCTGAGGCGCTGGGTCTGCTACGAGGAGCGGGGTGCTGCCCATCAAGGCCCCTCTGAAGCAAATGCCAGGTGCAGTTTTCCTTTCCCCTCTTTTCTGCAAAAGAAGAAATCCTCTTCCATTTCCGCTCATTTAGCAAAAACAGGGGTTAATGCCAGTCTTTGGTGAAAGGGAAGCAGCACAATTCAAACTTTAAAGACATGTGAGATACCCGTACAGGTGGAGGGTGTGTGATGTGTATGGGATAGAAGGTATGGTACAGATGGGTATGGGGTGTGGAGTGCGGGGTGTGTGTGTGGTGGGGGGGTATAGTGGGGAGGGTTGGGGTGTGGAGGGTTGTGTGGTGTGTATGCAATGTATAGGGGATGGAGGGTTTGGGACGGTGGATGCAGTCTTTGTGCATAGAAGGCGGTGTGTGTGTGTGTGTGTGTGCGCAGAGACAGAGCACACTGGTCTGGTATCAGTGCTCGATACGTGCTTGTTAGAGTTTGACTCCAGCTAAGCCAAGTCTGGAACGTGAGCTCCCTCCCAGGGAGCATGTCGTCTGGAACTCCATGTGACGCACACCTGTGGACAGATTCAGGCAGATGAGGCACACCATTTCCACCTGAGCAGACCTCTCAGGTTTGGGGGCCTCCTTGTGGCCCTTCAGATCACTCACTCTATAGCGAGCTCTTGCTGGCTGGTTTTCAGCAGCTCCCTCCCTCCCTCTCTTCTGGAAGCAGGCCCAACTGCCAGATGGCTGGTGGCTGCTTGTGAGGTGCCTTGGCCTGGTATCAAACCCAGGTCTCCCACACGGGAGGCAAAAATTCTACCAGGGAGCCACCACTGTTTCTGAAGGCAGATTGCTGTTGCTACTGTTGTTTACAGGGAATCGATGCTGACTCATGGTGGCCCCATGTTTGGATGGAATGTTCACGGAGTTCGATTGGCTGCAAGCATAATGGGAGTTCACCAGGCCTTTCTTCCGCAGTACAGGTGGTGTGTTCAGACAGCCAACCTTTACGTAAGCAGTTGAGGTCAAAGGTTTTAATTCCAGTCTTGTAAGTCATTTCATTCTGAACAGGTATTTCACCTCTCTTAGCCTCTCTTTGTTCACCTGGAAAATGAGAATGGTAATAGTGCCTCTCCCCCTTGGGCCGTGGTCAGTACTAAAGAAAAGAAAGCCCTCAGAACCATGGTTAGCACAGGGTCACAACACAAACAAACAAACCCACTGCCGGCAAGTCAATGCCGACTCATAGCAACCCTATAGGACATGGTAGAATGGCCTCTGTGGGTTTCCGAGCCTGTAAGTCTTTAAGGGAGTAGAAAGTCTGGTCTTTCTCCATGAAGCAACTGGTGGTTTCAAACTGCTAACCATGAGGTTAGCAGCCCAGTGCATAATCACTACACCACCAGGGTTCCTGCAGGAATGACTGAAATACAGGTGCTGGGTAAATGGGTCCTGGACAAGCAGTATGCTTCTCAGACTTGGAGAAGGGCAGGCTCTGGGTCCCCACCTCAGAGGCCAGGACCTCACCCTACCGAGTCCCCCTGAGCATTGCCAAGAAAACCCGAAGGACACACTCTTGTCACTATGTTCACCACTCTCTCCCACCAAACCAACACTTACGTCAGACAGGCAGTACATAGTCATCATTCAATTTCTACACTGGAAGGAAATGTTGACTTACTTCTCATTATAATTTCTTTTTCTCCTCATCTCACCAGGTGGAGGTAGGCAGAGAAGGGAGAGAGGAAAAGGAGGAGGGAGGGAGGGAGGGAGGGAGGAAAAGGCATGGGAAGGAAGGGAGAGGAGTAGGGAGGAGTGGCGAAAGGGGGAGGGGGGAGTCCTTAACCAAAGGAGCAACTATGAGGGGATCTCCGAGGGTGAGGCAGGGTGGTCTGCAGAAGCGGGGCTGAGGCACCTGCACACATGCTCCTGCCCTACCCTGGCAGAGCAGACAGGTGACAGGTATCTCCCTGTGTCTATTCTACTTGCTTACCCAGAAGCCCCTTCAGGTCACCCTGGGTAGCATTCATTTGGAATGGACTCGCGCTTCGCGCTGTCGTGTGGATTTCCAATGGAAGGCAGTTCCTTCTCTCCCCTGCCCTGAGCTTGCACATCTGGGCAGCCCAACATGCTTGGGGATTCTGATAAACAAGGGAAAATGCCACCATTAAGTGACAAATTTGGTCCAGGCTGCGTGTCATTAGGAGCTCCTGGAACACACACTCATACACATATGTGCATTACCCTGAGTGCTCCTAATTCAGTGACAGTCGAGAGCAGTTTTAACAAGCATGAAAGGCTCAACTACTGACCAACCAAAATGGACACTGATTGTCACCCTAGGGTGAGGTCTGGAAGTCCCCTGTTGTTACCCCTTTAGTTAAAAAACCATGGGAAACTTTAGGACATCCTAGGAGAGCATTGGAAATCAATACAAAGACAACCAAAATATTCACAACTGGGTCACCATGATAAACAGAGAAAAGAGTGAGGTTAAGGACCCACAGTCAATGCTCATGGAAGCAGCAGTCAAGAAATCAGAGGTGCATGGCAGAAGGCAAATCTGCTGCACAGACCTCTGTACAGTAGGGGCAAGGGTGGCACTTTGAGGATTAAGATGCACTTGAGCCGAGCCATGGTATTTTCAATTACATCATAGGCAGGTGAAAGTTGGACACTGAATAAAAAAAACAAAGGATTGATGTATTTGAAGGATGGTGCTGGTGAAAAATATCGAAAGTACCACGGACTGCCAAAAGAACAAAGAGGTCTGTCTGGGAAGAATGCTCCTTAGAGGCAAGGATCTCACGACTCTATCTCACACACGTAAGGCATGCTATCAGGGGAAACCGGTCCCTGGAAAAGGACACCATGCTTGGGAAAGCAGTGGGGCTGTGAAAAAGAGCAAGCCCCTCAACAAGATGGACTGAGACTCCGGCTGCAACAGTGGGTTCCAAAAGAACAGTTGTGAGGGTGCTGCAGGGCCAAGCCGTGTTTGATTCTGTTGTACATCGGGTCACCATGAGTCGGAACTGACTGTAAGGCACCTAATAACAACAACAAGAGGAAAGGGTCAGGCTAATGAGATGTTGAGGGGCCCTGGAAATGGCTATTTTCCAGTTAGCTGGAAGTGCCTCAATATTTGAATACCTACTTCGGGGAGTTTAAGGAGCCCCAACAGTGATTTGGGTTAAGCACTGGGCTGTTAACCACAGGTCAGGGGTTCAAAACCATATCTGCTTAACCTCAGAAGGAAAATGGTGCTATCTTCTGTAAGGATTTGTAAACTCAGGGCGACTATGACTTAGAATCCAGCTGGTGCTGGGTTACGGAGGCTTGGGTTCCCTAGTGGCACCGAGAGTTAGGTATTGGATTGCTAACTAAAACTATAAGGTCGGCAGTTCAAACCCACCCGCTGCCCCACAGGAGACAGATGAGGCAGTCTGCTTCAAAGAGTTACTGACTGGGAAGCCCTATGGAGCAGTTCTACTCTGCCCTACAGGGATACTGAGAATTGACAGTGGATACTGGTTTGTTTTTGTTGGTTAAGCTTTAAACAACACGACTTGACTTCCCTGCTGTCTGGGGAGTAAATGCCCTTTCCTGCTGTCCCACAGATCACCCTGAGGACCATTTCTAAAAGCTAACCGCTAAACTAGACTCTAATCTTCAGAACTTCCCCAATTCCCAAGAAACCCTGGTAATCTAGGGGGTTGCAAGATCGGCAGTTTGAAACCACCAGCCACTCCATAGGAGACTGATGAGGCTTTCTACTCCTGTCAAGAGTTTGTCTCAGAAACCCACAGGGGCACTTCTAACTTCTCCTACAGGGTCCAACACATTGGCATCGACTGGATAGTGAGTTTGCCTTGTTCTGTTTGTTTTGGGCTGTTCCCAAAACATCAGCATATTGAGCTCATCTTTGGGAGAAATGAGAGGCAGCTGAGATTTAATGTGATATCCTTCTCAAGAAAGATGGATGAATACATTACAGTGGCTTTCATTTTACTGCAGCAGGGACTGAGCATGCCTCTCCTTTCTCTTTGCTGCTCCACACCGATGTTCATTTCCTTGATGCTAGATGCTCCAAGATTCAGGAAGCTTAAAGAGATGGGAATCAGTGTATTGGCAAAGAAATGACAAGGACAGGTTGAGAGACAGGTCAGGGGCTCCAGGCTGGCAAAGCCAATGAAACCAAACTTCAAATACCATGTTAACTAACCAGTGTGTAAATTTTAAAAAACATACTCACACACACATAACAAAAATATCAACAGCAAGTAGAAGTGACACTGATACCGAGCTGGCATCAAGTGCCTACAGGCACTCATTACCATATGTCCCATCTAAGGTCTGGTGTCAAGACAGCGTTGACTCCCATGACCTCATGAGAAAGCACAGACCTACCCCATGGGGTTTTCTTTTTGTTTTTCTCCCTCAGAGTCATTACATGTATTCGAACCACCAGCCTTTCAGTTAGCAACCACATATTTAACCATTCCAACCTTCAAGACTACAGGAGTCTTCCACTGAAAGAATCAGGAGTAGTTGACAAAGAGTGGAAAACTAAGATTCTGATTAAAGGAAGGGGAAATGTAGACCAGTTTCGAATTTTTCTGGAAGCCAGACTTACTGGACCTGGAGGGACTAAGGGAACCCTTGAATCCACTATCCTGAGATCATCGTTACACTTTGAAACGTTCCTCTTAAAGCTTTCTTTAAACCAAACAACAGCTTGGCTCCATTAGTCAATCACATTCTCCTTGAACATTTAATGCATGGATAGAGTCATCTACATGAGATCAAACTGGCAAGAGTAGGTCTAAGGCAGATGTGAGACATTCGGGGGTGGGGAGGTGGGGCTGGGACAGGGAGCTTAAGTGGAGGGCACGGAGGCAGCATGGCTGAGGTGGTAAGACTAGTGACTTGACGTGAAGCACACTCACCGCCTGTCCGTGACCTGAGCGTGCAGAAATGCCAGAGTAGGTGGGCAGCCTGTTGTGCAGAAAAACCCGCCACCACTGAGTTGAATCTGGCTCATAACAACCACAGATAGTGTTTCTAAGACTGTAAATTTGGGGGGGAACAGGCAGACTCATCTTTCTCCTAGTGGGTTTGAACCACTCTGTAGACATACATGTACATACACAAACACACTCACGCACATAAATAATGGTTCCATATACAGGCCCATCATATACAAGAATCCCTGGTGGCAAGGTAAGCTAAGCACAGAGCTACTAGTTACAAAGTCAGTAGTTCAAACCCACCAGTCTTCCCACAGGCTAAACAGAGACTGTCCACTCCCCTAAAGACTTATAGTCCCAGGACCCTAAGTAATAGTTCTACTCTGTCCTAAAGGGTTGTAATGGGTTGGTACCAACTTGAGAGCAATGATGTGTGTGTGTGTGTTTGCTGAGCCCCTACTAAGTGCCAAGCACCATGCTGAATGCTTTACCTGAATTATCTCAATCAACTCTGGTACAAACATCCCCATTTTGCAGATGGGAAAAATGATCCCTAGGTGATTTGAATGCACATTTCTGTTTGAAGTGTACTAGGCTAGAAACAAGGTCAGAGGTTTGAACGCACCAGCCAGGCCAAGGTACAGATAAGAGGTTATCTTTTCCCATGAAGACTGACAGCCTCAGAAACCTTACATAGGGTTGCTAGGAGTCAGAAGTAACTCGATGGCAGTGGATTTGGTTTGGTTTGGGTTTAGAAACAGCAACCGTTGTGAAGACAGTAAAGGACCAGCTATCATTTCTTTCTGCGGGACATGGAGTCCCTATGGAGTTGGGACCCACTCGAAGGCCCCTACCAACAGCAACAAAACCAGAAGCAAAGTCGATGTGGAGGACAGTCGTATGGAAGGTAGAGAGAAGAGAGGGGAACACATCCTGTATTCAGATCTTACCAGAGGAGAGAGAGAAAGATCTGAGTTCAACAAGAAAGTAAAGATTAAGAGGGAATGTTAAAGTGAGGCCGACTGAAAGCAATTAAAATGAATAAACAGCAGTCAAAACAAATAAATGACAGCAAAACGGAACATGGCTGAGTCTTCTATGCATCGGAAAAACAGAGGTTCCAAGAGACTGTATACAGGACAGATAGACATTTTTTTTACAAAATTAAAAGCAAGCAAAATAAAGTTATTTACATTTAGGAAAATAAATAGAATGTGATATACCAAAAGGAAAGCAAGCAAATTATAAAATTGGCACTCAGAATGATGATTGTGTTGGACAGAACAAAGCAGGCTGTGGGCTGGTAGGGAACCATATGGTTAGATGGGTGTTATTCTAGCTTCTGTTTGTGGCATGTGATCCTGTGCACTTATTATATTATTAAAAATAATTAACTGCAACTATTAACCATAATTAACTGAACATAAGCAATTTCTTTTCACATTCCATTATGATACTTTACTTTGTCTTCTCATGCTGCCCTTTGTAATAGTCTGTGCATAATGAGATTTCTGTTCATAATGAAGGGTGCAAAGACCTGGAGTTAGAAAACCAAAAAGGGAAGAACACGCTCAGCATAGATCCAGCTGAAAAAAACTGTGAAGAAAATTTCAGGTCTCCAGTCTACAATATTGAAAGAATCTGTGTGCAAAATACTAAATGATACAGGAAGCATCAAAAGATATTAAAAGAAATACACAGAGTGACTGTATCAAAAAGAATTGGTCGGCATTCAACGATTTCAAGATGATCAAGAAGAAATGGTATTGAGGCTGTGGAGGGCAGTGGGAGCCCTGTGTTTGTCCAGGTAGACCAGAGAAACAAATCCATAGAAACTCATATGTGAGAGTTTTATATAAAGGTTAATTGTACATTAAGAAAGCATCTCAACCCAGTCCAGTCTAAGCCCATAAGTCTGATATTAACCCATATGTCCGATACCAATTTATAAAGTCCTTTTCAGACTCACGAAGCACATGCAATGACACCAAATGCAGGATGACCACAGGCCAGTGGGCAGAAAGTCTTTGGATCCAGTGGTGTTGTAAGCATCTCAGCACTGGCTAGCAGGGGTCTCCATGTCGTTTCTCCAGCTTCCATGGCTGCATCAGGGTAGGTCCATGTGGCTTCTGCTCAGAGATGTCTTGTCAGACAAGTCTTTCGCCTCCAAAAAGAAAATGCAAAAATACCCAGAATCCTCAGGAAGGCCATGCCCACACAGAGGTTTCATTGGCTATGACCAGACTGACAGACTAGACTGCACCTCTTCACTCTTAATCCCCTCAAGTCCCAAATTGACACCAGATTATGTAACTACCACAGATCTCTGAATGGGCCAAGAAAGTAAAGATAATCATGCTTCATGTGAACGCTCACCAAAGGGTTACATCTGAAGGAGGACTTTAACAATCAAGTGGATAAGATGACATGCACTGTGGAGACTGGTCCTCCTCTTTCCTCTGCCACGCCTGTAATCGCCCAATGGGCACATGAACAAAGTGGACATGGTGGCAGGGATGGAGGTTATGCATGGGCGCAGCAACATGGACTTCCACTCACCAAGGCTGACTTGGCCACTGCCGCTGCTGAGTGCCCCATCTGCCAGCAACAGAAACCAACATTAAGGCCAAGATATGGGACCATTTCTCAGGAGATCAACTGGCAACATGGTGGCAGGTTGATTACATAGGACCTCTTCCATCATGAAGGGGGCAGCATTTTGTTCTTACTGGAATAGACACCTACTATGGATATGGATTTGCCTTCCCTGCACGCAATGCTTCTGCCAAAAACAAGCCCAAAACTCACCTGGCAGAGTACCTCACCTGATTAAGCCACTGGCAGATCCCCACAAGATTCTTCTAGGTGCAAGTATTATTTGCCTGTTCCATGACAAAACCTTTTTCCCTGGGTTCTTAAATATTCACAGTTGTCTTTTCTTTCTTGCTCAGTATTTGTATTTTTATCTCTGTGTGATTATTATTTTATCCTTACCACTTTTATTTTTCTTCTGTTTTTTTAATTTTCACTCTTTCTATTTGCTTTTCCAGTTTGCAAAGCACAGAAGGAGTAAAGGTATAGAGATAAGAAATGATGCAAGGGTTTATAGGGGAGGTAGGTGTGGGAAATGGGAGATAGGGAGGGTGTGTTAGTCTGGGTAGACTAGAGAAACAAATCCATGGATATACACATGTGTATAAGAAAGAGATGTATAAACACGAGCAATTGAACATTGAGAAACATCCCAGCCCAGTCCAGATCAAGTCCATGAGTCTGATATTAGCCCATATGTCCAACAGCAATCTATAAAGTCCTCTTCAGACCCACGAAACACATGCAATGACATCGAATGTAGAAGATCACAGGCCAGTGGGTAGAAAGTCTTTGGATCCAGTGTCACTGGAAACATCTCAGCGCTGGCAGGTCTCTGCATCAGGGTGGGTCCATGTGTCTTGTCAGCTGCTATGTCTCCCAGGGTGTGAGCAGAGAGTCTCCCACCTCCAAGGAGGAAGTACCGGATTTCCCAGAATTCTCAGAAGAAGGCCAGGCCCACACAGAGGCCTCATTGGCTATGATCTGACTGACAAGCTAGACTCCACTCCTACACTCTTAATCCTCAAACAATTATATATCTACCACAGAGGGCGGGGCGAGGGGGTTGAAGGAGCAAACAATGTATTCGGGGGCGGGGTGGGGGGAGCACTCTCTAGAACTGATAATGATAACACAACTCAATTTAAAAGTGATTTAACCATAGGGGTGGGGAGAATATTCTAAAATCGATTGTAGTAATGATTGTACAACTCTTCTTGTCATGATTGAACTATTGAATTGTGTGATATGAGGATTAAGTCCCAATAAAACTGTTTTAAAAAAAGAATAAATGGTATTGAAGGCAAAAATACAAGGCTGCATTAAAAGCATGAACCAAAACAAGGCTCCAGGAACTGACAGAAAACCAATAGAAATGGGTCAACAAGTATGACACTGACCGGGACAGGTGGTCAACCGACTGGAAGAGTCCTAAGTATGCCCAACCAACAGAATGCAGCAATTACTGAACAGTATCATTAATATCACATGCAAGTAAAATGTTGCTGAAGACCCTCCAATAATAGCTGCAGCAGCACACCGGCAGAGAGCTGCCAGAAATTCAAGCGAGATTCAGAAGAGGATGTGTGATGAGGGATATCACTGCTAATGTCTGATGGCTCTTGGCTGAGCACAGAGAAGACCAGAAAGATCTCTACTTGTGTTTTATTGACTTTCCAAAGGCATTCCACTGTGTAGATCAAACTGTGTATAGCCTTGAGAAGAAGGGGAATTCCGGACCACTTCACTGTGCTCATGTAGCACTTGTACACGGACCAAGAGGCAGTTATTCAAACAGACAAAAGGAATACGAAGTGGTTTAAAATCAGAAAAGGTGTGTGTCGGGGTTGTATCCTTTCACCATTCAATCTGTGTGCTGAGCAAATTAACAAAGAAGCAAGAGGATAGGAAGAATGGGGCATCAGGATTGGAAGAAGGCTTTTAACAACCTGTAATCAGCAGATGACATAACCTTGCTTGCTGAAAAGCGAGGAAGACTCGAAGCAGCTGATGAAGATCAAGATCTCCATCCTAAAATAAGGATTGCAACTCAATGGAGAGAAAACCAAAGTCCTCACAACCAGAGCAACAGAAGCAGCATTATAAAGGGAGAAGTCAAGGATTTTATTTTGCTAGGATCCACAATCAGCACTCAAGGAAGCAGCTGTCAGGACAGCAAACAACATGCTGCACTGGGCCAATCTACTGCACAAGTGTTCTTTAGGAGGTTGACGAGCACCTGACCCAAACCAGAGTGTTTTCAATTGCGTCATATGCATGTGGAAGTATGATAGTGGCGAGGAACAACAAAAATATCATGGATTGCATGAACAAACCAATCTGTCTTGGAAGTAGTACTGGCAGAATTCCCCATGGAAGCAAAAACAATGAGACTCCATCACACGTGTTTTGGACATGCTACCAGGAGAGGCAAGTCCCTAGCGAAGAACATCACCCTCAGTAAAGTATAAGGTCATGCCAAGAAAGGATGGATGGACCCAGTGTCTGCAACAATGGGCTCAAGCATCACCACAATTGTGGGGATGGCAGAGGACTGGGCACTGTTTGTACATAGGGTTGCGAAGAGTCAACCCAAGTTAAGAGCACCTGAAAACAAGCCATTTCTGTGTGAAATCATAAGAACAGGCTATAGACCAAGGGTTATCATCAACCCAGCTGTGTACACCTGAGATCCCAAAAGGAAAAACCCAGCCCTTGGCACTGTGTCTTGCCTTCAGCAAATAAGCAAGAGATCCTTGCAGACTAAAGAAAGGATGGGTCTGACAGCAGTGTGAAGGAGAGATCACAGAGGGGTCAGACAGAGACCAGCCATGGGGACAGAGCTACAGAGCAAGCAGAGATTGATGGCAGCAAGAATGGTGGGGACAGACAGGGACAGCCGGTGCCTGGCGAGTCACTGAAAGTGGAACACACAGATGTGAAATGAGGAGAGAGAGGGGTTGAGGTTGATAGTCAAGACCCAGGGTTCCAGAAACAGATGGCCAACCACCCCTTAATTCCAAGGGGTTGACTGCTTCAGAAGCCTGACTGCTTCAGGAGTCTCATTTCCCCCAGTGGTTTATTATGACAATGTTCCAAAGCTCAGTTCTTTGGGGAGCATTGTATGATGACTTCCCACATTTCATTACTGAGATTCTGCATTTAACATGTGAGTACATTTCCTTTAACACACATCTATGCATCTGCACCTTACATACTTTGGACATATTGCTAGGAGGGACCAGT
>NW_022103901.1:41575882-41577628 GCF_000313985.2 Echinops telfairi | reverse complement strand
ATGGATGGATGGATGGATTGTGATAAGAGTTGTACGAACCCCCAATAAAATGATTTAAAAAATAAAAAATAAAAATTCATTAAATTGCCTCTTTTTATTTTGTGAGGAGGGTGTTTTTTCTTCCACAGACAGCCAGGGTGGTACACGTGGCTGTACAATTGGCTGCTCTGAGAAAGATTAGTGATTCCAGTCCACCCAGAGGCCTGGCAATGTGTAGTGAGTTCTTCCTTTCAAAGGTCACAGCCATTGAAATCCCTGGAGCACAGTGCTCCGCACACACCCAGGGGGGTCGCTGTGAGTTAGAATTGACTGGAAACCACCTGGTTTGGTGTGGGGTTGGTCTCGTGTGTTCTACCCTGTTATAATAAGAAGAAAACAAATACATTGTTTTAATGTTTCATCTGTTTAAACATAGAAAGAAAACGGCCGGCCATGAACTCAACCCACAGAGGTAGCTGCACGCCTGGGGACTGTTTATTACGTCATTCACATGAGATATTAAACTGATTACGCGGAAAACAAATACTGGTGTCCTTAATTGTTCTTGATGGGCATTTTTCACGGAGATGGCAATTTGCATCGTTGATATTTGGTCTGGGGTTTGGAAACACACTCATTGCCTAATACTTCAAATTATTTACCATCTATGCAGAGCGTAATTAAATTCTGAGCGCTACAAATAATGCTCGGGCATCAGCGACAATCAAAATCAACTCCTTGGGTTGCATCAGGTTCTTCCTTCTCTGTATCAATCAACAGTCATAATTAGATAAAATAGGGCTGCGCTTCTGAAAGCCCTCTCCCAGGGGGAATACAAGTCAGGCTTGCCCCTCCTGGAATAAACAATGTGCAGTCCATTACAAAGTAGAGGGGCCGCGAAAACAAGGAAGGCCCTCGATGAGATGAACCGATCCAGGGATGACAACGCCGGCCCCACCTGAACAACAGTGAGGGTGGCGCAGGGCCAGGTGGCACGTCCTTCTATTGTACATGGTCACTGGGAGTCAGAACCTACTCGTTGGCACCCAACAACAAGTCCCAAGATGCTATACTGAGCGGACTGAACCATTTGGGCCAGGGAGTGTACGGCCAATCTCAGGTCACCACTGTTTTCTGGAAAAGTGCCACCTGATTCTGTGTCGTTGCCCAGTCAAGCAGTCGATCTTTCCCTCCCTCTTTCTCGCTCTCCCTTTTGCTTCCCCTCCCTCTCCCTTCTCCTTATTCCTCTTCATCTCCCTCTCCATTACCATCTCCATCTCTCGCTCTCCTATGTCTTTGTACCCGCAGATCTCTCCACTTAGAACATCCTCTCTTTCGTTCTTCATGCACCACATTGCTCAGAGGTCAGTCCCCAAGAAGCCGTACCTGAGGCCCCCAAGTTGTACTGAGAACTCCACAGTACAACGTGCTCCCTCCCTCCCTAGGGGGTAGAGTGCATCTCATCCATCATATATCTCTATCCTCGTTGTCGGTTGTAGAATAATACTAGGTGGTACGAACGGTTCAACCAAAAAGTTATTGGTTCAAATCCACCCAGAGGTGCCTCAGAAGATAGGCCTGGCAATTTGCTTCCAAAGGGGTGAGCACTGAAAACTCCATAGACAGTTCTACTCTGTACACACGGGTGCCCGTGAGTCACAGCTAACTCCATGGCAGCTAATAGCAAGAACAAGCGCCTGCTCAGGGGGCATCCAACGTCTTCTTCCTCCTCTCACTCGTTCATTGACTCCCTCATTCATTCATTCA
>NW_022103901.1:41567509-41575346 GCF_000313985.2 Echinops telfairi | reverse complement strand
TATGGAAACTGAACTGCCGATCTTGAAGTTAGCAGTTCACTGCTTAACCCATGGTGCCACCAGAGCCCACTGACTTGGGACACAGCAGTAAATAAAACAGGAGATGCTCTGTCTTCGGGGAGTGCATCCGATGGTGGGAGATAGACCCACAACATGACAGAAGCAGCCATGCTCTTACAGGGGAACCATCTCCCCTTAACCAGAAAGATAAGAGCCTGAGCTTTGATACAAGAGAAACTTAGGTTCAAGTCTTAGCTCTGAATCTTAATAGACAGGTAGCCTCGGGGATTTTAGGCCAGCCCTCTGGGCCTCAGCTTCTTTCCATATTAGATGAGCATGGTGAAAGTGTCCCTTACAGGGTAGGCTGGGAGGAGTCAGCTGTGCATGCAAAGCATGAAGCCAGAGCTTTGAATTAACTCTGTACACCATGGTTTGTGTTATGATTATAACGCTGATCCATCTCCCCAGCTCAGAAATCTTTAGCATCTTTTCATCACGTAGCATGGGCCATGGTAGTTCAGGGGTAGAATTCTCACCATCTATGTGGGAGATCAAAGAGCCCTGGTGACGTAGTGGTTAGGCATTGGGCTGTTAACCATAAGATAGGCAGTCTACCTTCATTCATTTGAATACCATTTGGGTGAGGGGGCACTGAGCATCAAGCCAATAGAAATCTCCAGATGACTTTCAATCCATCAAAGGTCCAATGGCCCAGAGCATCCTGATTCACCAAGTATGACTGTAACTTGCCACACACTGCACTTGGTGACATCTGCCACCAAGAACACCACGGAGGTGCAGCTCATGGCTCTCTGAAGAGCATGGTCCTTTGTGGTCCAGGCCCAGCAGGCACAGGCTCTCAGCTGGGAAACTCTCAGAATCAGCACCAGCCCTATTCCGACGCCATCTGACCAAATCACAGAGACTTGGAAAACTGATTGGACCCTCTGAAATCTGGCTCCCAGTGTTTGGGGCTGTTTGGGGCCGACAGGATTTCTCCCATTCTCAGTCTCTCTCAGCATTTTCCATTGTGGGTTTCTAGAGTTTTCCACACAATAAGTTTGGTTGGTTGGTTTGTTGGTTGAGACATTCACACTCCTGGGACTGTCTGTATTTCTGTTCACCTTAAGCACCCAATTCCATAAATCCCGATTACTGTGACAAAGTGACCATGTCCACTCTCTGAACCCCTACAAAACTCTATCCTTGTCATTTTAATAGCTTCAGCCATCAAGTGTAGCAATTCACCAGGTCACTTATCTTAGACACTCGCTCGCGAGCACGTGCGCGCGCGCACACACACACACACACACACACACACACACACCACTTAGAGCAGCAGGCAATGTCTCTTATATATCTGCCAGAGTGCCACATCTTTCCCCCACACAACAACTGGTGGGTTCAAACCACTGACCTTTCAGATGGAGTAGAGCACTTAATCACTCTGCAAACAGGGCTCCTTGTAAACTCCCATTGCCTTGAGTCATCCCCACTCCTTGAGACCCTAAGTAGCATTTCTGTGGCTGTAAATCTTCATGGGAGCAGACGGTCTCCTCTTTCTGCCTCTGAGCAACAATGGGTGGGTTTAAACCTCTGGCCTGTGGTTCACAGCTCAATGGTTACCCAAGAAGCCACCAGGGCTGCTTCCCCTTACTGGGTCTGGGCTCCTTGTGGCTTCGCTGCTCCTTATTAGGTCCCAGCCCTCCTCCTCTGCCACTCTGTCTCCACCATGCTGGCCCTCTCTGGTTTAGAACCTGCCAGCCTTTCTCCTGCCTCGGGATCTCTGTTCCCGCAGTTCTGTGGTGGGAGCTGTGTTCAGGCTTGGCCACGCTCTTTCTTCTGGCTTTCAGGTTGATTTCACATATTACTGCTCAGAAGGCCCCCTGCCTCCCTAGCTGCATACCCCTGAAGCCTGGGAGGGGTTCTTACAACCACTGGAGATGCCACACTCAAGGATTCTTTCTGCCTCCCTCCCACATACAGGCAGGAATCTTGCCCAGTCCATTGACTGCCATACCCACGGTCTGCAACAGTGCTTGACACAGAGTGAGTGCTCAAAAGAAATTCTTACAGAGACAGGTCGAAGCCCAGGGGGTTTTCGCTACAGTGAAAGCGAACATGAACAGCAAGCAGTCCCATGGGCACCTCTGGAATCAAGCTACACATTGAGTTAGGGACGTGTGCCCAACAACGGCTTTCTCTTATTCCAACAGGGTTTTCTGGAATTGAGATGCTGTAATTAATTGATCCAAGATCCACCCCAAGAATGATGGTGGTTCTAACACTAACGGGTACCCGCCTAGCTCCCACGCTGGTCCTCCTGGAGAGAGGCGCTAGGACAGTAAGGAGATGCATGAATCCTTTAAACGGCAGCATCCCCAGAACCCAGGAAGGATGTTGGCCTCCCCAATTATGCACCAAATGAGGCCACAGTCCCACCCCCTCCCCACGCATTACAGGCTGACTCATGCTTCAAGGGAAGACCTTTTCTCCACGCAAGCCCGGGCAGCCAGCCAAAAGACCAGCGAGTGCCTGCTGCCTCTAGGGACAGTGTGGTAGAGCCTCTGCCTCCCTGTAACCTCCTCCCGTATCAGTGAGACAGGAGACCCTCCATCCCCATCAGCTTATGAAAAATAAGACTCCCTACTCCGCTTGCGAAATAGAATATGACAACTATAGTGGCCCATCAATTCCTTTCCTCCCTGCCACCCACCACAAGAGACCCACACTGGGATTCGGTGATTACTGGCCCCCTGCATGTCTTCTACTCAAAAATCCATTTTCCAGCCACTAAATAGCTTATTAGGAACCCTGGTGGCACCGTGGTCAAGCACAGTGGGTTGAACTCACTAGCTACTCCCCAGGAGAAAGAGGTGGTCATCTGCATCTAGGTTTAGAGCTTTGGAAGACCTGTGGGTCAAGTCTACGCTGCCCTGCAAGGGGTGGGAGGGGGAATGGGTAAATCCTTTATTATGTGGTGTAAGTTGTTTATTATGCTGTTTTTGCATCCTTCAGGCTGTGTCCTTCACAACTTACTTGTAGGACTGAGTGGTTTAAACACCACCAGCTGTCTACTGCGTATTGCACTGTAATGGCTTGACTGGTGCTGCCACCAGTATTTCAAATACCTGCAGCACCAATGGCAGACACGTTTCGACAGAGGTTCCAGACTGAGAGACTTGAAAGACAAACCCAGTGACCTTTGTCCAATATGAAGGCAAGAGAACTCCATGCATCATCACAACAGAACATTGTCTAGCTCACTTCTGCGGAGCACATCACCAGGAGGGAATCAGGAGCTGCAGTTAAAGTCAGGCAGAGAGGTCCGCTCAGACCGCTATGGAGATGGTTGATGCTTTTTCTCTATTTTTTTTCAGATTCCAAAGGGGTGACCTTGACAGATTTTCTCAAAGAACACAGGACAATCACAGAGGGCTATTACGAAGAGGTTTAAAGAAAATTGAAAACAGCATTCGTGAGAAAAAGGGAAGTTGCGCTGAGGAACTGTTTTCCACCAGGGCCCGCGCCTCTCATTCTTCCAAGACAGCAAGGACTGTCCCGCAGGAGTCTCGCGAGCACACGTTACCCCGCCCACCTGCAGCACGAATCTTTCCCTCAGATTCGTTTTGTTCCACAAACTCAAAGAACGTGGAAAGGGAGCCTGACGAATCCCTTGAGGAAGCCCAAATGGCCCTTTTGCTGTGGTGTGAATTCAGAAGTGAGGAAACACCACCTCCAGAATATATGCAGACCTCGAGGGAGAGGTGTCAAGAAACAGGACCTTCCCGTTGTGATATGCGCCATAGCCACACTACCATTGAGAGCAAGCTTCCGAGGCTCTTCCGACATCCACCCCATCTTCCCTTTCTTTCTTTCCTGTCTTGTTAATGACCCTTTGCTGTCTTCATGAACGGTAGCCTGGAGAGTCTTGGTGTCCTCCCAAGCTCATCAGGTGTTCTGCCTCAAGTGTTCAATGCGTCAAAGATGTTCTCGAGAAGTTCTTAAAACTCAGGTATAGGCTCAAGGTGGTATTCTGGCTCTTGTCTACTTGTTTTAATATTCTTCAGCTTCAACCTGAACTTACATATAGGCAATTGGTGGTCTGT
Organism: Echinops telfairi; assembly: GCF_000313985.2. NCBI lineage: Eukaryota > Metazoa > Chordata > Mammalia > Afrosoricida > Tenrecidae > Echinops > Echinops telfairi. The sequence goes on along the minus strand of NW_022103901.1, from coordinate 41,571,237 downwards.
TCCACAGGCAGCCCCTGTCCTGATGTTAGCTGCTGCTATTAAACTGCTCTATCCGCTCTTCCTACAGATTCCGTCAGTTTGAGTTCTGTGTATTCCGTCTTGGGAGGTCCGTGTATATTGTTGTCTTTCTCATTGCTGGAAAAGGGAATTTGTGATGAAGAAGTCATTGGCCTGGCAAAATTCTATCATGTGATCTCCAGCTTCATTTCTACCATTCAAAACCATACTGTCCAACTCCTGTTCCTTCCTCTTTTCCCCCCAATTTTTACATTCCAATCACCAATAATTATCAATGCATTTTAATTACATGTTTGATCAGTTTCAGACTGAAGACATTGGATGAATTCTTCAAGTTAGTTCTTGGTGCGTACATTTGAATAATAGTTGTATTGGCTGGATTTCCTAGTAGGTAGATAGATTTTATCCTCTCACAAACAGCATTGTACTTCAAGACAGATCTCTAAATGCCCTTTTTGATGATGACTACAACATCATTGCTCTTGAATCTCTCAAAACCACATGGTTTTCTGATTCAAAATGGTCAATACCAGTCCATTTCAGCTCAACAAGACCTAAATGTTGATATGCATTCCATTTCATCTTTGACAACTTCCCATTTTCCTAGATTCATTCTTCCCACATTTCATATTCTAAATATTAACTGAAGTTTACGGCTGTTTCTTCTCCTTTTGGAGACGGTCTCAAAGGCTTCATTTCCATGTCATTATGGCTAACACTGTGTCATTACTTGATCCACTTTGAATTTCTATTGCAAAAAGTAGAGAACCAAAAACTCATTACCTCCATCACTCCTTTGGGCTGTATTACATGTGTGATGCTCCTTGGAATTATTTTGTGCCTCTTTTATTCAATCAGGCAAGAAATATTTATTGACTGCCTGCCGGGTGCCAAGGGCCTAGAACAGCGGAACGTTCTTGCTTCCTACAAGCTCATCCTTTCCACATCCAGCATTATGGGGCCAGAACTGGACTGGAGTTGCCTAGCAGCAATGTATCCTAGTGAAAACTACAATCTGACGGTGTTGTGTGTCTGCAAGCAGCAGCCCTTTGAAGGTGTCTGGTCTGCAGGAAGGTTTGAATTTCGTTAATTAGGAGGCCGCGACTGGAAGGGCCTCGGATGGTGAGAGCTAGAGGGGAGGTATTACATGAATGATTTTCTCTCAGCTACAATATCCAAAGCATGTTTTGTTTTGTTCTTTAAAAAGCTTGTTTAGATGCCTTCTGTCTGAGGAGCCCTGGTGGTATAGTGGTTACACGTTGAGCTGCTATCCGCATGGTCGGCAGTTCAAATTCACCCCTTAAACAGTTATAGTCTCAGAAACCTACAGGGGGATTGCTGTGAATCAGCACTGATTCGATGGCAGTGAGTTTGTGTGTTTGTTTTGGGGTTGGGGCCTGGGGTGAACATAACACCATCTCACCCTGGGCTAAATTTTCATTTGATCTTAGCCAAATTCTGGGCTAGATTTTCTCAGCCTGCTTTCCACAGCTTCACTCAGAAGTCTCCAACACCCTGCTATCTGGTGAAATCCAGGGATGTAGAGTGAGAAAAGGGGAAAGCCTATCCCAGCTTGGCCACTTCCTAACTCTATATACCTGAACCAATTATAGAACCCCTTTGTTCCTCAGTCTACCCATCTGTAAAATTGGGGAAATTACAGTCTCCCTCACATTATCAATATAGTTAGATTCCAAAGACCAGATCATTATGTGAAAACCAGCATTATCCAAAAATGGAAGATGATTACATAACTACCAAATTGCATCACTACATAACTGTCAAAAATGACATTGGTGCATAACTGTCATACTTGGCTCAACCAAGTTTACACATAATCTTAACCATCACAACCAGTTAAACTCTGTTATAGTTCACTGTATCTCCTCCCCTTCAAAAAAGAATACTCTCTAACTTGGCTAGGCCATGCTTTTCACTATTATGTAACTATTGCCCATTTTGTAAAGTGATGCCATTATCCCATATGTTGTAAATCCTGGCATGTGTGTGACATTAATGTGAGAGAAAGGAGAGGTTTTATACTTCCAAAAAGAGTTAACATCTCTAAAACTCACAGAGGCAGTTCTGATCTGGTCTATAGTGTCTTTAGAAGTCAGAATGGACTTAATGGCAATGAGTTTGGGTTAGTTTGGTTTGATTTGGATGGTGTTAATATGTTAAGATTGGGTTAATGAGCCAAGATGCAAGCTACAGAATTTGGTTGTACCTTGAGTCAATCTCTTTTGAGATAGAAAAGAGATTAAATAAATGAGTAGAGATAAGAAAGTCCACAGTACCACCAAGGAAAAAAAGACAGGCGTGGCAAACATCCTTTGGATCCAGGGTCCCTGTGCTGAGAACCTCCTGGATCCAGGGGAAGACACATGGAGTATGTCTGAGGGACACTGGGCCACAGACATTGAAAGGAGACAAAGATGTTTCCCAGAACTGACAGAGAGAAAGCCTTCCCTGACCTAACACTATAAATTCAGACTTCTAGCCCCCGAAATTATGAAAGAACACATTTCTGTTTCCTAATGCCACTCATTTGTGGTATTTCATAGCAGCACTAGATAACTGAGACACTCTCACCTTGCATGTCAGTGATCATTACTGCTAGATGCACATCATTAATGCACAAATAGTGGGAGAGTAGATATTTTACTATTGTCATAAATGTAAAATGTTGGATAATGAGATAATCAATGAGTGAGCACAAGTTGTCTCAGATACCTCTTAGGGTTACTATGAAGATTAAGTGGCATAAGCCTATAAAACGCTTAGTAAAGCACTTGGCACATATATGGGTTCAATTAATGCTACCTATTGGATGTGAGAAGAGATTCTTAAACTTGATCTTAATCATAAAATATCTAAAGCAAATGAAAGAAAGGATAAAGTCAAAGAACTGAATAGAAAATCCCAAAGGGCAGTTCAATAAGACAAAGCCAAATATTATAATAAAATGTGAGAAAAGACCTAGAGTTAGAAAACCAAAAATGAAGAACACACTCAGCATTTTTTAAACAAAAAGACAAGAAAAAAATCAAGCCTTGAGTTGCACTTTTAAAAGATTCTGTGGGCAAAATATTGAATGAGGCAGGAAACATCAAAAAGGAAATGGAAAGAATACACAGAGTCACTGCAGTGAAAAGAACTAGTCGACAGGCCACCATTGCAGGAGGTAGAAGCAAGCAAGCAGAACCAATGGTGCTGAAGAAAACAGTACAAGCTTCACTGAAAGCATCAGCCAAAAACGAGGCCTTAGGGATTTATGTAATACCAACTGAAATGTTTCAACAAACTGAGGAAGCATTGCCAGGAAATTTGGAAGACAGCTACTTGGACAACTGAGTGGAAGAGATCTGAATTTTTACCCGCCGCCCCATCCCCACCCCCAAATGGTGACCCAACAGAATGCTCAAACTAGCGAACAATATCATTGATATCACATGCAAGTAAAATTTTGCTAAAGATCCTCCAACAATGGTTGCAGTAATACATCAAAAGGGAGCGTCCAGAGGTTCAGGTTAGATTCAAAAGAGGATGTGGAGAAAAAGATATCATTGCTGATGTCAGATGGATCTTGGCTGAAAGCAGGAAGTACCAGAAAAATAGGCACTTGACTGTGTGGATCATAACAAACTATAGATATAAGATATGGGACCATTCCTCGGGGAGATCAACCAGCAACTTGGTGGCAGGTTGAT
>NW_022103901.1:41555672-41567109 GCF_000313985.2 Echinops telfairi | reverse complement strand
CAATATATGGTGCTGTGTCTCCAATAGCCAGAATTCATGGGTCCAGGAACCAAGGGGTGGAAGCTGCAGTGGCACCACTCACTATTACTCCTAGTGATCCACTTGCAGCATTTTTGCTTCCTGTCCCAGCAACCCTGCTCCCAGGCTCTGGCTCCATCAGTGTAGCACCCTGTGGCTTGTGGTCAGGAATGTCTCACAGGGAGAGATTGTGTGTTCCACCTGCAGGGAAGAAGTCCAGAGTTCCCAGAAGCCTCAGTAGAAGTCCATGCCTACACTAAGGTCACTTTGGCTGTGACCAGATTCACAGGTTTGACTCGACCCCTTCACCAGCTGACAGATTATGTAAATGGGTTTTATGTGTATAAATATATCTACATACACACATCTATGTGAAGAAAATTACTCATTCTTTCTAAAGGTTTAGAAACAAACAAACTTTGAGAAGAATGGGAATTCCAAAGCACTTCATTGTGCTCATGTGGAACGTGTACCTGGATCAAGAAGCAGTTGTGGGAACAGAACAAGGGAATACTGCATGGTTTCGAATCGGGACAGGTGTGTGTTGGGGTTGGATTCTCTTACCATACTTAGTCAATCTGTATGCTAAGCAAATAATCAGAGAAGCTGGCTTATATGAAGAAGATTGTGCATTAGGATTTGAGGAGGGCTTATCAACAACCTGTGATATACAGATAACACAACCTTGCTTGCTGAAAGTGAGGAGAACTTGAAGCACTTGCTGATGAAGATCAAGAATTACAGCCGTCGCTATGCATTACAATTCAATGTGAAGAAGACAACATCCTCACACCTGGGCCAGCAGATAACATCATGATAAAAGGAGAAAAGATTGAAGCTGTCAAAGATTTTGTCTTGCTTGGATCCAAAATCAATGCTCATCGAAGCAACAGAAGACCTCTTGCATGTATTGAAAAGCAAGAATGTTACTTTGAGGACTAAGGTGTGCCTGACCCAGGCCATGGTATTTTCAATCGCTCCTATGCGTGTGAAAGTTGGACACTGAATAAAGACAGAAGAAGAATCGATGCATTTGAATTGTGCTCCTAGAGAAGAATATCGAAAGTCCCATGGACTGCTAAAAGGACAAACAGATCTGTCTTGGAAGAAGTGCAGCCAGAGTGCTCCTTAGAGACAAGGTTGGCAAAACTTTGTCTTACATACTTTGGACATGCCGTCAGGAGAGACCAGTCCTTGGAGAAGGACATCATGTTTAATAAAGTAGTGGGGCGGCAAAAAGGGGAGAGGCCCTCAAAGAGATAGATTGACATTGTCCGTGGCTGCAATGATGGGCTCAGGCATGGGAACAGTTGTGAGGATGGCGCAGGACCAGGCAGTGTTTCATTCTGTTGTGCACCGGGTCGGTGACACAACAACATTAATTGCTACCATTCACCTGCTCTGACCCTCAGGGGGTAGGTACATCCAGGAAGTGGACATACTTCTCCAAAGAGAGATCAATGCCCTCAGGAATGGGCTCGTGGCTGCAAGTGAACACGCGAGTGTCGTTCTCATCGCTGGAGGACTGAGAGAGAATAGGGGGGAAACTCAAGGGAACGGAGACAGGCTCGGGCTACGATGATGGGGACAGTGCTGAGGACAGAGACCATTGTAGGACATGAGAAGAGCATGGCTGTCACAGGTAATGGCCAGGCAATGGAGCGAATTCCCTCTCCGTCTGGCTGAAGCAAGCCAGCCCAGTGTGGGCCAAGCACAACCAAATACATCGAGTTGATGCCGGTCCTCAGCAGCTCGCGTGACCACAGGCCTCCCTGCCGGAAGCTCATGTGTGGATATTGCCCCAGGGGCCACTGATCCCATTTTAATTACTTTTACCAGGTCGGAGATTCTGTCCCCAGGTTTCCTCACTAAGCCGGGCAGGAAAACGCAATGGGCTGGCAGAAGAAGGCCAGCTCCGACCGCGGTGTGATCACAGCTACAGCCGTACAGTGTGCAGTGCTCGGCCGGAGCCCGGCTGTTCACAGGCGAGGCCCGGGTGAAGAAAACGTTCCAGTCCAGCGTGCCTGCCCCAGCACACCATCAGCTTGCTGGTTGGTGTCACTGTGAGGACTCAAAACACAAGCATGATATGGGAGGGTGACGGGGCATTCTGTTCCCACAAGAGTTAGAGTCTCGGAAACCCACAGGGCCAATTCTACCCTGAGCTATAGGGTCACTGTGAGTTTGGTTTTGGCTTTATGCATAAGGAAGCTGGACATGGAATAAGGAAGAGAGAAGCAGGGTTGATACCTTTCAAGTGTTGGCAATGAATAGTAACTATGCTATGGACTGCCAGTGAGGGGTCCTGGTGGCGTAGAGGTTACTCACTGGGCTCCACACCATGAGCTCAGCAGTTCAAATCCACCAGCAGCTCTGTGGGAGAAGACAAGACTTTCTACTTTCATATGGAGTTACAGTCTCTGAAACTCATGGCGGCAGTTCTACACTGTCCTATGAGTAGGTGTCAAGTCGATGGCAGTGAGTTTGGGTTTGGCTTGGTTGGTTTGGTTTGCAAGAAGAAGGCACAAATCTGTCTCACAAGTGCAGCCAGAACACTCCTTAGAAAGGAGGATGGCAAGACGTACCCTAATGTGCTTTGGACATGTTATCAGAAGAGACCAAAGCCACAACCAAGCTAACTACCATCGAGTTGATGCCGACTCATAGCCACACTCTAGAACAGGGTAGGACTGCTGCCGTGAGCTCTTTGTGGGAATAGAAAGGCTCATCTTCCTCCCAAAGACTGGCTGGTGGTTTCAAACTGCAGTTAGCAGCCCAATGCGTAGTCACTATGCCAACTGGGCTCCCTTAGGAGAGACGAGGTGCTTGGTAGAGGGTCATTGAAAAAGAGAACGATTCTCAATGGGATGGACTGACATGGCGGCTGCAAGAACGGGCTCAAACACAGAAAGAGTGAGGGTGGCACGAGACCAGGACGTGTTTTGTTCTGTTGTGCACCGAGCACCAGCAAACTGGCATGAGAATAGGCTCTGGTTTCACAGGTGCTTTGGATTATGATGTCACCATTCTTCCTCTTCTTTCTTGCTTTGCCGTTTTCTCCCCCCTTGTCTCCTCCCCTGGCCAATTCAGCCCATGACCTCTGACACCCAGATCGTCTGCTTATTTCTTCATTATTATTGGGGTCACTCTGCTGGTGCCATTCAACACTTCACAGCACTTCACAGGGATGACGTTCCTGCTGGCCCCCTGCGCCAAGACTATCACCAGCACTTCCACTGGCCAAGTTCTTCTCATTCACTACCACTTAGTCCAAGGGTGCCTTCTTCCAAGAAGCATTCCCTGACTACCTCCTGCCCTAATAATGGGCCTTCTCAGCACCTAATGATTTACCAACTGGAAGCTGCCCATGCCCATGGCTCATTCACCCAGGAGTCTCACTGACTGCTCAGATAAGTAAACTTGAATTGTGGGAGCCGAGTACAGACATGCAATACGGTCACAAACAGAAAGTGGGGGAAGGCACACGGCAGAAATGGGAAGGATTACCAACCATTTTCATAGGTGTTTCCATCGAAGGATCCTGATCAGAGGGTGGGAAATGTGGAACAGAATTTTCAATTCTCAGAACCTAAACTTTCTGGCGCAATGGAAGGTGTTAAAACCACTGAAATTACTGCCCTGAGATTATCTTCTTTAAACCAAAAATATCCCCTGAAGCCACCTTAAAACAAAACACTAGTTTAGCCTAACAAGCTAAAAATGTTTAGCGTGAGCACCCTGCTCTCTTAAGGACAATCTGGATGGGATCAAATGGACCGAAGCAACTCAAGGATCTGAGGAGCCTCAGGGGCAGTGAGGGTGAGAACAGCACACCCCTGGAAGGGTGTCATCGATGAGTATTATTAAACAGTACATGCAGAAGTGGTTGGACTGAATTCTGTGTTTTGCTATGCAAACTTTCAACAGCATAAATAAATCAATGTGTTTTTTAATATTTTTTAAGGAGTGGGTGGACTGCAGAACATGGGACTAAAGTCGAAGCACAGCGTGTTAGTCCCTGCCCTCCTTTCCAGCTCCTCAAGTTCATGCTCCACACCAGCTTTTCCCTCTGCTCTCTGCCTCTACACCTTTGCATATGCTGTGCCCTGATTTCTGGATTGCCATCCTCTCACAGGTTTCTCCAGTCCCCACCTGCTGTTCAACCCCCTATGCATACCACAAAGACCTGGTGAAGCATCTCCTCTTCTTCCAGGAAGCCTTCCCTGACTGCCTAGCCCGTCCCCTTAAACCACACCTGGGTCTGGCACAGCTCATTTCAGAGGTCTTGCCAAAGCGTATGCATGTGGCAGTGTCTTCTCACCCTGTGGATGGCACATTCCATGACCCCCAAAACATTCCTATTCATCAGCCTATTACCAGCACCTACTGCATTGCAGCATAGTGTTGCTTTATCCTGAAGCATGAAAAACAAACCAAACTCACAACCACTGATTCTGACTCAGTGTCCCGGTGTTGTTGCTAGGTGCCATCAAGTCAGTTTCAACTCACAGCGACCTCATGCACAACAGAGCCATCGGGCCATCTTCTGCCACCCTCACAGTCATGTGTGAGCCCATGGAGGCCGCCACTGTGTCAGTCCGCCACTTGTCTGTCAGGTTGTCATATTGTGGTGGCTTGTGTGTTGATGTGATGCTGGAAGCTGTGTCACCAGTATTGCAAATGCCAGCAAGGTCACCCAGAGTGAGCAGGTTCCAACAGGGCTTCTAGACTAAGAATGGACTATGAAGAAGGAATCATACTTCCGAGGGACTCCCCCTCACTGCCATGGAGTCAATGTCAACTCGGAGTGACCCTGTAAGACAGGGCAGTCTGGGAATCGGCCCCTGTGAGTTTCCGAGACGGTAATTCTTTATGGGAATAGAAAGACGTCTTTCTCTCAAGAGGTGAGGCAGGTGGTTTCCAGAGCCCAAAGCGTAATCACTACACCACCAGGGCTCCTTCTTAGCCATGAAAATGTGGGCCCTACAAGACAGGGAGGACTGCCCCTGTGGGAGTCCAGATTCAAAGAGTTAGCATTATTCCCCCCTCTGCCCAGTACTGCTGGCCACCTTGCTTTCTGTAGTGTGTTCGTCTGGGTACTTTAGAGAAACAAATCCACAGAGACTCACGTATAAGAGAGAGTTTTATATAAAGGTTAAGTGTGTATCAAGCAAACATCCCAACCCAGGGCTGCCCAAACCCACAAGTCCAACATTCACCCATATGTCCAACACCAAATCACAAAGTCCTCCTCCATCTCACAAAACAGACACAACGATGCCGACTGCAGGAGGAAAGCCAAGTCAGTGAATGTGTAAGCATCTCAGCGTGGCAAGGGTCTCCACATGGCTGCTCCAGCACCCAGGGCTGTATCGGGGTAGGTCCATGTGGCTTCTCCTTGGGAATTTCTTGTAGGAAGTCAGTCTTGCAAGCTGAAGCAGGGAACTGCGAAGGCAGCTGCACCCTGGTGCAACCGTCACAAAGCAAGAGACCCGAGCACCCCAAAGGTGAGGGTCACCGAGCCATTTATCCCTCCGCCCTTCAAGGAATACCACATGTGCCAGGTTGGCACAATAAACTAACTCATTTATGTTCTAGCAGGGTCATCCAGTATCTTTCCAATCAAGACCCCATGATGGAATTTCTGTCTCCATATCTTCAGAGTGGAACCCAGGAGTTTAGTCCCTACATATCCAGCCTAAAGTGGCCTTTCAGGAATGAAAATTGGACCCAGTTTCCTCCTGGGTCCTGACCCCCTGCTGTGGTGCTACATGGCTGTCCAGGGAAGCACCAGCCTTCTCACCATCAGTAGAGACTTGTGCCTGGCTATGACGCCGATAAAGTTTCAGCAGCACTTCCAGACAGAGAAGAACTAGGACAGAAGGCCTGGTGATCAAATTCTGAAAATCCATCACCCAAAACCATAAGGATCACCACAAGTCAATCTCTGATCGAGTGTGGGTTCGAGGCAGAGCGGGCGGCTTCCCCCATGCTGCATGGGGTCTCATGGTGGTTTGGGGAAATGGCAACAGTAAAACACTGGAGGCTGATCTGCTTTGGAAATGTTTGTGGAAGTCGAGGATGGGGGAGGGGAAGGAGAGGAAAGAGGAAGGAACAGGGAAGCGCATGAATCAAACTCGGTGTGAAAGACTAAGCCTACTGCCATCAATTCGATTTCACCCCGAGTGACCCTGCAAGGACAGGGCAGAACTGCTCACCAGAGTTTCGGAGACTGAATCTTTACAGGAACAGCTGGTGAGTTTGAACCGCTGATCTTGTGGTTAGCAGCCCAGCGCCTAGCTGAGCGACAGAGAGGAAGGCATGATAAATAGTGGGGTGGGGACGGAACATATTCCCTGCTTGCAGTCTAGCTGGAAATAATTCATTTACAAAAGAAAATGTAACCAGGGCCATGCAAGATCAGGGCCAAATGCCAAGTGAGCACACAACCAGGCAAATAAACACAGAGGGAGTTGAAGGCCTGTTTTGACCTATTTATAAAGCATTTCTTCAAAGGTTCCATAAATATGTAGTCCCAAATACTATATAATTAGAAGCCATAATGCCTAGTCCTGAAGGAAACCTTTGCACTTTAACATTTCATTTTAAATGTAAACGATCTTTAAATGGCTGGGTTTTAATTCAAATAAGCATTTAATTCAAAATAAACACCATGCTTTTCTTTTTCCAAACCCATATTGAGATTGTTTAGGCAGTTGGCTTAGAGGTGAGAGCAGCGGAGCGCTGCTGCAAACAGGCCCAGGTTTCAGGTCTACCTGGTGCTGCCATAACATCGCTGGGTTACCCAGGTGTCTCCAGAACTTGGCTCCATTATCACAGAAATAGCACGAATGAGGGTCTTTAACAGAGACTGAGCTCTCACAGTTAAGGAGGTTCAAAAAAACCCACAAACTCACTGCCATCGAGTCCATGCTGACTCACAGCGCCCCAAAGGGACAGGGTAGAACTGCCCCTGTGGGCTTCTGAGACTGTATTGCTTCCAGGAAAGAGCTTGCTCCCGCAGTGACTTGACTGGTAGGTTCAAGTGGCTGACCTTGCACTTGGCAGCCAAGGAGTAACCACTCCTAGAAGTCCGGATTCAGCATGGCTGCTCTGGGGGAAGGGTTTCTCTCCCTGTCAGCCTGCTCTTCAGGAAGAAGGCCCTTGTCTCCCTTCACCACCTGGGTGGCCCATGTTCCTTGGCATCAATCTTCCTCTGAGTGTAGGAAATTCTCAACACAGGGAATGAAATTTGAAGGACGTGCTCTGCTCCTGGCTCAACTCTCTTGGGGAGTAGGAGGTCCCTGGATCACTGCTTGGATGTTTAAGCTCTTTTTAATATCTGGAGGAGCCTGGTAGCGTAGTGGTTACATGTTGGCTACTGCTAACCATAAGTTTGGCAGTTCCAAACAACCAGTCACTCTGCAGGAGAAAGATGGGCTTTCTATTCCCGTAAAGAGGTAGTCTCAGAAACGCACAGGTAGTTCTACCCTGTCCTATATGGTCACTAAGGGTTGTCATTGACTGAATGGAAGTGAGTATGGGTTTTTGGTTTGTTTTTTGTTTCTTGGTTTCGGGGTTGGTTTGTTTGTTGGTAATATCTCAGAATAAATGGACTAAAGATACACACTAATCCTATAGGTTGCATCCTAACTCATAAACATATCTGCCTCGAATGCTTACACCTTAACATTATAGAGGTAAGAATTTATAATGCATAAGATGATTACATCAGATCACAAAAACGGGAGATAATCACATGATACCGGGATCATGTTTATAAACTACCCAAGTTTATATACATTCAGAAAGTAGAAGGTAGATTTCAATCCATAACATCTGGGCAGGGCAGGTCACCTCCCAGAGCCTCCGTTTCCTCTTCTAGAAGTACCAGTGGCATTACAGGATCCATGAAAGTTGCTCCAGCTCTAACAAGGATTTCTCCTGAGTGACAAGGAAAGGGCAGAGTCCTCTAGTGCTCATGGGCCTGCGTCACCACCACCATTGCCTTGGTGCTGACTCCAGCTCACGGTGACCTGAGTGTGTCAGAGTCTAATTGTGCTCCACAGAGTTCCCAACGGCGCATTTGTGGAAGCAAATCCCCAACCTGCCTTCCAAGTGAACTCTGGGTGCCCTTGAACTTCCACCTTCAGTTAGTTTGCAGCTCAGAGCATCAAGAGCACCACCCTAGGACTCCGTTACTCAGTTATTAGTAGAATGAAGTTGTGTAAAAAGGTACTCTCAACTTATCTCCGAGCCTTATATCACTGCCATGAAGGTAGTTCTGACTCATGGTGACACTGTGGGGCAGGGTAGAACCTCCCTGTGGGTTTCTAAGACAGTAAATCTTTGTTGCTGTTGTTGTTGTTGATGATGATGAAAATATCAGGTGCCATGGAGTCGATCTGAACAACAGATCTGTACAACAGAACAAAACACTGCCAAATATTGCACTACCCGCAGCTGATGCTGGGAGCCACTGTTGCAGTCACTGTGTAAATCCATCTCGCTGCCCCTCCACTTGACCAAGCATGCTGTCCTTGTCCAGGGACTGGTCTCTCCTGACAACACGTCCAAATGTATGTCAAAATCTCACCACCCTGTATTATAAACAGAACAAGGAAATGCTGCATGGCTTAAAAATTGGAAAAGGTACATATTTAGAGGAATAGAAGCCCCCTCTTTCTCCTGAGGAGCAACTGGTGAGTTTGAACGGCTGACCCTGTGGTTAGCAGCCCAGTGTGTAACCACTATGCCAGCAGGGGTCCTGAGAGTCTTCTAACCACATTTATGGGTTGGGACTAATGGTGTGGCAGATCTCAACTGGGCCAGTGTGGACTGGGCAATGAGTTCATGGTGAGTGAGTGGGAAAGGCAGGTAGTCTCAAGACTGTGCGCCCATTAGTTCCTCAAAAAGTTCACCGCAAAGCTCGCCTGTGACCCAGCAATTCTGCACCTTGCTGTATACCTGAGGCTTGAAAGAAGGCACACAACAGACACATGCACACTGCTGATCACTGCAGCACCAGCCACAACTGCCCAGAGTGGAAACAACCCAAGTATCCATTAACAGAGGACCATCTAAACAAAATGTGGCCCACCTCTACAATGAACTAGCCATAAAAATAAACAAAGTCTGGATACATGGTCCTTAAAACGTGGCACTGAGCAAAGTCAGCCAACCATCAAAGAACAAAAAAAGTGTCTGATCTCACTCAAGTTCAAGATCTAGCTTGGGCCAGTACAGAGAGACCAAAGTTCACCAGTGGTTACCAGGGATACAAGCACCCTGGCACATGGTGGGTTAAGCACTGGGCTGCTAACCAAAAAGTTCGTGGTTCAAATTCACCAGCTGCTCTGTGTTAGGCCAGGCTGTCTAGAGAAACAAGTCCAGTGACACTCATCTATTTATAAGAAAGGATTTTAAATTCATTAATAATTATATATTAAGGAGGCATCCCAGCTGTGTTAGGCCAGCTTTTCTGGAGAAACATCCAGAGACACTCATAGATGTGTACAAGAGAGCTTTATATCAAGAAGTAATTATGCATCCATAAAACATCCCAGCCCAGTCCAACTCTGATAAGTCCCTAAGTCCGAGACTAGTCCATAAGTCCCTCTGCAGACTCAGGAAGCCACATGCAATGATGCAGAGTGCAGGAACATCACTGGATGGTGGGCGCAACATCTTTGATCTAATGACAGGGCTCACACAGATCTCCACATAGCACCAACAGGAAGGTGAAGGCAGAGAGAGAAGGGGAGGTTCCCAGGACCCTCCTCATGAGGAGGCCATGCCCACAAGGAGGCACCATCAGGCTGTGACCTGCTTGACCTCCACCCCTATCCTTCAAGTTAGTTAAAGTTACAAAATTATGTAACTACCACACCAGCCCAAATGAATGGATGAATGAACGAGCAAACTAATGGTTCTTGAGTAGGGAAACCAACCAGCTGACCAGATCCCTTGCAAAGTGGGGCCCACTGCCAGCTGCTCAGGCCCACACCTCATTGCCTTCTTGAGGGCCAGGTTCACAGTTCATTCCCTAAATATTCACGAGCCAAGCACTGAAAATCCAGCATCAGACAAGGACGTTTAAACAACGTTTGGGAACAAAAGTCATATCCTGCCATTCCCCAACAGACGATCCTTCAGTGACTTCCCCATCCCGTGGCCAGATGATCCAAACTCCTTAAATAAAACCAACTGCCACCAAGATAACTCTGCTCACAGTGCCCCGGCTGCCGGAGCACAGCTCTGCCCTTTGCGGTTTCCCACAGCGAAGTTGGAAGACACAGAAGTGGGCGACAGACCTTGCTTCTTCTGGGTGGACTTCAGTTAGCAACTCAAATAGAAAAACTCTCTGCCACCGAGTCAGTGCAACTCACAGTGACCCCAAAGAACAGGGTAGAACTGCCCCCTGTGAGTTTCCGTGACTGGAACCCTTAACGTGAGTGGAAATTGCATCCTGCTCCCGAGGAGCAGCTGGTGGTTTCAAATGGCTGACGTTGCAACACGGAACCACGACACCAGGGCTCCTCTTCAGTTAGCAAGAGAGTGCATTAAACCATTTGCACCACCTTGTCCTGGCCTTGAGGATCTTGCCCCAGGTTTCCTTTGTGACATTCTGGTGTCCCTAGGCCCATTGCCCACTACACCCAGCCACACTGGCCCACCTGAGATCAGCCCAACCACAGCCAGCCCTCAGCTCCAGCCCATGTTGACTGACTGATAGATAGCCCTGAGATAAGGGGGAAGGAGGGAGGGGGAAGTATTTGTTACACAGCACAAATGCGGAAGTGGCTGATTAACAGAGGGCAGCATCAATAATTAGATGCATCCACTTAGGTGCCACAAGTGCCAGCGCTTGGCATCATTGAATGGGCCCAGTCTACAATGGCCTGACAGGGAGGCCTTTTCTGCACACATGCTCTGAACCAAAGCCCACACTGGCTCAAAAGCAGGCCTGGGCTGCAGAACGGTTCCGGTGGCCAGAACCCAGAAGGCATTCTCCCTTAGGAGACTTGATTTGAGGGGAACAGCCGTGGGTGTGCATCAGGTTGGAAGCATACGGATGCCTGTTTATAAGGGAGAGAAGCACAAAGCAACCTGAATGATGGGCCCAGGACCTGGATATGGGCATGAAGCACATCCATCTATGCTGTGGAAATAGAAAACCTCTGCCAGGAGGCAAGTGTTTGCGAGCAACTCCCAAGATCCGAAGGGGCCGTGAGGGGAGGATGTGGGCAGCCGGATAGAGCGATGAAGCAGGATATTGCTTCTTGCATTGCTGCTTCGGTCAAAGCCACTCTGCTTTCTAGCTGTCGGATAAATTTGGTTTCCAGAGTCGCTGGGCTTCTGGAAATAATTCAGATGTGGCTGAAAGGAGCTGGGAAGCCAAGGCCAGGGGCTTGCAAAG
>NW_022103901.1:41543659-41555029 GCF_000313985.2 Echinops telfairi | reverse complement strand
GGTTTGAATCCACACAGTAGCTCTGCAGAAGAAAAGACCTGGCCATTTGCTCCTATAAAGATCCCCCAGAGCCCCAAAACCCACTGCCATAGAGCTGGTTCTGACAGCAGTCCTAAACAGGACTGTTTCTGAGGCTGTAAACCTTTATGGGAGCGGAGTCCCAATTTTCTCCCGTGGAGCAACTGGTAGTTTCGAACCACTAACCTTGCAGTTAGCAGTCTAACACTTAAACCTGACAAAGCCAGAGAGCTTAGGAAACCCCAGGGGCAGTTGTACTCTGTTCTACAGCAGAACTCTGAGTCAGAATTGACGTGATTCTTCCAACCTAGGGGGCTCATCTTCCAACAGTTTATCAGACAACATTCTCTTGTGACCCAGAGGATTTTCACTGACAATTCACCCGTGCTTGACCGAAGCCATAGTACGTTCAGTCACCTCATGTATACGTGAAAGCTCAACAGTGAATAAGAAAGACTCAAGAACTCCTGCCTTTGAGTCATGGGATGGTGAAGAATATTCACTGGAACGTGGAATGCCAGAAGAATGAAGCAATGTTTTGGAAGAAGTGCAGCCTGAATGCTCCTTAGAAGCCGAGAAGGGGCGACTAGATGTCACGTGCTTTGGCCATGCTGTCGGGACAGATCAGTCACTGGGGAAGGACATCATGCTTGATACAGTAGAGGTCAGTGAGAATGAGGACGTCCTCACACGGAGCGATGATTGCAGGGATGGTGCCGGGGCAGGCAGTGTTCCTTCCTTGCACAGGGGATCGCTGTGTGTCAGAACTGCCTCCACAGCACCTAACAACCGCAATCTTTTGAAAGGAGACGTATCGTCCTAGTCTGCTGAAACCTGTTCACTAGGGATGATCCTGGTGGTGCTGGAAATCCTGCTGGCTTAACATCCAGCACCTTAGCAACACGGCAGGCCTGGGAGGCAGGAGCAGAAAAAGGTGGAGAGGGCTGAGAAGGCTGCTTCTGAAGTCTTCAGAGAGAAACCAACGGGAACCCTAACTCCCTGTCATCGAGTCAATTCCAACGCATAGTGACCCGATAGGACAGGGTAGGACTGCCCCTGTGGGCTTCTGAAACTGTAGCTCATTATGGGAGTAGAAAGCCTCGTCTTTCTTCCCATGGGTTGACTGGTGGCTTTAAACTGCTCACCTTGTGATTAGCAGCCCAAGGCATAACCACTATGCAACCCTAATGCAGGAGAAAAATATACCCGCCCACTCCTCCTGGTCTCAGTTTTCTCATCCATGACAAAGAGAGAACATGGCACAGAACTAACACAAGGAAACAACTCAAGTATGTTGTGTGGCGCTGTCCACCATGCTGCTTAGCAAACAGATGTTTAATAAACGCACTCACCCCTCCCTTGTCCTCTGGTGTCGAGATGGGCTGTGTGCAGGTGGAAAGAGGAACAAGAACGCAGTTCCTCGTGGTGCAGTCTCTGGATTGGCAGTGCCCAGTCGGTGAGCCCTGACCTACCGGGAAGGACTGTGTACATCCAGGGAGGTCACTGAACCTCTATATAACCCTGCTTCTTTCTCTGTCAAACAAGTGGCAAGTCTAGGATTCCCTATTGCTGTTGGGTGCCACAGAGAACTCACAGCGACCTCTGTACAACAGAAAGACACAGTGCCCGGACCTGACCCGCCGTCTTCACAACTGCTGCTGTTTGAGCTCGTCGTTGCGACCATGGTGTCCATCAAATGTGGAATAAATATCCAACCACTGGAAAGTCCCCAAGGAGAAGGAGCTGCTGATGCGAATCATTCCATGGGCAAGAATTGACTGGAGAGAGATCTAATCCCACTGGGCTGATGGGAACGGGCTCAGCAGACACTGCGGATAGAATTGCCCTTTCCTCCAGCCTCGTCCCTGTGAAGGTTCCGAAACTGAGTTTTCATTTGTCATGCTAATGAGGCCAGGCTGAAAAGGGTAGGTCCTAAGCCTAATCACTGAGTGGTGTCTTATAATGAGAACAGAAGAGACACACAGATGGACGCAGGGGCCAGCTGAGAGGGCCCAGCCAAGGATCTCCCGCAGACACCAGCTCTGAGGAAAGGGACCCCAGAAACACACACAGATGGTTGTGGGACCCTGATTGTTATTCCATGTCCATTAAAGCTACCTGCTTAGTGGTATTTTATTATTACAGCCTCGGAACACAGGGAAGGAACACGGGCCGCATAGTGGTGATGCACTGGACTGCTTATGCAAGGTCAGCAGTTTGAAACCACCAGCGTCTCCTGGGGAGAAAGATGGGCTTTCAACGCCTATAAAAAGTTACAGTCTCAGAAACAAACCCACAGGGGCAGTTCTACCCTGTCCTCTAGGATCACTATGCGTTCACATCAACTTGATGGCAATGGGTTTGTTTTTTTCAGAGCAACTAAAGGGTACTCCTTTAGCTGTGTGTCCCTCCTCTCCCCCATGACCACACTCCAACATGAAGCTATACCTTACCGACACCCAGTGCCCATGGACGGCCAGTAGATTCTGATACACAGAGACCCTTACAGGGGCTCACGGAGGCTATCAATCTTTACAGGAGCTGCCAGCCTCGTTCATCTCCTTCAGAAGAACAGGTGGCTTTGAACCACTGACCCTGTGGTTAGATACAGAGTAAATTCAGTAACCACTTGTGAAAGGAAGGGAAGGCAGGAAGAAGGCAATGGAACTCTGTTTTGGAAGGAGAGAGGATTCTGATAGGCTGAAAGCAAGGTGGGTAATTCAGGGAATCAAGGTATTAATGGGCAGGAAACTCAGAGAGAATCTACTACAAATTAGAAGAAGGGGCTCATGACAGGTGGCTGGTATTGAGGAAAAGACCACTGTCCCAGGGATGCCAGTGGGCAGAGGCAGGTGTAGTCAAGAGGAGCTGCTCAGGTTCCTGAGGCCTCCTGGGGGTAAAGATGCACTTGGGATCAGTTCTACCTAGGGGAGGCCTGTCAGCTACGTTTCCCCAAGCCCAGTCTCGTAAGAACCATTTACTGCCCTCAGGTACTGTATGTTAACTGTGCTCCCTTCTTTGAAAAGCTCCTTGTTTGTGTTGGGTGGACAAAAGCTTGAGGAAGGGGGTGTCATTTAAAATAGATGCCTGAAGGCCCCTTGATGACCCCTTGATGACTGCTCTCTGTTGGACTATTTGTACAGACCTTCCACCGGCCTGCGAGCAGCAGCTTCAGTGCCATATTGACACGCAGACGCTTCCCTCCTCCTCCTCCTCCAGTCAGAGGAGATTGTTTAGGTTTGTTTTCCCTCCTTCGGCAGATGGTGTATGTCCCCATCACTTGCCCCAGAGGGGACAGTTTCACAAACCAAGTCCCTGTCCCCTAAACTTCTGTTCCCTGCATGCCCTACTCCCACAGAGTCACTTCCGGTTCATAGCAAAGGGTTTCTGAGACTGTCAATCTACCTGGAGCAGACTGCCTCCTCTTTCTCCCAAGGAGTGATTGGGGGGCTTGAACAGCCAACCTTGCTGCTATCATCCCAACAGGGCTCCTTGGTCAGCAGTAACGGCAGGGATTTATAAGAAAGAATCTCCCCTAAAGAGGAGAGAAGTGAGCATGTAGGGAACACTCCAGCAGTGCCTCCTCCAGATGCCCTCTGCCAGGATGGGGGGCTCATCTCCACTAACAGGAACACAGGCTACGAGCAGATCTCTAGACCCAGTGACACCCAGGGTCCTCAGTCCCTTCCGAAGCAGGGCGCTCCTTCCCCTGCCCGTGCGTGTCGGAGCAGAACTGTGCTCCAAAGGGTTTGAGAGGGCCAAGTTTTCAGGGACAGACTGTCAGGCCTTTCTTTGGAGGTGCTGCTGGGTGAACTTGAACCATCAACCCTGACTATGTGCCCCACGTTGATGTCTGCACCACCAGACACTCCTTTCTCTAGAGTGGGGCTCTGCAAACTACGCCCCAGGGCCCATGTGCAACACGCCAACTGCTTTGTGTAAATAAAGTTTGCTTGTGTTTTGCAGTTAAATTTTCATTGTGGATTGGGTGAAGGTCTACAGAGCAAATCTATTTCCCATTTATACGTATTTTGATTCAGGTCAGACTGCAATCCCCACAGTGTAACATCACTTTGTTCATTTCCTCCCTGTTTGCCATTTCCACCCTCCCCTTCCTTATCCCCACCCCTACCCTACCCCTACCCCTAACCCCCAACACCATCCTCACTTTCCCAACCCTTTTGACTCTGGCCTGGGGTGGGGGGAGAAGGGGGAGGGCTGCCTTTTTTATCTCAGTTGGTGGATTAGTAGAAGGGTGTATTCCTCCCTGGTATCCTGGTTCCTCTCTGAGACCTGACTACCTTTTGGCTGAAAGCTGAACCACAGGAGTGAGTTCAGTTCCAAACCTGAAGGGTAGCTAGAGGTCAGAGTCTGGGAGGTTCCGCAAGTCTCAATCTGACCAGGAAGCCTGATCTTTTTGTAAATAAAATATTATTGGCACACAGTCGGGTCCATTCATTTATGTTTTGTCAATGGCTGATACTGTCGCAAAGTCTAAACTATGCTCTCTGGCCTTTGACAGAAAAGGTCCCAGCCCCTGGCCTACAGGAGGATGGCCTAAGGTCCATATGCAAGCCAGACAGTCCACTTAAATTTTTCTAGTAGTCATGCTTTAAAAAAAAAAAAAAAGGAGCTATTTGAAAATCGCTTTTGCTCAAATTAATCTATCTGCAACAATAGACTCAAACATAGGAAGAGTGTGAGGATGGTGCCAAGCTGGGCGATGTTCTGTTGTGCTGGTCACAGGCACTGGAAGCCACTCGACAGTACCTGACAACATCCACATACCTGACAACATCCACATACGGCCATGGAGTTGATTCTTTTACATTATTAATGATATCTGCATCTTGTTTTCTTGAAACCGGGTGTGTATTTTGCACTTACAATGTGGCACAAGACTGGTCAACCAAGTGACAAGTGCCAATAGCCACAGGTGGGTGACGGCTACCACATTGAAAAGAACAAGGCTACAGTGTCCTTGAGCTATTGAAAAGTACGGTTACCAAGGAACTTCTTGTTGGTTTCGATCAAGTAGCACTTAAACAGATGTAATATATTGTTAACTTGGAAAAATCAGGCAGCGATACACTGTTTGGATATGTCATTTTTTCTAACATGACAAATGAAAGCCTAAAAGGGAATCTACAACAATGCTATCAATGTCTTACTTTGGGAAATTAGAGTGAATAACTGTTACTCTTTCTTCTGGAGTATCTGATGGGCTAAACAGCACACATGGCTGCTACCCAAAAGGGTGGAGGTGTAAGTCTACCCAGAGGTGCTTTGGAAGAAAGGTCTGGCAATCTACTTCCACAAGGTCAGATACTGCGAGCCCTACAGAGCACAGGTCTGCTGGCACATGGAGTCACATGAGTCAGAGTCAACTGGACAGCACTTGGTTTGATTTTCTGTTGTTTTTCTTCTGCTTTCAATTATCCTGTGTTTCCCAGTTTCTCGAAGGCAAGCAAGATGCCCTTCTCTGATATGATTGGGATTGCCTTGAATACCAAAAAACCCAAACCCAAACCCACCACTGCAGCAACCCTATAAAAGGTTTATAAGACTGTAAATATTTATGGGAACCTCATCTGTCTTTCTCTCTTGGAGTGGTTTGATTAAACCTTATATCTTGCTACTAACAGCCTAACACTTAACTAACAATGCCACCAGGGCTCAAGAGTAAGGCAGTGTAATCTAACCATTAAATAGCTGGGTTGGTCAGCAGATCTTCAGACCTGGTTCCAGCTCCCAGCTCGGCCACACCCTAGTCCTATGACCTTCCCTAGTCCTATGACCTTGGGCAAAGGAGTAAGCATTGCTGAGTGAGATCTATAAAGTGGGAGGACAAGGTGAAGAATAAATAAGTGCTTAGTGCATTTCCTGGCACACAGTAGGTCTCCAACTGACAGTAGATCATTCCATGAACTCCAGGTTTCCTCAGATCCAACTCTCCAATCTCCATCCCGGCTTCCCATTCCTTCCTTTCCACGCAGGCAACCCCCAGCCCCGCAGCAGAACCCACCTGGGCGCCAGCGCCCCCCACCCCACTTCCCCTTCTCTTCCCCCTCTCTCCACCCCCAGCCACTCCATCCCATGCAATAATTATGCCACTTGAGTTCCATTTCTCAGGGGACTCGTGGCTCCATTTCACAGCTGCACACTAATAGCTTCCAGGGGCTGGGAAGTTCTTTCCCCTTCTTCTTGATGTGATTAATGAGACTTAAATTGCCCCAGTGATAGATGAGTTATCCTAAAGGCACTGAATATTTAAACCTGAATTCTCCTTTGACAAAAATAGTCCCTGGATTCAAGAGCGACTGTGCCCGTGGCCCCGGCAGTGTGCACGTGACGTCTGCCATGTTGAATGAATCCCGGCTTCGTCCCCTGAGTCGTCGAGGGCTGAAATACCCTTTTCTCCTTCCCCTGTCCCCAGGAAGGCCAAGTATGTGCTTCACATCTTTATCTTAAGTGACCAGACTTGTTTACAGCTGCTTCAAATGATTCCGTCCAGTGCATCTGCACTCAGCACGCCCCAGCCCGAGCGCCCCTGATTAAAGGTTTCTAAATGGAATTTTTCCCAGGAAATGAGCCTTAAGTGGGTTTCTCCACTTAAACAAGCTTTAAAAAAAGCACGGCTGTCGTGTCAAATCCAACTCACAGCGACCCCCCCCCAAGGGCAGAGGGTTGTCCCACTGAACCAGGAGCAGAGGATCCTTGACCACTGCGCCACTGGGGGTGCTCCATAGGAGCTACTGTCCCAGGGATCCGTATCATCCTGGGAAAGAAGTTTGGCCACCGTGCAGAGGAGTCCTCCGGAACCTGAGTCCACCTGCCAGTCCCTGTAGGGCTCTCTGAGGCTTCACCTCTGGCCAGCCTGGGGAGGAGCCCTCGTGGCATGTGGTTAAGCATTCAGTGAAGCCAACCGAAAGATGGAGGGTTTGAATCCCACAGCCACTTCACAGGAGGAAGATGTGGCAAGTCTGCGGTCCCATAGATGACGGTCTTGGAAATCCCACTCTGTCTACAGGATCGCTTGGAGTGGAATGGCTTTTCCTGGAGTCGGTTTCGTGACCTTAAGTGGGGTCTTTTTTTGAAATTCAAACTTAGAGTCCCTGGGTGAAGCCAACAGTTAGGGTGCTACGCTACTAACGGAACAGTTGGAGATTCAAGACCATCCAGATGAGCCTCTAAAAAAAGGGTCTGGCATTTCAGGGACACCAAGGCCACCCAGCACAGTATTGTCCACCGAGGCAGTGTCCTCCTTCGGTGAGTAGGACTGGGGTTTAAGAGCTTGTGAGTGGCCACGTGCGTGCAGCTCCTGGTCTCGCTCTGTCCGCAGGAAAAGTCCCGGGGATTCATAAGAACAAACACACGCCAAACTAAAGGCCATTGAGTCCGTTTCAGCTCAGAGTGACCCTACAGGACAGAGTGGAGCTGCCCCTGGGGGGAGGGGTTCCAAGACTGCGAATCTTCGTGGGAGGAGAAAGCCTGATCTTTTTCGTAGTAGACAAACAGGACCCACAAACAGCCGTCCCCACAACACAGAAACCAGAACTACATGGCACCCGACTACAGGACCTCACGTTAGGAGGTCCTGGACAGTGGGGATTAAAATGTGGAACAACACTCAAAATCATTTTTAAAAAGCCAGGTTTACTGGTAGAATAGGGGTTGGTGGGACCCCCGAGACGATGAGGATCTGAACTGGAACTGATCGCCCCCATGGCTCACCTTTTAGCCAAATAGGCATGCACATACTCACTGCCATCAAGTCAGTGCTGACTGATAGCACGTCCCTGTGGGTTTTGGAGAGCGTCACTTGTTTATGGGAGTAGAACACCCAGTTTGTCTCCCAAGGAGCTGCTGGTGGTTTCCAACTGCCGACCATGTGGGTGTCAGCCCACCGTGTAACCAACCGCAACCCCACCAGGGCTCCTGGAGGCAGGCTCCTAAGGGGAACAATCACACTAGAGAGGGTCAAACACCTTAAAACAAGCAACCATTTGAAAGCTAAAGGGCAGCATTTACCCAAGGACAAAGCTCAGAAGCGTTTGGAGAGAAGGAAGAACGGAAACAGGAAATGCAGGGAAGATGTGGGATCAGGGACGCTCCACTCCTGGGGGTCACAATCAATGGCACGAAACAACGTGTGTATGAATGGAAAACTGATCGGCTCTGTAGACCTGCTCCCGACTTCCAATACAGAGTTTAAAGCAGAAAGGAGTGGCCTGGCAGTGTACTTCTGGAAAAGCGGTCACTGGAAACCTTCTGGAGCAGAGTCCTACCCAACTCTGCGAGGGCTCGGCATGAACCGGACTGGATGGCAGCTGGTGGCCTGGAGGGAGAGGGGCCTGGTCACTCTGAGCCACATCCCTCTCGCTTCTCTCTGACCCCTCACACACCCCTGGTGAAACACCACAACTGTTTCTGGAAAGGAACAGATAGTCAGTATTTTCAACTTGGCAGGTCAGAGACTCCCTTCTGTAATATTTCCACCATTCCATGGTAGCACAAACAGCCTTGGACCAGATGTCAATGACCAAGACTGGCTGTGTTCCAATAAAGCTTTATTTGCACATTCAGGCCCCAGGCTGGATTTGGCCTGTGGGCCATAGTTTGCTGGCTCCTGCCCTGGAGACTTACTTCTGGTGCTTTGCCCAAATCCTCTTTAGCCACCACTGTGAATGCAGTGAATTTTGGCTGGCCCTGGTTCCCAGCTGCCCTTGTCCTCCTGAGCCATTACACACCCTCTCTTCTAGGAGGTCACTTCCTACCCACTTTCTTCCAGGGGTCAGTGAGCACCAATGATCAGCTAACATGAGTACACAAAAGGCCAGCTGCTTGCCTCAAACCAAGATGGACTTTGAGGGGAAATGGAAGCTCCTTAGTGTTCACCAGGACCAGACTCAAGCTAGTCTCCACCCAAGACTACATCCTTGTTACTCTACCCAACTGGGCAACTTACCCAGATGTGAGCCTGGAAACAAAGAGTTTACAGTGGGCTAGCCTACTTAGCCAGCAAATATCTTGTGAGCATCCAA
The DNA here is from genome assembly GCF_000313985.2 of Echinops telfairi. Classification (NCBI taxonomy): domain Eukaryota; kingdom Metazoa; phylum Chordata; class Mammalia; order Afrosoricida; family Tenrecidae; genus Echinops; species Echinops telfairi. Next base: position 41,545,967 of record NW_022103901.1, on the reverse strand, counting down.
GTGGAGAGAGTGGTCCCTGGGTACTTAGCCATACAACGTCTCTCTTTTCTTGGGAGCTATGTGTAATAGGGCAGTGGCTTTTAATCAGCCACATTTTTGCTCTCCAGGAGCCTTTATCAACGTCTAGAGATATTTTCGGTTGTCACAGCCGGAGGTGCTATGGGCATCTATGGGGAAGAGGCCAAGGGTGCTCCTAAACATCCTGCAATGCACAAGACATCTCTGCCCCCAAATATCAACAATGTCAAGATTGGGAGCCCTATAGGAAAGGAAGGGGAGGAGGCAGAGTAACAATATAACAAGAAAACTGCTGATGTCAAGAGCAGAACCCTGAACTAGCTAATGTCTTTCCTCTTAGCCTGTTATCAATTTGTAAATTGTTCTTACATTATGAATATATGCTCTTCCTCAACATCTGTCCACATGGGGAGCATGATGTGTTGGTGGTGGTGGTGGTGGTAGAGGTGGAGGTGATGGAAGTGGTGATGGTGATGGTGGTAGTGGGTGCCTTGAGTCCATTCTCACTCACAGCGACCCCATGTACAGTAGAACTAAACACTGCCCAATGCTCCGGTGTCATCCCCACAACTGTTATGTTTGAGGCATTGTTGCCTACCCCAAAACCACACCCCCTTACCAGCAGTCCCTGAGTGGTGAGGATGGTGAAAGCACTAGGCTGCTAACTGAAAGGTTGGAGCATTAAGCCCACCCACAGGTGCCCTGGAAGAAAAGCGTGGAGACCGAGTTCAGAAAAGGCAGTCACTGAGACCCTGCATGGAACAGTGGCCTACTCTAACCCCAGAGGCCACCTGGTGATGCCGTTTGGCAGCTGTGGCTTCCCTCTGTGGCCAGAGAGGAGGAGGCTACCAGTTCTCACCCATCCCAGTCTCTCTAAGCAGCCCTACCCCCCTTCGTTAGGAGAGATGCATTGATATGTTTATTCAGTTGGTTTACACATCTTATCATTTATTTATTCCACCTCATTTCACAGAGAATGTGAGGCGGTGAAGTAAAATATAAACAAACAATCGTACATCAAAGGCAAGGAAAATACAAATTAGAATAAGGATGTAGGGAGTTGTTAGTGGGTTTTGTTTTGGCTTGGCTTGGGTTTGGGGCCTGTGTAGAATCTCTTCTTTTGAAGATATGCTAAATGAGTGTGCACGCATGCACGTATGCACGCGCGCGCGCGCGCGCACACACACACACACACACACACACACGCACTCACAAGGTCAATGGTTCAAGCCCACCACCGTCTCTTCAGGGAAATGATGAGGCTGTCTGCTCCCGTCAAGGTTTACAGTCTTGAAACCCTTAAGGAGCAGTTGTACTCTGTCCAGTAGACTTGCTATGACCTGGAACTGAACTGATGGCAGTGGGTTTCCTTTGGGTGTGTCAGGATTTCCCAGAAGCAGCTGCAGATGTTGGGGGCTGTCCCCTAGAAAGCGTGCCTGGGCATCACCTCCTGTTGCCATGATGAAGCCAAGCTGATAACGGCACCATTGGGCTGTCACCACACACTACGCGAGAATCTCAGGAGCTCAGGAGGCTCACCCCCAACGGGAAGGTCATTCTATGCTCCCTGACCGGGCAGAGCAAAACTCCGCCCAGACTCACCAGATGTTTGCTGGGACACATCCGGCCATGTGCCCCTCTCAATGCCAAGGACAAAGGCAGGTGTGTAGAAAAGCAGTGACACACAGGGAAGACTCACGGCAATCGAGTCGATGTGGACGCATAGCAACCCTACAAGACAGGGTCTTTCAGTTTCTGAGATGGTAACTCTACATTATAGAAAGCCCCATCTTTCTCCCAAGGAGCAGCTGGTGGTTTTGAACTGCTGACCTTGCATTTAGCCTCTCAACAAGTAACCACGATGCCACCACGGGACTATTTTATTGTGGTTTGTTTTTGGTAGCGAGCTCAGGGAAAACCCTGGGGCAATTATGGGAACTGTGCGCAGTGTTTCACACACATTGTGATTGTGCTTGTTGGGTGCCGTGTTGTCGGTTCTGACTCATGGCGACCCTGTGTACAACAGAATGAAACACTGCCCAGGCCATGGTTTCGATGCTCCAGCCCATAGTTGCAGCCAGTGTGTCAACCCATCTGGCTGAGGGCCTTCCTCTTTGTGGCTGCCCCTCCACTTTACCAAGCACGAGGCCCTTCTCCAGGGACCGATCTCTCCTGACAACACGTCCGATACGTAAGACGAAGTCTCCCCACCCTTGTCTTTAAGGAGAACTCTGCATGAACTTCTTCCAGGACAGATCTGTTTGTCCTTTGAGCAGTCCATGTACTTTCA